>NW_006383008.1:2687445-2712570 GCF_000327345.1 Myotis davidii
CTTTCTCTTCTGCCTCATTTGGGCTACTCCAAAGCATGTACTTGGGAAAGGTTAGGAGAGATGTTTTAATCTACATATTTTTGCTCTAGCCTTTCTTGTGGATGAAAAAAACGGAAGCTGTTGAGATTAGACATCTGGGTTCTACAATCCCTGTTTGCTTCTTTCTCATGATCACAAATAGCAAAGTTAGTTGTAACCTGAGAGCATTTTCCCAACTTAAATTATATCCATGTTACATTTGTGTCCTGTTTTCTGTCTCCGCTTTTTTTTTTTTTTTTTTTTACGCTTTGCTGTGTCAATAGAGGGGCTTTCTGTGCTAGGTGTCCTATAGGGCCCAGTGGCTCAGCCTCCCCAATTTCCTGAGGTAGACACTCTTGGTGCACCCCCTTGTGGGTTTTGCGCACAGTCTTGTTGTAGTTAAACCTTGATTGTTGTAGCTAACTCTGGGAGGGATTGACTTTAAGGCTAATTGGCTGTGAGAATCAGCTGTGTCTGCAGTGGGAGAACTTTTGTGCTGGAGACACCCCTCCAGGGCAAGACTTGCTTCAATGGGGCTTTGGTGCTCCCCCTTTTAGATATTTTAAAAATGTTTTTATATTATTATTGATAATTGCTTTCACTTTCTCAGTAGTGCAAATGGACATTGTCTCATTGCATGACTGGTAAAATATATAGCATAATCATTACAATCCCCAGTGATCTTTAAAAAACTTTTTATGTAGACATTAATTTACATGATTCTTTTATTAACTTGTTATATGACTAAATGTAGCTCACTCTTACTATTTAATTGTCTCATAGCCTATATAATAAAAGGATAATATGCAAATAGACTGAACGGCAGAACAAACTGAACAACCAATCAAAGTGTAATATGCTAGTGATAGGCTACGGCTGCTCAAATGCTCACTATGACATGCCCTGACCACCTGGGAGCAGACTGTCAACTGGTCAACCAGTTGCTACGACATGCACTGACCATCAGGGGGCAGGTGCTCCGATTGGTAGGTTAGCTTGCTGCTGGGGTCTGACTGATAGAGACTGAACAAGATGGGCCGGACACATCCCGGAGTCCTCCAGCGGTCCCTCTCCAGCCTGATCGTGCACCAGTGGTGTCCCTCAGCCTGGCCTGCACTCTCTTGAAATCCAGGACCCCTTGGGGGATGTTGGAGACCTGGTTTCAGCCCAATCCTGCAGGCCACTCCCCTTGGAAGGGTGCCAGATGCATGGCTCATGGCTGGTGAGCTCTGCTGTGGCAACAGGAGCCTCTCCTGATCAGGATTAATTGAGGGCAAGCTCACGGCAGGAACAGTGGGACCGGGATGAGTGAGAACGGCAGTAGAAGCTGCCGGCGGTGTTGTACTGCAGGCCACCCAGAGGGACCCCACCTGTGCACGAATTCGTGCACTGGGCCTCTAGTCTTAACCTAAAATATTAATGCAATATGAATCAGTATTTTCTAGCAATTAATGTAGTACTTTTAAAACCAGCAACTCTCCCTCAATTCCCTTCTAGGTTTATAGGACAATCAGTCTTACAGTTTTTGGTATAACATATGAATTCACAAAACTCATTGTACATTCCCTCAGAGAGCTGATAATAAGATATATTCAGATAAAACTATTCAGAAGATCCTTTCATAGAAGAACATAGCATGGCCCAGTTAAGGCGACTCACTCCATTTGTGCATGACCTGTTTATTCAATGGTGTCATCTTAACAATGCAATTATATTGGTCGGGTGATTCATGAGAAAAATTAGAGCATTGAATGAGGTGTTACTGTAGTCATTACCCTTCATTGTAAGTAAGCATTTTCACAGCATTATGTAAGTATTATGCAACATAAACTTAATAGGGAAACATATTAACCATGTTGCTGCTTTGTTACTATTTACAAATACATGTTTCCTTCGGTGTTTTGAGTGGTGAAATGAGTATAATGTATTATTGAAACCATTACTACAGAGTAATGAGTTCTCATACTGTGTTCTGATTCATACCCAATCCCCTCAGGTCACTACTTTAAAATAATTATATTTCCTGGCATGTTCCAAATCCAGTCTTCCCAGTCCTTTCAGAATACATGCATTGTGTGCAGAGGTGGAGTTGTGACCAATTCTGTTCTACGAGGATAGCTCTTCATTAATATAAAAGAAATGCGTAAGGTATTTATAGCTTTGTATGACAAGCATCCTGCTTACTTTTTGTTTACTGTCCACTGACCACAGCAATTCTGCTACGTCATCACTGACCTAGATCAGGACACTTGGTGGTAATAAGGTGATTAGCTTACAAGAATGGTCAGGAAGAAAATTTACTAATTTGAAGATAGTAGGCACCCCCAATTTTTGAACCTTTGTAAAAATGTTTATTATGAGCAATAACCGTATTGAAACCATCTTATGATTTATTAAAATTTGAGTAAACTCTAATGTATTTTCTGAAAATTACTTATTTCTTTAGTGATCTAGGTAAGGAATTATGAAAGATGCTATTATGTTTACAATATCTAATTGCAGAGAACAGCTTTTCTCCTATTTTTCCATTAGTGCTTTTCATTAATTGAGGTTGGTTTTTTGTTTTGTTTTCTGGCTTCCTAAAACTAACAATACCATCTCTAACAGCAATGCACAGTCTGGCTGGTTACTTAATACTATGTCCATAAATAAGGAAACGGAAATATGTCTCATCTTCTTGCTTTTTTGGGGCTGAAGCAGAAAAATCAGGATGGTCCAATTGGAAGATTTGCTTTTATTATTTTTGAAAGCAGAGTGCATGACAATAAAAACAAATAGTTAAATCAAAAGTGGTTTGAAAGGGCATACGGTTACTAGTTAAATGCATTAGTACTAAGATATAGTGGTTCTTTCAAAAACTAAAGTTTAATATACTTATCTATGCAATTATAGTTTAATTAAATTTAGTGTGTCTATATGATGTAATCAAAATAAACATTTTGAAATTTAAAATTGCATAGTTTATGGTCTGGTTTTCTTTTTAGTCTGACTGAAGCAATCTGCAGTTATCTGGAGGATTGGCTAAGTGGGTGTGAGCTATCAGATGGTAGCTATCTGATACTACTAGACAAAAGCAGTGCTCATTCTATTTTCCGTTCTTCAAGAATAAAGTTTCATTTAAAAAATAATACATTAATCATCACATTTTAGACAAAATTACAGATCTATTCATATTTTGAAGAAATTTCTTCAGTGATATAGACTTACAGGTAAAAGTTTTGATCATATATGCTGTATGTATATATATATATGTATATATGTATATATGTATATATTGCACATATATAAACAAAGATATATATACACACAAAATATATACCTATATTTTTTATATTAACACCTTATCAGATATGTTATTTGCAAATATTTTCTCCCATTTTGAAAGTTACCTTTTCAGTTAATTAATTGTTTCTTTTTCTGTGTACTAGTAGACTATTTTTAGTTTGATGTAATCCCACATGTTTATTTTAGTTTATTTTATATTGTCTGTGCCTTGCTGTCTTATCCAAAAAATCACTGGAACAACATTGTTAAGGAGCTTTTCCTTTATGTTTTCTTCTAGGAGTTTTACTATTTTAGACCTTATATTTCAGTCTTTAGTCAATTTCAAGTTAATTTTTTGAGTGGTTTAAGGTAGTGGTTTAAGGTAGTGTCATTCTTATAATTTTTCCCCAACACCACTTACTGAAGACTGTCCTTTCATCATTGTGCTTTATACATTCTTGGCACCTTTGCCAAAGATTACTTAACAATATGTGCATAGATTTAGTTTTGAGCTCTCTTTAGATCTATGTGCCAGATTTTAAACTATTCAAATTACTATAATTTTGTAATATACTTTAATGTCAGGATAGGTGATTCCTCCAGTTTTGTTTATTCTTAAGATTACTTTGGGTATTCGAGGCCCTTTGTCATTCCATACAAATTTTAGAATTGTTTTTTTTTTTTATTTTAGTAAAAAATGCCATTGGAATTTTGACAGAGACTGCATTTACTGTGTAGAGTGCTTTGGGTAGTATATATATTCAAACAGTGTTCATTCTTCTGATCAAGGAACACTTAATATCTTTGCATTTAATTGTGTTTTCAATTTCATCAATGTCTTGTGGTCTTTAGTACACATCTTTCACCAACTTGGTTAAATTTGTTCTTAAGCATTTTATTGTTTTTGATATTATTGAAAAGGATATTGCTTTCTTAAATTCTGTTTTGATAGTTTGTTCCTATACAGAAATGCAACTGATTTTGTATATTGTGTTTTTGTATCCTGCAACTTTACTGAATTCATTTATCCTAACAGTTTTTTTCTGGCAGTGTTTAGGATTTTCTATACATATCATCTGCAACTTACTAGCAAAAAAAAAGCAAATAATCCAATTAAAAATGGTAAAAAGAAAATGAACAGACATTTTTTTTTTCAAAGAAGACATACAAATGGCCAATAGGTACCTGAAAAGGTGCTCAACATTATCAGTCAGCAGAAAAATACAAATCAAAACCACAGTGACATATAACCTCACACCTGTTATCATGGCTATTATCAAAAAGGCAATAAGTAAGTATTGGTGAGGATGTGGAGAAAAGGGTACCCTTGCGCCCTGTTGGTGGAAATTTAAGTTGACACAACAATTATAAGAAACAGTATGGCAGTTTCCTCAAAATTAAAACTTGAACTACCATATCATCCAGCAATCTTACTCCTGGATATATATTAAAAAGAAACAAAATCAGTAGGTTGAAGAGATATCTACACTCCTATGTTCATTGCAGCATTATTCACAATAGCCAGGATATGGAAACAACCTTATGTCCTTATAAGGATGAATGGATAAAGAAACTATATTCATACACACAATGGAATATTACTTAGCCATAAAAAGAAAGAAATCCAGCTATGTGCAACAACATGGATGAAGCTGAAGATTATTATACTAAGTGAAATGGACTAGATAGAGACACATATTTTATGGTATCACTTATATGTAGAGTCTAAAAAGGGCTAATTTAATAGAATCAAATTATAGAATGATGGCTACCATTAGGTGGGTGGAGGAGAAAATAGAGAGATATAGGCCAAAGGGTAAAACTTCTAGTATTGTGATGATAGTTTATAATAGAGTTTTGTATATTGAAATTTGCTGAAGGTAGATCTTAAATATTCTCATTACAGAAAACAAGTTAATCAAGAGAAGTGAGTTGGATGTGTTAATTATCTCGATATAGGTAATTATCCATATTTATATAAAATCACCATTGTACACTTTAAATATAATTATATTTGTCACTTATACCTCACTAAAATTGGAATATATACACATATAAATCAATCAATATATACACATAATGTATTTATTCATATATATATGTGTATATATATATATATGTGTGTGTGTATATATATATATTCATTCATTCATTTATATTATACTAGAGGCCCAGCACACAATAAAATCATGCGCATGTAGGGTCCCCTAGGCCTAACCTGCCATCAGGGCCATGTCCGGCGCCCTGCGAAGCCTCGCACGCTCCGAGGACACTTCTGGGGGCCCACAAAGCTCCTCAGACGCTGCTGACACCCCATGATGCTCCAGAAGTCCTGCTCGCCGAGGCCACCGTGGGACCCATCAATGCACCTCTTGGTGAGTCCAGTAATTGGTCGTCACGCATCACGACCACTGGCCTTTTATGATATAGATATTAGGCAAGAAGTTGCTGTAATGACTTTTGCTGAAATTGGAACATGTTTGTATTTTAGCCTTCAATTAACAGAACCTAACTCTCAGCATTACTACCTCACCACCAATGCAATGTAACAACTTCATCTTAATTTAACTTTTACAGACCCTAGATACTAAGCTTTGTTTGTGAATAAAGATGTAGGTTTAGAGTAGTTATCCTTTTTATGTCTAGGGTTTTGATCATCTACCTATTAAAAATATTTGTAAAAGCCTGAAAAACTTTTAAAAAATATTTTTTATTGATTTTTTTTTAGAGAGAGAGGAAGGGAAAGGGATAGAAAGATAGAAACATCAAGGAGAGAGAAACATCTTTGATAGGCTGCCTCCTGCATGCCATCCACAGGTGATCCAGCCTACAACCTGGGCATATGCCCTGACCAGAATTTGAAACTGTGGTTTCTGGTTCAATGCTCAACCACTGAGCAACATGGACCAGAAACCTGAAAAACTTTGTTAAAACTTTGTTAAAAAGGTATACACAAAAATCTTGTGTTTTTTATACATTGAGAAAATATTTAGGAAATGTGTGTCCTTTAATGAAGTTCACTGATTTTTTTACAGGTTAACAAAATTTCTAATGTGATATATTTAAATAAAAAATGAATGAGAATTATTAAATGCATTTCAAATTAGTGTAACGAATTATTGTGACTTCTAGTTTGGCAATGGCAGTTGTTCCATTTCTTTACTTCCCAGGACTTTCAAAATCCCACTGAAGTTAACAATGTAATACTAAAACATTTAAAAAGATAATGTCTATTGTTTGTAAAGGCATTAGTATATGCTCCTTTAAAAAATGTTAGTGGAAATGTAAATTATGTCAATTTAAAAGAAAAATTTAATGATACGTGTAAAATACTAAATAATAGGATAATAGAAATGTGCAAATATGTATACCAAAACATGTTTATACATAATCACTTACAATAAGTACACATATATAGAAAAAAAATGCTCATCAAGGTTGCTTAAATAATCTATGCCTTAATCTATGCATTAATTTTTTAAAAAATATAATAAATGAAGGCAACAATAAACTATTTAGCCATTCTAAATATTTCAAATGTAGGCATTAGTTAAATAAGCACTTAAATTTGTGTGCATTGTGTGTATATTTATAAGTCCAAAAATATGTGCCAAAATTAATTTTTTCTAGAAGTTAGAGACAAATTATAGATTAGGCTTATGAGAGATTTCAAAGTTTCTAAACTTATTTTCAATTAATAAAAAGATATTAGTTTTATTAGAAGTAAAAAGAAATGAGCTTTCATTTTATAAAAATTATGGGAATAAAAGTCATTTAATATTGTTAGATATTGTGTTGATCCATTTAATTTATTCATAATTTTAATACAATTTCCTTGCCAGTTTGAGGCCAGATCAGAGTAAGTTACAGGATTAACTGATAATGATAAATTATTGGACTAGGGTTTCAGTGAGGTCATTGTGCACTAGAGATTTGTAAAGATTAGTTGTGTTTAAAAAGGGCAACCATAGGCTTATTGTTTCCTACAAATATTTTCTGATAACTTCTTTTATTGATTTATTCTTTAGTCTTATGTGAAGTCTAGGTTTACTGAGTACTTAAAGTCAATATTCAATGGATTGAAGGCATAGGTCATTTAAAGGGTTTTGAGGTTCTGATCTACCAGACAAGGGGGTGTGAAAGGCAGAGGAAGTTCATCTCTGTGGTTAGTTCCCTGGAGAGCAGCAGTTCTGATGAAGTCTTTGGTTTCCATATTACAACCAATTCCTTAATTGTTTCTCTGAAGAGTATTAAAGAACCTTTCCCGATGTATTCAAGAAAATTGTCATGGGATCTAGCAAGGTATTTTTGTAACTACATATCACATGACTTAACTCAGGGCTATACTTTCCCCTAAACTTTCTGACAGGACAATTAGGAAACCAGTTCACTTTGTTATCTGGTATTTTATCACCCAGGAGTGGTAAAGAATACAATTCTTAACAGATAGTCTGAATATGAATATTGATTCTACCAATTTCTAGTTCTGAATCCTTGAGAAAATAAAATCTTCACTTTTCTGAGCCTCAATTTCTTATTCTAAACAATGCAGATAACCTTACTAGAGATTTTTTTATAATTAAAATAAGGTAATACATGTAGAAATCTTAGGACTGGTATGTAGTATGTGTTCAATAAAATGGTCACTGTCTTAGATTTTCTGAGAACCTAAAGAAAACCCAAAGTATTTATTTAAAAATGTATATTTCAAATATTTTTAAATAGTATAGGACCGTGGTCGGCAAAGTGTGGCTCGCGAGCCACATGCGGCTCTTTGGCTCCTTGAGTGTGGCTCTTCCTAAGCCTTAGGAGTATCCTAATTAAGTTAATAACAATATACCTACCTATATAGTTTAAGTTTAAAAAATTTGGCTCTCAAAAGAAATTTCAATCGTTTTACTGTTGATATTTGACTCTGTTGACTAATGAGTTTGTCAACCACTGGTATAGGACAAGACAATACCAATACAGAGTTGTTTTTGAATGTAAATAGTAGATTATCAATGAAAGTTCTCTTATGGAAGTTACTCTCTGATACAAATTTATTCCAATAAATATCATAAATCAAAATCATAAAACTAACTTTTAAGAGAAAATAATGAAACATTTTTAATTGTATCCCTTTGTTTTTAATTATGTAATACTACTATCCAGGTGATTATTTATATAATGTAAACAAATACAGATTATTATATGCAGTCACTATCTTACTGTCAGAAAGTGTTTTAATTGTGGAATTAAACTAAAACAAAATTTGCTAAATCATCCATGGTATATTGGACAGTACTACCATTAGGGAAGTACATCATGGAAACCATCCCCTGAGAAGTATAATGGATTCATATAATACCAAACTGAGCTGTTGCCATAAAGATGTATTGGAAAAACACATCTAAATGAATCGCTCAGAAGATATTATGGTAAAATGAAAATTAAACAGGCAAAGTTTGTTGTCCTTCAGTCCTAATTGTGTTTGATATTGTCGGTGACATTTCTGTATTTTCTTGGTGTTATGACACTATACAGCATTTGTTATTTTCTTATTTTTAAGAATGTTTTCATAGTTTTGTTTATTTCCAATTGTTTAGTAATTCCTCTTTTCTCCTCCTCTTGAAAATTGTTTTCCTCAATGCTGACTCTTTGTAATTGTTCTTTCCTTCTTTCTTCCCTTGTGAAAGGATTTTGTCTTTGAGATTATGCTGTTTCTCTAATCAAACATCTCTTGTCTAGTTTTAGATCCCAATTTCTATACTAGTTCCTATGCCATATATTTGAACTAGCTACTCTGTTACCCCAAACTCACTGTTTCCTAATCCAATGTACTTAATAAATGTTAGATGGTATGGACTTCTTTATTGCTCTTCTCATATGTCCTAAATCTCACTTCACCTCCCCAACTTCAGTGTTCTCATATTTTAGATGTTCCTTCTGTTTTCCAACACCTCCCATTCAGGGTAATGTTTAATTTTGCCACTGACTTTGCCTAAGTGCGAGCTGTGTTGTTTGGTCTAGTAAATGACAGGTACCATAATTGTCCAAGTTTCTACATTTTGAAAAGTGGGTGGAACATTTTAACTTCATCCAGTAAGTTGTCATTAAATAAATGCTTATACATACATGTTACCAATTTTTAGAGGATAAAATTCTAAGGCATTACCTTTTAAATGAATAACTTATCTCAACATTTCTATTGCTTTTGATGGATATAGAGAGTATTGCATACTTTAGGCAAAGAATATTAGAGAAGACACAGGCATTATTACATCTCCTCAAGTAATAAGAACTCAGTGGGTATATCAGCTTTCTTCTATTGTCAACTGTGCTAATTCCACAGAATAATTAGACTTAAAAACCAAATTAGATGGGGGATATGGATGAAATACATAAAATTCTGCCATAAGAATTTTCATTGCTTTTTAACAAAATGCATTTATGTTTACCTATCTTGACATTAACTTTTGGAAAATGTGGGCACATATTTGTATTTATAAGTTGAAATGAAATTGATACTAACTGGAAACATATTGGTTTGTACTTTTGGAAACTGTATAGGAAAGTGTTTGTTGAGGTAGACTCTTTTAAGGCCCCGGTATTCATACACCAGGGCAGTCCTCACCCAATTAAATCTGAGTTGGCTGGTGACCTGCTTTAACAGAACTAACAAAATGCAGAAGACTTGAAGGCATGCTGTTGAGGATCAAAGCCTTAGGAAGGCCTGGCACATTACGCTTTTGTGCTCTGGGGCAAACCAGCCAACCTGGAAGACGTCTGACTATTGTGAGCCCTCCTTGTCCACGCTGTGAGGAATCCAACTTACCCCAATGGAGAAACCACAGAAAGACCAAAGGCCCTGGACAGCAGCCTCAGCTGAGCTCCCAGTTGGCAGGCTGCACTAACTTTCCAGAAACATGAGAGAGGCCATCTGAGAAGTGAATTGTCCAAACCCAGTAAAGCCACCCTGCTGACACCATGTGGAAAACAGATGGGCTGTTGCCACCCAAACTGCAGAACTGCAAGCCAATAAGTTAAAGGTTGTCATTTTAGCCACTAAGTTTTGAGGAAATTTATTATACAGCCAGAGATAACGGAAACATTTTTTCTTTATCTATTGAGGAATTTCAATTTATTAAGCTTTGACTGCTAGAGTTAATGTAATTTCTTTTGAAATATATTTTAAAAGTACATTTGTGAAGTTTTCAAATAGTGAGACAAATTATATTTTGTTATTATATCTTGCTATGAAATTTATGGCTACTTACAATTTTATATACATGGAATAATTTATAGTTTTATGAATAGGACACTGAAGTAGGAGCTTGCCTATTTAACCATTAGTTTGATATACAGCATAATTAACTAAGTGGTAGCAATAAAATTACATAGCTATGTAATAATTCATTTTGTGTTCATGCACCATGTCCAATTTTTTCTAAGTTAACCTTTAACCTTCATATTATCACTCACATTATAAATGTGTATGAACATATGCTCATTTTACTTTACTTTTAATTACCTGAAGGACCTGGCATGATTATTTATGCAACTATAATAATAAGATGTAGCCTCAGAATATTGTTATAGAAAAGGACAAAATAGCCACTCAAAATACTTTAACATAGCAAAGCTAGATACTTCAAAATAAATGTCAAAATAGATTATTAAATAATAGCAGTATTTAAAAATGAATCATGAAATATATGCACATGACAAAATAGAGACGTGAAAGAAAGAGGCAGATATTTGTTTATAACCCTTACATAATTGCAGAACATGTTTGTGTAGGTTGGTGTAGGAGACATTGTCATTGCCAATGTTCCCTAATGACCAATCTGTCCTTTTTTGAGTGTAGATGTACTGAGATGAGTAGGTGACCAGAATCATGTCAATTATCTACTTCCTTTAGAATTCAAAAGACAGAATCTACAAAGATAAAAGGAAATGGTAAACACAGAACATTATTTTTTCTAATTTTTCTAATATATCATTTTTTATTTATTTCTATTCATGGTATAGTTAAGTGAAATGTATGTATCTGAGGCAAAAATATAATTAAGGTGACCTTATTTTAACATATCTATATATGTATAAAGAGCCAGGGGCCGTCACATCCAAAAAAACTGAACAGACGACTGAACAGGCTGAGTAGGGTGACCAGGTCGGCAGGACGGTTAGTGAGGGATGACCAAACGACTGAACAGCAGGCTGTGTGGGGCAACTGGGGGGGCAGCGGGGGTTAGGGAGGGACAACCAAATGACTGAACAGCAGACTCAGCTCTGTGTGTGACAGGGGGCGGGGCCCCAACCCCTCTGCCTCCCACGGGCCCTGCTCTGTGTGTGACGGGGTAGAGCCCCTCTGCTACCCGGGACCAGGCCTAAGCCAGCAGGCCGTTATCTCCCGACGGGTCCCAGACTGCGAGAGGGCACAGGATGGGCTGAGGGATCCTCCCTTCCCCCCCCCCCCCGTGCACAATTTTGTGCACCGGGCCTCTAGTATATGTATATATGGATAAAAGTAGGTTTATAGTTGTGAATACATGAAACACAGACTTTATTCTTGTATTATTACTTATTCATTATTATATTATTTTTATATATATTAAGTTTTCCTTTATTCAAATAGACCAATAAGTTAGCATTTATTAGGCTACATCCTCTTTTTCTGAAAATGGTCCCATTCTTTATGAAAAACAACTGCTTTTGTAATCCAGAAGTTTTGTTCTAATATCTAGGTGAGTTTACATTTATATAAGTCATATGACTTCTTTAATTTGTTTAAATTTTACTTGAAGCATATTTTCTGAACATAAATGAGGTGTAGCTAACAGAGGCTGAAAATGTTGCAGTGTGGTGATGATCATGTTTATGAAATTTGTGTGCTCTCACTCTATTAATGTTGTTTCATTCTTTCCCAAAGTTACAAAGTGTTTGCTTTATTTTATATTTTGCGTCTTCTGTTCATAATTCTTAACCTGTAGCCCTTAGAACTCTATTGGAAGCAACTGGAGCTAATAATAATTTTGATACATAGTACAAATACATTCTAGTGTTCATAATTAAGAAATGTGATTCGTAATTGACATAGCCCTACAGAGATTTTGTTGATTGTGGCAAAAATAACCTTTTCTTTTTTTTTTCAATATCCTTAATTTCTCGTGGTTTCTATTTAGGGCCTGATACTGTTAAAAACTGCCACCAAGGCTCTATTATGGTTCTGCTGGGGCTTTAACTTATTAGATTTGGACCTAACCTTATCAAATGAGCTTCTAACTAATGATTATACTCTGAAGACCACTTTTATACTAATTGGCTTTCCCTGTTTAATTGTTTTACAAAATTGATAATTTAGTAGAAATATAATAAGCCCTTAATATTTTATATAATTTGGCCCTTTTGTGGTCTTTAGAGGGTTCTTACTTAATAGAAAATTGGAGTGCACATTGTGAAATTTAGGTCTTGCTTTTAGCATGTGATTTGTAAAGGCTATATGACATAAAGAAGGTTTTGAAAATGTTATGTTTCAGCCACAGATGTTGAAATGATTATACGTCATATATATATATGTTTTAACTGTGTAAGAAAACCTTTATAAGTTTTTTGAGGGTATTTAAGATGACTGCAATTTTCAGAAGAACATTTTATAAATTCTTATTTTTTAATCAAAGCAAAAATCCCTTTCTATTTTCCACTTTATAAAATTAAGTCTTCTTGTCATTATTTACCCAATTTTGCTTAGTGTGACTATGGTAGAACCTGTTTCCTAACTTCCAGAATAATGCATTCTGCTGAACAACACTAACACAGTTATCTGAAAATTGAATTACTCTAACATATTTATCAATACTGCTCATTTCTGATGAAGAGTTGCTCAGAATGCTCTTTCTAGCACTTGCTAATGAAGTTGTTGCACTTGAAGGAAGAGTGTGCAGTGCACTGCATTGTTTTAAAAGAGTTTCCGTGTCCTTACCCCCATGAGAATATGAGCTCCGTTAGGACAACAACCTTGTACTAGTTTAGCAGGAAATGCCCGGGGCTCCCTGCCAACCTTCAATCCCAATGAATCAATCTGTGTTCCCAGAAGTGGCCTAGGAATGGGAAACCAAAAATAGATGAAATCAGCAGTATAAAGTATGGTAAATAAGTCATAATTATGTTTCTCTTTTGAAAGTATAAAATATAGATTTTTTTAAAAAATTAGGCTAGAAAATAATAGCAAAGAGTGATCATCCCATCATCTTATGGACTGACCTTCCATGAAATGTGTCATTCTACATTCATGAAACAGAATCTGTTTGTTAAATGAGTAATTGAATGAAGGAACTTAGGGTGTTCATCCTTTTTTATTGTCTTTAGTTAAATGGAAAAAAATTCTTTGGTTTCTCTTTTTTTTTTTCCTTTTGAGGGGAGAAGGGACAGTTGCTGGATTACTATTTCTTAGAGTTTTATATATGCACATAAAAGCCAAATTTTGGATTTAATAAAAGATAAAGTAGCTCTTACAGCTATTCTTTTATCTTCATCAACTAGTAAGAGTAAAATAGTATTGAATACTTCTAAAAGAATAGTCATACTTCATAAGAACAAACCAGAGATTAAACGCATTGACAATTTAAATTGCTATATCAATTTAAGGTAAATTAACATTCTGTATAGAGTTGCCCCCAACTTTAGATATGAATTTTCATCCTTTAGATCAGCTGTGGGCAAACTACGGCACGCAGGCCGGATCCGGCCCGTTTGAAATGCATAAAACCAAAAAAAAAAAAAAAAGGCCGTACCCTTTTATGTAAGGATGTTTACTTTGAATTTATATTAGGTCACACAAACACTCCATCCATGCTTTTGTTCCGGCCCCCCGGTCCAGTTTAAGAACCCATTGCGGCCCTCGAGTCAAAAAGTTTGCCCAGCCCTGCTTTAGATACTAATTCTATCTACATGGTCTGTTTTGAGTAGCAAACTTAATACCCAAATACTTTTAAGTAGCCCCAAACTTTAGAAAACCAGTATTTAGAATTGTGACTGGTAAGTGTGCAGGTATGATTTCGATGTAGTTTAGAATATTGTACAGCATGATCCTTAGGGTACATCCTCCCAGATACACCATCTAATCTCAGAACCCAGCAAATGCCATCAATAAAGCAGGAGTGCAGTTAATTACAGGCTCCCATTCAGCGTCCCTCTGCCACTGGTGGGCCATTATAATGAATCATTCTTCAAATTGAGAAGAGATTGACAGAAATTTTATAAACTTTTCACTCCCCATGTCTTCCCTGTGTAATAAGTGCCTGCTGTACACTGGGAAAGTGATTAAATATCAATTTCATGGAAACCTGGGAATAATGTTTAAAAGACTAATGAGACACTATTTTTACTGCTTAGGTACTGTGACTCCCCTATGAGTCAGAGAGCGCCTGTCATTCTAATTAGTCATCATTTGGCCACATTTTTTTTTCCTTCTCTTTCACAACGGTCCCTAATTGGGTTATTTAAGAACTTTAAACTTAGTTTCTCTGTGGGAGGAATGTGCTTTTAAGATTAATATGATTGCCATGTCATAATTATTTTGATTTTCACACCAAAGGTAACCACTAATTTTATTTGAAAAACATCATTTGTAATAAATTCTTTTCCAACTGACCTTACTGCCAACATGAAACTTGCTTTATTAAAAATTAGATTTTTAAAAATAATTGAAAATGGCCTCTAGTACCAAAATATACCCTTATATTTAGTATGCATTTAAAATTATTATTTCAATTATTCTGTAAATTTGAGTAAAAGGAGAACAATATATCTCTTATAATGTCAGTAGTAGAACCAGTTGCTACAAAAGTAAAAGCAGACATATTCTTTCTCCAACACTAAAATGAATTAACTGCTTACAATAGTTTCAGGGGAATTTGAACAACTTTCCCCCAACGGGAGTTAAACATATCATGATCATTCTGAAGAGAATCAGAAACCAAAAGGTAATCTTTTTGTGATAAACACATTTGTATCTGCCCAGGTCCTCAGAGAATTATAAAGAGCTTTTATATATAAAACCAATGGACACAGACACTGGGGAGGGTGTGAGGGGCATGTGCCGGGGGGGTAGGGGAGGCTGGGGGGAAGTCAATGGGGGGAAAAGGAGGCATATGTACTACTATTTGTAATACTTTAATCAAACAAACAAACAAAAAAACTCTTGAAAAGGAAAATAAAGAGCTTTACTCATAAATACTTTTAAAATTATCTTGCCTTATGTCCCAGTGATTTCACTTCTGGGTATACTGTATATCCAAAGAAACTGAAAACACTAATTTGAAAAAATGTAATCATCCTATGTTCACTGCAACATTATTTACAATAGCAAATATATGGAAGCAACTCAAGTGCCCATCAATAGACCAGTGGATAAAGAAGTGGTACACACACACAATGGAATGTTACTTGGCCATAAAAAAGAATAAAATCTTACTATTTGTGACCACATGGAAGGACTTAGAGGATATTATGCTCAGTGAAATGAGTCAGGAAGAGAAAGACAAATATCATATGATTTTATTTATAGGTGGGATCTAAAGAACAATACAAATGAACAAATAAAACAGAACAGACTCAAATACAGACAACAGACTGATGCCAAAGGGGAGAAGGGTTGGAGGACTAGGTCAAAAAGTGAAGGACTAAGAAATAAAAATTGAGCCCTGGCCAGTATGGCTTAGTTGGTTGGAGCATCATCCTGTGCACCAAGGGGTTGCTGGTTAGATTCCCTATCTCTCTATGTCTCTCTCTCTTTCTCAAATCAATAAAAAAAATATGAAAGAAGTACAAGTTACTAGTTACAAAATAGTATGGGGTTGTAAAGTACTGCATAGGGAATAAAGTCAACAATATTATAATAAGTATGTATGGTGCCAGATGAGTACTGAAAATATTGGGGGAAACACTTCGTAAAGTATATGATGGTCCAACCACTGTACTATACACCTGAAAGTAATGCAAAATAATATTGAATGTAAACTGTAATTAAAAATTAAAAAATACAATTGCAGAGATGGACTAAAATAGTTTAAGAAAAGAAAAGAATTCTCAAATTTCTATGGTAGAATAAATATACAATGGAAATATTTAACTTAAGAAGTGGAAGAAACCTGAAAAATAATGTATTTCATTCTCCATCCAAAGCTTTATATAACCTCTCTGATGGTCTCACACTGTTGGAATTATGCTCTCCCTTTCCTACAGTTTTTTAGAAGATTTTGAAACCTAAGTAGGAATTGACATTTATCTTTACTAAACTTCTTTTGTTAGAGATGGCCTAATAATCTAACCTGTAAAAAATTTTTTTCTGACACTTCTACTCTGAATATCAGCTGTCCCTTCAGCTTTGTATGAATCTGAGCATATTTAAGAATGCCACCAATGGTAAAATTTTTGAAGAGGAGAGTGCTAAGATTTCTATCCAAAATGACACTGACACATTCATAAGCCTGGGCTTTCAATTTTTACTCAACTTACGAGTATTTTCTTCTAAGTCACATTCTCCATTTTGTTTTCACAAGTTTATTATGAGAGGCTTTGAAAATGTTTTGCAACAAATTCTTGAAATACCTGTGAATGACCTCTCACAACGTAATAATTGGTGACCTTTTTGTGCCTGGGATGACTCTGAACCAATTGAGTCACCCAGAGCTCTCTTTTTTTGCATTGGGACATATCTCTGTTTCCAACAGTCTGGCTTCTTTCCCATTCCTAATGTGCACTCAACATAGGAATAGGTCAACAGAATTAGCTTTAAGTCTCTCTCTTACATGAATTACTCAGGAAAAGAGATATCAGTTCATTTATAGGAGCTAAATTTCCTTTTGATCACCCCAGAGCACTAACAAATACCTGATTTTACTTCTTTTCTAAAATTAAATCCATATTCTAAAAATACACACCTTTTAATTCTACATGTAACTTAAATATTCACTGAAGTGAGTACAATAGAGAAATCCTAAAGAAAATATTAAAAGTGCAGAATTGCACTTATTGCTATCTATTTTCACATACAGGGTTTTGTAGTTATATGTGTAAGGAAACTGTCAATAATTTATTCCACAGGAATAAATGAGAATGCCAGGAAAAGTCTAGGTCAACTTTGAAAAATAACCAAACTGAATTTACATTTTATACAAATCCTACGTGTTTAAATAGACTTGGATTAACTAAAAAGTGCAGAATTGCACTTATTGCTATGTATTTTCACATACAGGGTTTTGTAGTTATATGTGTAAGGAAACTGTCAATAATTTATTCCACAGGAATAAATGAGAATGCCAGGAAAAGTCTAGGTCAGCTTTGAAAAATAACCAAACTGAATTTACATTTTATACAAATCCTACGTGTTTAAATAGACTTGGATTTTATATTAGGAATTTTGTTAACAGTACTTGGTGTTGTAGGACATACCTGTGACAATCCTGTTACAAAACAACCTGGTGAAGATATTACATTAAACTCAGTAATTCACTTTGGACATTTCCTTCTTGCTTACTGCTAATTTCTGAGATATTCTTTTCTGAATTGAGCCATTTGGGGAAATGTATGCAATACACTCATGTGATTTGGTATAGCTGCTATGGCTTCTTAAATTTATTTCAGGATACTCATCAGTTTAAATAAGAAACCCCATAACATGATTTTCTTACAGTTATATTTTTGTTTCTTTTCATATCATCCATAGGCTGGAATAACTTACTAAACTCTCTGAATGTTGAGATGTAGGACTGGATTTGCACAACCAAATCACTTCTTCCCTTGAGCAATGGGTCCCTGCAATTATATAAATGCTACAACCAAAGTTTCACACATCGAATATGGGGAGAACTATTAAAAGAACGCTCTGTTTTCTGAGTCTGAGAAGCTAAAGTGCAACATGTTTTTGGCAAACTTATTTCCCAGTTGTGCGTTGTATTGATTTTGAACCCTAAGTATGTGATCTTCATTATATTAAAAAAAAAACTTGAAAACTCATTTCCAACACTAACTTTTAGCGAAGTATCATGCCATTTTCCTGAACGAAACTCAAAATGAATATATGAAACACATTTTCAAAGATAATCTGGAAAACCAAACAATAATGACCTAGGTATGATTACGGTACTTGGAAAAATGGTCTTGTTGTCTCTTCTCCACCTATAATTTTAACCATCGTTTCCTTACAAAATGCAAGTATGTTATAAATGTTTCAGGAGATTCAGGTTTTTACAGATTTTCCTCACATACAGTCTCAATTAATTGAGTCAAATTTGCTTAATCGGGTACTGCCTACGGGAAGAATTGCATTCTTACTATTCTGAATCTGTATCCCTGGTAAATTAGAGGGCTTAATAGGAGGATATGATTCAGTAGTTAAAAACTTGCTTTTTTAAAAAAAATTGCAAATAATGTACATTGTCTTGATTGCTTTTCATGCTCATTACAATACTTGTTTGGAGATTCTCAATAGAATATATGAATTTTTAATGTACTATATACAGATTCAAGGTCACTGGTTAGGGAAAAGTCAGAAAGAATTTGGTAAATGACCAAATATAAACTAATGGATGAAGAGAAATGTTTAAATGGAAAATCAATTGCACAAAGCAATTAATTCCATATGTCCTATAAGATTATGCTAATTATATTTATTGCTTCACAATTTCAGTAGTATAGAAAAACTATCCAGACAAAATGGCCAAGGAAAGTTAAAATACATAAAGGAGTAGATTCGTTACTACTTATGTGAAAATTACTTTCAGTCCAAACATCCTCATCATTAGCTATTTGTTCATTCCAAGAATGAAACTGCATACTTTTCTTGAGGTAAAGGGTCAATAATACTTTTGTGAACATTTCTAACAATTGACAAATGAAAGTAGTGGGGAGTCAAGGTGGCACATGTTTGGATGGTGGCTGCGTGTTGATCTCTTGCTTGCTCACTGCTCCAATTCGACATCTCCTTTTGTCTGTACACTACTGGAAAACACAATCAAGATGTTTTAATCGCCTTAGCGTTCTTAAGCTTACTAGCAAGTGCACAATATATTATGAACAGATGTTCAGCTTAGCGGGAAGTCTCACTAAAGACCCGAAATCCTGATCCTTTCCAGAATATATATAGCATCTGGCATGTTTGAAATAAAACGACTCTCATTTATTCATCCATGGAATGATACTCCTGTGTGTTTAGATACTATGACTCACTTTTCTGGGGATGACTTAACTCAATTTTCCTCAAGAGAAATAACTTAGAAGAATTTTCAGGAAAATACATAAAATAAGAAAACAGCATCATGTGTAAAAACCATTGCTGGCAGCAGTATTTCCTCTATTTTGATTTCGGGTTGATCACGGGTATTATTGGGGAACTATATTTTATTTCAGGAATGCTTCATATCGAGGCTATAGAACACGTTGAATTTAAAATAATTGATAATTTTACTGACATTCTTATTTTTCATAAACAAAGGCATTCCTCTCTAAAGTACATTAATATCGCTTTAATTTATTTTAAAAATGTCACTCAGGTACATATTCATAGAACTGTGCATTTTATAACCTTTTTTTCCCTAAACTAGGCTCAAATATGTTACATTTTTAAAGATTTGCTGCAAGAATCTGTATATATATATATATATACATATATATATATTTAATTGGCAAATTGTTTTATAGAACATATCAGCAAGTGCTAAGTAATAATTTAAAATTGTCATTAGATTTTTTTCCTATTAAATTGAAAACCAGCATCACTATGATTTGAAAAAGTAGAAAAAGTGTGTTTTAGAAAGACCTCCAATGTATTTTAGAACCTCTTAAAATATTTTAGCTATACAGAGTGAGGCAAAAGTAGGTTTATAGTTGTGAGTACGTGAGACAAAGTTTATTCTTACATTATTATTTACTAATAATTGTATTATTTCCATGTGAACAACTGTAAACCTACTTTTGCTCCACCTTGAAGAGAGAGCCTCACTGTCACTGTTGGGAATGAATTAGGAATAACTAATTGAAGCTGTTGAGATATTAAGACGTGATTGGTGGTTTAGTTTAACATAAAATAAAAACCACTCTCACTGTAAAGGAATAATGCCCTCCCCTTAAAAAAAATTGATGGGAAAGTAGAAATAAATAAATAAAATAAAAGTAAAGAAATAAGAAAGAAAAACATTGACATGTGATATGACTTAAATAACTTGATTAGAAATAAAAGGAGCATAAAATAGAGAAGCATCTACAGAAAACAAAGGCAGTGTGAGGAGATTGAGAAGTCTAAATCTGGGGGGAGGGAAAGGGACTTTAGAGATATCACATTTCATCAAATGAAATACCCTAGCAGTCTATATAGCTTTAAACTATTCAGCTTTTCATATAATGTTGCCAATGACTAAACAGGAAGTATTTATCCACTATTTTTATTTTATGGTCCACCTCTTAAACAGAAATGGTGGATAGAGTGAGCTATGGCATATAATGTATTCTAAGACATATGTTTAGGATTAGATATAACTGCAAGTGAAAGAAACTCTCGTTTAATCAAGATTAAAAGTTATTTCCTTCTCACAGAGAGGCCCACACCAGCATTCCAGGACTGGTATGATCTGCATTATTCTCAGAAGCCCAAGCATCTTGCACCTTTTTCTTCACCATACTCAGAGCTTAGGTTTTTAAGTGCTTTTTTTTTTTTTTTCCAGTTTCAGTCAACATGTCTGTAACGCAAGTAGCAGGAAAGAGAAAGAATGGGATACACTCACTGCTTTCAGAGATGTTTCCTGGACATTGCACATGACATTTGTTTTCAGAACAATTAGCAAAACCTTAGTTATTTACATATTCCCCTGCCTTCAATGACAATGGCACATCACAGCATTATTTTCAAGGTGGCCACATTCCGAGCTAAGAAGTGTACTAGTGTAGAAGATGAGACAAGCACTTGGGAGATAAACAACATCATCTACCACCCATGTATATTAAAACATCTGCTCACCACGAGCCAAGAGATATTTGGGGAGGGCAGAGGAGGAAATGTATAGGCTTTAGTACATAATTAAAGATAATCACACATGGATTGAAATTTGTGAAAATAAGATTATTAAGCATTATCATATTGATTTTTCCATAAGCATAAAACTTAAGAAGGAGCTTAGAAACTATCACATCTCTGCCTAAATCTTAATTGGAATTTTCAAATAATTTTATGAGCAAATGCAATTGAATAAACAAACCATGATTTTCCCCACATACAATTGTGCTACGTTCAAAAGAGACATGACATTAGAAAGGTACCTAAAAGCTATCAAAAAGAATAAATAAACCATGAAGCTGCAAAATAATTTTGTGCCCTTTTCAGAAAACTCAATTCTGAATACAATCTAGACCCTGAGTAGTTTTACAATGCCAGTAAGATTGGTTTACTTATGATACCGACCATGTTCTGACTTAGTATTGTTTCATGATTGTCTTCCTAATTTTTAAGGAAGTAACTTCAGTTTAACTACTCTTACATGCAACAGTCCCTTAGACAAAATTTTGAGTTTTGCACACGCAAATAATCTTAAGAGGAGCCATTCTAAAAGGTGAAGGCCAAATGGCAGGCCCCTAGAACCACCTTGGGAGTGTATTTATAATTCACATTTTCTTTCCCTGCCCCTGCCCAGATTCAGTTATCTCTCCCACCATGAGTGTGTGTGTGTGTGTGTGTGTGTGTGTGTGTGTGTGTGTGTGTGTTGGGGATGGTGGGGAGAGTAGTACATAGAGTGATTTAAACCTTCCTTATTTAATAATATGCACCAACTTAAAGTATGATTTACCTTGATCTGCTAAATTTTTACTTGATTTATCTATTTGAGAATGTGTTCATATAAATTTATTAACTCACTATTCACTCATTTAAATAACATCTCTATATACAAAATGCATCTATTATCTATCTATCTATCTATCTATCTATCTATCTATCTATCTATCTATCTATCTATCATCATCTATTATCTATCATCTATCTATCTTCCTGTGTATCTATCTGTCATTTATCTCACTTTATGAAATTAAAGGTACCAGTTGAAACATGTGCCTCTAATTCCTCTCCAAATCTGTCTGCATTTCCCCCCAATATACCTCACTCTTTTCTGACTCCACTCTTGATCAAGAACAATATCACTATCCCAAGCAATCTGTGGGCTCTTTATCAATGCTTACCCTCCATCTCTCAATTAGCATGGAAGAGCAAGGTCACAGTAATCTAACCTAATCCTGCATCTGCCCTTCTTTCCTGAGAGGTCCCATGCTTGGGCACATGGTTTTGTGTGTCTTCTAGTTCTTGGTCACTTTCCTAACTATAATTTATGGGACCAGGTTGAGACAAGCCTCAAAGAGTGTGGCAGAATGAAGCCCAAATCAGTAGTGAGCAGATGGCAAGAGCCAAGACAGATGGAAAACCAAAACCAAATTTTCAGGGACAGAATACAGTGTTTGATTAATTTAACAAAAAAAATATATATATCAGCGGAGAGAGTGGCTATTTTCCTCTCACACTCTGTTTTTCTCTCATTCTTTCTCACACACATTCTTATTAAATTTAAAGCTCAGAAAACATGCAAAGAAGGCAAAATATTTGTCATATTTGTCTCATATATTTTCTTCTTTAAAATATTGCAATGGCCACTGATTTTCTCTCAAATCTTATACCTTCCCTCCCCTTAATGCAATCACAGTCTAGATTTCGTTGTGTATATTCTTGGAATTCACAATGTTTATGTATTCAATAAATAAAATATCCCCTTATATAGTTTTATATATTTTTGTGTTAATTCTTTTTAAAAGTTAAAGTTAAGAATTGTCACTTACTACTAGGTTTCTAGAATTACCTGGGGAAAAAATGCTAAGAAAAAACTTTCATCTTTAAAACAACTTGAAATAAAATAGTTTTAAAATGTGAGGTGTGGAGAAAGAGTATAGAGTAGTAACAAATACTCTACTGGGAGTCAATGCAGTGTGATGTGGCACAGAACAGGTGTGCATCAATTACAAGGCAAGGAGCCTGGGTAAGTCAGATGTTATGTCTGGGGAACTCTAGTACAGATAGGCTGACTAACACGACTTCATCATCTGTCCCCATGAGCCACCTTGCCCATTTCTGTGAACCCGAACTGAAGTTCTGATCCTAATCTTGATCAGAACTAATCTTAAAACAGGCTTCTAATTGTTTGGATCTTAACAAACTTACTACATATTCATTGTTTTATCAAGATACAATTTTTGAAGCCCAGTTTCGATATCCTGTATCATGGTGCCATGCACTCTATGGTGCAGCTCTACAGATAACTGTCCATCTCTTTGTTACCATCAGCACCTAATAACTCAGCCCACATTTCTGATTGGCTCCCTGTTGGATCGTTCGACACCCTGATTCTGCCATTTTGATTCATTTTTTTAAAATATATTTTTATTGATTTCAGAGAGGAAGGAAGTGGGATAGAGAGAGAGAAACATCAATGATGAGAAAGATCATCAATTGGTTGCCTCCTGCATACCCCGCACTGGGGATCGAGCCCACAACCCAGACATGTGCTCTGATGGGGAATTGAACCGTGACCTCCTGGTTCATAGGTTGACACTCAACCACTGAGCCACACCAGCTGGGCTGATTCTGCTACTCTGACTAACCCTGCCATTGGGCTCAGCTCCACAAAAAGGGTCTCACCACCTCCCACTGACATTGTGCTGGTGATGCAGAAATAGTGGATAATGTTTTAAATCCTGCTGACAAAGCAAAGGACATTGATAATGAGAGTAGAGAGTAGAGAAGTTAACTTTCTGAAGAGCAAGAAAATTACTTGTAAGAAGGCTGATTCAGCCTCTGATACACTAATTAATTTTTGTAAAAGACAGAAGTGTCACAGAGCCCAGGAGGTCACAGAGCTGAACATTCCATTTTAGCTCAATAAGAAAGAGGTAAATGGAAACAAAAAGTTGATATCAGAGACTTTCTCAGTAAAGTAAGCTCTGCCTGTCTCCTGGAGCAAATACTTAGTAAGCCATAAGTTCAAGAAAATAAGTACCACAGAACAAAATAGATATTTATCATGATGTCCCTTGGTCAAATTGTGTTGTGTTTACGAAAGTAGACAAGTTAATATAATATTTTTAAATTACACATTTTTCTCCAGAAAAGTTTTTACATTAGCATTGCATGAAGTTTCAATCCTTATAGTTTTATTTTATTATTCACTTAAAACTGATAAGAAATATATACCAAAGTTTAAGTCACAGAACAGTTTAATGTGTACTTTCCCCAAAAGACCATTGAAAGAATAATGGACATTTGCTAAAATTACATATGTCAGTTATTAGCATGATTATTAGAAATTCATAATATAGATATACATTTTAATGGACATGTGTAGAATCAAATTTCCACTTACAAATTATTCTGAAATTTAAATAATTACATGAATATTGTATCAAATTTCTCCCATTTTTATATTTTACTAGAGGCCCGATGCACGGATTCATGCACCAGTGGGGTCCCTTTGCCTGGCCTGTGCCCTCTTGCAATCTGGGACCACGCAGGGGATGTCAGATAGCCAGTTTCAGCCCAATCCCCACAGCCCTGATCCAGACAGGAGGGAGCCCAATCCTGTGCATCGAGCGTCTGTCCCCTGGTGGTCAGTGCACGTCATAGCAACTGGTTGACTGGTCACTCGGTTGACTGGTCATAACAGTCATTTAGGCTTTTATATATATACTAGGGGCCTGGTGCATGAAATTCGTGCACTGGGTGTGGGGGCGGGGGAGTGTCCCTCAGACCAGCATGCCCCCTCTCACATACTGGGA
>NW_006383008.1:2713070-2729842 GCF_000327345.1 Myotis davidii
TTGCTCACCTCCACAGAGGACCCCCAGCTCTTAGCTCCCCCCTGGGTTTCCGATCACTGTCAGTGGCAGGGGGCTTCCTCCTGCTTTCCCTTTCGCCTCCCTGCATTGTGCCTACATATGCAAATTAACCGCCATCATGTTGGCAGTTAACTGCCAATCTTAGTTGGCAGTTAATTTGCATATAGCCCTGATTAGCCAATGAAAAGGGTAGCATCGTACGCCAATTACCATTTTTCTCTTTTATTAGTGTAGATATAGATTCTTAGGTTTAACTATATGTTTACAAATACATTACAAAATTATTATATTTTCAATTCTTTATTTAAATGGTGTTAGTATTGTTCTCAGTCTCTAAAAGTTTCAGTAAGAATTTTAACTTCATACTATGGTTAATAAAGTCTATTTTCCTCTTTTCTTATTTGATGGGGCATTGCTTTTTGTCAAACAATTTTTGCATTTAATTTAACAGAGGTCATTTTCAATAGAGGTGATTTTAGTATGGCAACTAAAATGTCATTAAGATACAGAATGTAGTATTGTCACCATTAATGTTTAAAAATGCAGAAAACATTTTTTGTTCAAATAAAGTCTATTAGATTATTATGAGAAAAAGAATGCTGGATAAAATAAGTACATTTTAATGGTCACTGTATTGGAAAAACTTGGTATTGACAAGTATTCAAAATACCAAGTTCTATAATTTTCCTTCTTAAAGACATTCTTGGTTTTATAAAATGGTAAAGCCACATTAGTGGTTATAGCCAGAAAAAAAAAGTCCTATAACATTTCACAAGAAATATATGGAATCCATGCATCTATGAAGATTTTTCTTTTTTAAATTCATATTTGCATGGAATAAAAGAAAACAACAACAACAATAAGCAACAGAAAACAACATTCCTCATTCCTGTCACCACCACACAGGCGAGTCTGCTAAGAGCAAGGCTGACATAGGATTTTTGATGGAGATTGACAGAGTTGGCAGGACCCCAGGGCCCTCACATTAGAGGCTCCAAACTAACTTTATAAGTAAAACCGGACGCAGAAATTTTTCAGGGCACTTTAGAAAAAAGAAAAACTCTTAAACATCAGCTGATGATTGCTGCAAAGCTGGACTTTTAGCAATTACAGATAGAGATTTGGAATCCAGTGAAATTAATAGTGGAGGTGGAATGGATATCAGCGTACAATTAATACATCACTGTGGGAGTCAGACAAAAATCAACAAAAACCTGGAAGACAATAAATTCATAACAGACCTGCAGAGACAAGATTCCAAGTAAAAACATTTGTGGTATATTGAATGCTAATTAATCCAAACTCTCTACTAATTTCTATTTTTATATTATCTGATCAGTTTCTCACTGCATTTCTATAAGTAGATTGCTTTCATCTACACCTTAAAAATGAGGAAACAGAGTTTGAGATGGTAACATACCCAAGTGGTTCACTCATAATTCCTATCAGAGGGAGAGAGCAAATCTGTTACTTTTTTACTTCCAAGTTTCTGTTCTTAACCCATGTACTAAGGAACTCAGCTATGCTATGCTTCACTAAGCTGTGCCTCCTTAGCTTAAGGTTTCCACCGTTTGTCAGTGAAGAAACATTAATGGAGTGTGTTTTGTTTAATATAACTGTGACTTAGCTAATATGTTATAAAGTATAAATAATTCTTATTGCATAATGTGAGTTCAATAGTTTTCAAGTGATGTTGTTGCTATCTTAAAAAAGTCTCAGGCTTGGCCAGTGTGGCTCAATGGTTGAGCATTGACCCATGAACCAAGAGTCCCCAGTTTGATTCCCTGTCAGGGCACATGCCTGTGTTGCCTGCTCAGTGCAGGGTGTGAAGGACGCAGTTGATGTGTCTATCTCATCATTATTCCTATCTTTCTGTCTCTCTCCCTTTCTCTCTCTCTAAAATCAATAAAAACATATATTTTTTAAAAAATAAAGTTTCAGATTAGAGCACCCTTCTAGGTATTGCTATGTATGTAATGATATCTTGCCTGGGTACATTCAAATAGAAGTCAATATTCTGATTTTAGGATGAGCAGACTTAGAAAGAGGCAATTATAACAAAATGTTACCTCAATAAGGACTACTTTTAACCTAAATTAAACTAATTAAACTTAATATGGTCATGTGGTGACTTTCTCTAGACTATTATTCTGAAAGTAATCCACTTTATTATAAAACCAATGTTGAGTATGAAACTAAAGAGAATGAAGAATGAAAATGAAGAACATAGGCCTGTAGTTGCTATTTACCAGAGATCTGCAGTATCACAGAAAACTATTGTAAATAGGGAACTATAGTATATGGCTAATAAGGAAAAATCTAGGATGCCTCTACAACTAAGGTGCATGGCAAAAAAAATATAAAACGAATAATTAATTCACCAGTCTCCAAAGGCCTTCTCTCATGATTAAAGCAACCTGATCGGTGAAAAGCAAAGAGATTCAGGATTGCAGGATGATCTTTTTCTTGAATTAACTTTGAAAATGAGGAAAATCTCTATTAGAACTAATCAAATCATATTTAAAGACCCGTGTTTCACTAGAGGACTATTTATATAAGAAATTTATCTTTTATTTAATACTTGTGAGCTTAAGCACTCCCTTTACAGATATGATTTTTATGTGTAAGATACATTTACGCATAACATTTATATTCATTATTCTCTAAACATTTCAGATTGATAAATGCATTTATAATAATTACATTTGGTTTCACAACGTCCTCATGCAATATGTCGGAGACGAACTAATCAAACCGGGCTGCTGCCCTGCTCTGGTCACTGCTGGTATCATCACCAACACCCATCATTCATGTTTTGATGACCTTGCTACTGTTTATACTGTGGCCGCTCCTAAACGTAGTTACTAATATGTTTACCAGAGTTAAGTGGAAAGCATCAATATGGGAAGTACTATAATTGAATCTGATTTTTATCAAAATAGGTGGAAATGCCATTCTCTTAACTTAAAATGCGCTTGATTGCTTATTTCATTATGGCAATTAGGGTAAACTAATGTCATAGGTTAATTCAGAACACTGTCACATGTAGCCAAAAGTGGACCCATTTTTTTCTAAAGCTGGCTACAATCATTTACACATGAGAGTGGCTACCCCTTTAATAACATGCCAGCACATGGACACATGGTTTGTCTCATGAACTCATAGCAAACACAAAAACGGGGTTCAGTGAGTGTCATCCCCACATAACAGACATAAAACTGAGGCTTAGACACATAAAAATATAGTGCCTGATTCACACACCACGATGGGGTACCAGTACTTAAGTCTCAGCTGAATTGGCCTCCAGAGTCCTGTGCAGGCTGCCCCTAGGCATCAGGAGAGCCCAGCATCAGTAGGGGATGGAACCGAAATGGGAAATCCCCATTTCAAAAGATCATTCTAACAATTAGCATTTTAATTTCAATAATAAATTTTTTAAAAGAGTTGCTTGGTTTCCATAGAAATAAATGTAATCATAGTGGCATCACGTAGTGGTAAAGAATTGATAAGACTAGTGCTAGAATGTCTAGATTCCAATCCTGGCTCAGAAACAACCTGCACCCCTGCTTCTTCATTTGTAAAATGGTAATTCCATTGCTTCTACCTCACAGGGTTGTTATAAGGATTAAATACGTAATTCCTATTACGTACTTAGTGCTTGGCACAGGAGAAGCTAGTCACTCAGGATAGTAATATCACAAGTAGCATTTGGGATATTAAACTGTATTGATACAAAATTGCTGGAATCCATTGTTTAATGGTCATCGTTAAGATAGACTCTACATTTTTATGTAACTTTGTATAGTAATAGAGTTTCAGAGGAGTGGAATTATAAAAATAAGACCTAGCCACAGAACTTTGTACACAGAGTGAACATCCAATATTTCCCTAAGTGGATTAAAAATAAGAACTTCAAAGGCAGAATCATAAGAATTTAAGCCTGGTACTCTTACTTTCTAGAATCAATAAATATTCAAATGGAAAGAACATGCAATAAAATGACAGTGGAAAATTTTAATGTAATGCATAGACACATACAAATAAAGTTTTAAGAAATATGCATTTACAATTAATGTGGTTTGTGATAGTCACTTGTTCAGAGTTGTTGCATGATAATCTGCATCTCTTCCTATCTGTGTTGCTATAAAGTTTTTCATTTGCACAGTTTGTGGCCTCTGTCTATTATCTATCAAATTAAGGGGCACCAGGGTCACAATAACAAAGCAAAATAATTATGTGCAGGCTTCCTTCTCCCCGGAATATAATCATTGACAACTATTCATGCTTACTTCCTCTTCTTAAAGGATCACTGCACATCTATAAAAATATTTTGCTCATACTTCTATTTAGAACAAAACCAGTGTAAAACTTTACAAAGTCAAAAGCAGTTCTTGATGGCAACAATCTAGAATTATTCTCCTTCTGACATGAGCATCAAAACACTGTTGGAAAAACACAAAAAGCAACAACACTCTTGGATTAGATTTAAATCCCTAGAATCCATTGATAATGAACCTGTATTTCTCTGGATAATTCACATGACTCCTAAAAGGATCATGGGTCAGGAGAGAAATCTTTAACCTAATAACAGGGTCCAATTTTGCTAAAGCACATATTCCATGTTCAAACTTTTAAAATTAAAACTAGCATATATGACATTGTAATAATCATGATTTCTCTGCTGTCATGGTACACAGTCACATTTTTAGACTTTATAATCAATGATCGTGTTTTTCCAAGAAGCTCCTCATTATGTAGGTAATATTAAATTCTGTTCAATGCTACACTTATTTTTCAAATATGTTATAGATTCTTCAGACTACTTCCTGAGTTTACCTTATTATCTAGAGAATCAAATCAGAAGAAACACTTAATTAGCAAAGTGGTAAAAGAAGGTAGTGCTCAAAATACAGCTCAAAAGTTAGAGAATTTGAATTAAGTGGGAAATTCTCAGAGTCCTCACTTACCTTTCAATTTTATCCCGGGGAAATTATAGCTTCTTTCACCTGCACAGTGTTAAATTGTCCCCATGCATATCCTTTGCAAAAGACAGGAAGACTAAGAGCCGGCTGTAACATACCTGGCACATGGGAGACATGGGCTGGTCCTGCAGGCTGCCGGGATGATGTCACTGCAGGCTGGAGGGCAGCTGGCTGTCCGGCTCAAGGATGGTCTCGCTCAGGTCCAAGGGTACAGGGCAAATCCAGGCTGCAACTCTTCCTTCAAAGAAAAGAGGCAGGTACTTTAGATAATTATGAAACAGAGATGTGGTCTGAAAGCCAAGTAGGAATCAAGCTTGATTTCAAAACTTGATTTCTAATTGGAGCAAGAAAGCACTTTAAGCATTCAGACAAGTTGTGCTAGGATCCAGTCCTATGTACTACATTGCACCTGTGCTAGGATTCTAGCTCAAAACTGACCATTTTAGTGTCCACTTAAACTGAAGTCCACGCTATCCTCTGTCCTCTCATCCCAACATGCTTTTCAGCATGATCCTTTGTATGGGCAAAATTGGCCACTTTTCATCACCCTAGCATTCTGTGCTGTCCATTCCTTGTCCTTGCTTACCTGTCTCCTCTCTGGCTAGAATTCCATTTCCCAGCCCCCGAGTCCTCTTCACAGTGTAAAATCCAAATCTGGAGAAATCTGGCCTGCCTCATAAGAAGCGGGTCTCTCTCATGAACATCCATAGCTCATTGGATATTTATGTATACAGTAATTATTTATACCCATTTTCCCCCTAAAAACTACATTTGGAAGATATTCTTTTTTAAAATCCTCACCTGAGGATATTTTCCCATTAATTTTTAGAGAGAGTGAAAGAGAGAGGGAAATATTGCCCTGATCAGGGCCTGAGCCAGGGAAGAACCTGCAACCAAGGTACGTCTCCTTGACCAGAATCGAACCCATGACCCTTGAGTTTGCAGGCTGACGCTCTATCCACTAAGACAAATTGGGTAGGGCTTAAATATATTCTTTATTCATCTTTATATTATCCTCCACAGAATTTGGTAAATGCAATCTGTATGGAAAAAAATGACAGCCTTTAAAAGCATATGGCTTCCAGTACAAATCCAGGTTCTATCACTGCTAGCTATATAAACTTTGATTAAGATTTATTTTCTCTTAAAATTGTGAATTATAATATATATCTTGCAGTTGTTGAATAAATTATTTGAGATACTATTTGTAAAAAAATAAATATAAGTACCTAGAACAGATTCTTTACATTTCTTCTGTCTCTATTCTTTCCTTATTTTTCTACAAATTAAATGATTACTTGCACAATTAGCCTAAGACTATCAAGTATATTGGAGAACTCTCTCAAGTTACAGCAATTGCTTGAAATAGAACCCCTTTGTAAAGAGCATCCCATTTTAGTCAACCTCATTTTAGTGAAAACATTGGCCATATCTTCCCAGAATAGTATCCTTCCTGTCAAAAGCAACGACTATGACTATTCTCAATATCTGTATTTCTTTTAAAGTATGCCTAAGTGGTCCCTTGTATTTCAAAGTTAAAAGGGTTGTGCCACTTTTGTGTGCATAAAGTTATTGTATTCATTTGTGTGCCAATGAAATTTCTCTAAGATTCCTTCAAAATAATCTTTTGTATTCTTTATTGTTCTAGATTTTGCCACCTGTTCATATGAAGTGTAGCTATTAATAATAAGCAAAATTATATGCAAGTTGACTGAATTCTGTACTTTTGAACATATACAAAAATGTTGGGTGGTGAAGCAGGGCAGTGTTTATGGAACAAGATCTAAAGTCCCATTTTTAAGCTGCTCATTTATATAAGGTTAACTGATAGATGAGTATATATAGTTTCTAAAGCCCAAACATTTACAGAAAGAAATTAAAAAGCATCAAAGAAAACATTTCACTTTGCAAAAGTCAGGCAACCAGAAAGCACTGATGATATATATGTAGTTATTGGGAAATTTTTTTTTTAAACTCAGGGATGCTAAGCATAATTTTTTTTGGGGGGGTGTTTAATTTAATTATAGAATTTCATTTTGAAAAATAAGGTACAATTATAAAACTTTAATTATTTATTTGTACTATTTTATTGAGGCAGAGAATAGAGGAAACTTTCTATTTGCAAAATACATGCCCAGTTATATAGAAATCTATGTACTGAATTTGCTCCAGTGTTTTTAATCACTAATTTAAGTTTTTATTATTTAAAATGTAACTTTGAGATATTTAATATTATAAATCTACATTTTTCTTTAATAATTTAATAGTTATATCTTAGAATTTTGAGGGCATCAGTTATCATAAATAATAAGTATTAGATTTTGGATGCTATTATATTATATTAGGCTAAGAAATATGGCATATCTGGCCAAGCCATTCCTCCTTAATAATAAAAAAGGGAAGTGATAACCTCTAGTTGTTAGCTCTGATTAAATTATTTTGGGAAACCAGTACTGAAATCAACTAAACTAGACTATTGCAGAGGGTGCAGCAGAAAAACAAACCCAAACTGGGTCTTAAAATGAGAACTTTCTTCATCTAAAAAAATAGAAGTAACAGAGATAGGCTTAGATTTTAGAATTCTTATACTTCATACTTTGAAAATATTAAGTTTTTTTTAAAGTTTATGAAGTTTCTATTCCAAATATTGGCTGAGGTAAGAAGGTTCCTAGTTGCTGTTTGTAAGTATTTGCTTCAATATAGCTTTGGTGAAATGAGAGTATTTAGATCTCAGTGAATGAAATGTAAATTGAAAATAAATGTTATAAAGTATTTTATCACTTTTACATTAGTTTTCCATTACTAGGGCATTTTGATGTAATAGCAAAGAAATCTTATCAGAAGATGCATTTTATACATTGGGTGGAAATCAAGTGCCTTTGCATAATTATCACTTTCAGTGTTCCTCATTATCTTGTCATATTTCTACAGCAGTGTGTTTTGTGGCTCCTGGTTTTAATAGTCGTCCGCTATAGTCATAAAAAAACCAAAGTAAGAGTAAGAACAAAAAAACAACAACTTTAAAACTATTTAATGATTATGACAGTGGTTAGTGAAACTAAACAGTTGATACCCTTATTGAATGATTGATTGTTTGATTTTGTTAGGAATTTTCCACCTGGTTTTCACAAACCTGGGATTGTCAATCAATATGAGTTCATTAATTCTGGAAACGTTTCATTTTAAATAAAAAATAATTAGTTATTATTAAATAAATATTAATTATATAATCTATTAATTTAGAAAAAGAACTAGAACTACATGTCATTTTTTATGTAACAATAATAAAATCAACCTAATGAGACAAATCTCTTAAAACCCCACAAAAGCAAATACTGAAACATATTCAAAAATATACCTTGAAACTCAAAAGGAACTAAGTTGTGTTCTCTAGCAGAAAAATCTTCTAACAAACAAGATCCTCTTTAAGGACTTATGCTACATTAGTTTACTAAGAAAGGAGCTAAGGCAAGCTAGAAATCAATCTACATTGCACCCATTTAAGAATGATTCTTACCGCCGAAACCGGTTTGGCTCAGTGGATAGAGCGTCGGCCTGTGGACTGAAAGGTCCCAGGTTCGGTTCCGGTTAGGGGCATGTACCTGGGTTGCGGGCACATCCCCAGTAGGAGGTGTGCAGGAGGCAGCTGGTCGATGTTTCTCTCTCATCGATGTTTCCAACTCTCTATCTCTCTCCCTTCCTCTCTGTAAAAAATCAATAAAATATATTAAAAAAAAAAAAGAATGATTCTTACCGTGGTTCATTTCTAATTTCATCTTTAGTAATAAAACATTACCTGAAAAATACATATAGAATATCTGTATACATGTAACATGTAATACATTGTTATTTGATAAAGTAAGTGTGGGAAAAATCTTTACATGTAGAATTTACAAAGGAAATGTCAAAATGGGTTCAAGAATTTGTAGGCCCTGCCTCCAAGATCTAAGTCACAAAACTGGTTCAGAGTAATGAGAAAAGAAAGTATTTGAGAAGAATTTTTAGAAAGAGATCTCTTGGGATGTGAATTTCTATGAGAGGAAGGGGCCCCATCTTTTCCCCCCATAGGCTGGTAATGCAGTGGGCCCATCAGATTTATGAATTATGTTTCTCTAGTTGTGAAACACACCATGCAAGCATTTGACTTTCACAGATAGCTGGAGAATAAACAATGGGTTCATCTACTACTTTGAAGTTTTTGCTAATAAACAAAAGCAGCTCTTTTGGCATCAGAATGGAGATGACTATTGTATTGATGTGGGTTTGCAATCTCATATTCAACCTAAAATTATAATACTATTCCTAAAATTATAATAAAATTTAAATATTTGAATGCTTCTAAGGAGCTTGGAAATAAGCTTGGCACTCAGTAATCCTCAAAAATGATAGTGGATTTTATAATTCAATAAACTGCTGAGTTTACTTCATATAGACCTTTCTTCTGATTAAAAGGATCAAATAGTAGTATCACATCCCAAATATTTATAAATATTGCCCTCTTGTATGGTATTCAGTGAAAACACAGTGTATGTGATATACATCTTAAAAAACAGGTGGTATCTTAAAAACATCTAATTATTGTCTCAATAACAATACCTTAAACATCATTCCCAGAAAGCATTCATTTAATTTTTATTTAAATTACAAAGAGTGGTTATATCTCCGTTCTTTAATATACATTTATATGTCTGCTGTCTGATTATAATATAGACTAGTTTTCTTTAACTTTGAATATTATTATAATTAGCATCTTTGTGTTTCCTTACCTAATTTTTAGATATTATATAAAATATATCTTTAGTGTATTTTTGTTATTTTTTAAGCTATTAGGTGCTTACAATATTTTTAATATTAAATATTTGGATATAATATTTGAATATTAAAATGCATTTTGGTTAGATTTGCCTAAAATATTATTTTTTTTGTTGATCCACAATGATATATTTTGAAAACTAGTCTAATTTCTGTCATTATAGCATAATCTTTGTGCAATATACACCTTAAATTTTATCAGGTCCTTTAATATTAAAGAATTACTAATAATATAATCTGGGAAGATTATGAGGATGAGCATTTTAGACTTTATTACCTATATCTGTTTAAGTGCTTAACCATTCAATTAGCACCAACACAGAACTTCCTGAACTGGAAATGAGGAACAGCATTTGCACTTGGTTTCTGAATGTGTGCCAAAAATAATTACTTCTGTAACAGAATGGCTCTGAATTTATCCTAAGTCATGACTTCAGCATAGAAAAGTACTGCTAAAACAAAAGTAACTCTAATGTTTCAAAGACATCAAGTTTTGTTTCAGCCCTCAAAAATGAAGCCAGGACATGATTCAACAGTACCAGAATCTGGAGATTTAATATGGTCAGAACATTCCATAGTGCGAAAGTCACACCGAAAATTCAATCAGCGATTCCATCATTTTTCAGATGTGGAATAATTACGTACACCAAAGTTTGCCTGAGATGTAGAAGTCCTTCTCTTTTTTTCAGGCACCTGATGTCTGGACATCTCTATGCATCACCATCTTTATTATACTCTTCACTGATGATCATACCTGTCTACTTTTAACTAAAATCCTTGGTTTAATTTTGAAAACTAGAAGCTATGAACCACATTTACATTCATTGCCTATTGATGAAAATTATCTACATCATTATTTTGCTTTCTATAAAGTACTTTACTTTCCTTTGAGAAAATTTATCTTATTCATCTGGGTATTTGCTCAAGAAATTCAGTCTCCTTTAATATGATTATTTGTCATATGGTAGGCACTTACTGGGACAGTAACCCTAGAAATAAAATTTCTAAAGATATGTTATATGCTCTCTTATTGAGAGGGAGGTGGTTTGGGGAGTGGATTTATTCTAGGGGGTCTTCTACGAAATTCAGGATTGTTCTGTTATGACCCAGGATGTCCAGGTTCCTCAAGCAGCAGCCACTCAGAACCTGAGTGGATCAACCATTTGCAGACATTCATTAGGTCAGATCTGGGTACTAGCTGCAGACATTTTAAAAATAATTTGTGAAATAACAATACTCATTAAAGTGCTAATTTTTATGTTCTGACTTTTATAGTAGAGTTTTTTATTCTTAAACTAGAGGCCTGTAGCACGAAAAGATTTGTGCAATAGGCCTTCCCTTCCCCTGGCTGCCGGCACTGGTTTTCCTCCGGCACCTGGGACCCAGGCCTTTGCTCCGGCCGGAGCTGCCTTCAAGCTTTCGCTCTGCCACTTTGCGCCTACGTATGCAAATTAACTGCCATCTTTGTTGGCGGTTAATTTGCATATCTTGCTGATTAGCCAATGGGAGGTGTAGCGAATATATGGTCAATTACAATGTTTGTCTATTATTAGATAGGATGTATTTCTCAGTGAACCCTGAATCAGGCCAAGTTCACATTTACTTAGTACATTTATGAAACCTGAAATATATTCCCCTTGCTGATGCAGAAATATTTAGAAAAGTGTACTCTGTGTTGACATTAATGCATAAGACTATTATTGAGAAATCACTCTAGCAATGTTTTTAATGTTGGGCTAAAGTCTTTCTCTTATACTAAAGTGCACATGAGAGGACAAGTACATAGAAGGCAGTGATGCTAGACAGAATGTGAGAAATGTTAGGTTAAGGGCACAAAATTTTGTCATGATGTTAAGGGACACAAATTTCAGGACATTGGGAAAAGTATGTAAATGTTTTGTCTCATGTACAGGCTTTTGAATGACAGTAGAGCTTTGTTAAATGGTGGTATAGAAGTGGAGTTACACAAATGGAATTCAACCCAAAGGAACAGCCTGACTGAATGTTTGGAGGTGAAAATATGACAACATGTAAATCAAACTTCAAACAATCCAACTATTTTGGAGGCTAGAACTTGTGTATAATAAAAATACCAGAGTTCACCCTATTAGTAACGGTGATCTTCAGAGGTCATTTACATTTCTTTTTAAGCTAGAACAGACATACTTTGATATGTATCTTTAAAATATTAGTATATCAGTAGCAAATAAAGCCATGCTTAGTTTTATTTGACTGAAAAAATACAGTAAATATATTTTACATCACCACCTCCCTGTATACACATATACACATCTAACAAAAACAGTCCATAAAACTGCTTATCCATACTCATAAGGGATTTATTTTACCTTAGTTGTAATATTCTGTTCTGTATTTTCCCTGTTCTATCTCATTTTTAATGATGTTTATAAACCATTAGCATTACTGTAAGCCCAAAATAGGATTATAACTAGCAATTTGAAAACCATTGGGAATAGTTATATAAATATTGGAATAGGTGTGTTTTTAGATAAGAGGGCTAGATAGAAAATAACTGCATTCTTTCCAAAATATAACCTATTTAAGAATGTATCCATGTGAGTATTTGGGAGGGAGAATCTATGAGTGTTTATGTAAGAGATTTGTAAGAATAAGGAAATTCAGATAGAGGGGATAATCCTAAAATTTCAAAGATAGGTGGTTAGCAATTTCAGGAAGAACATTTTATTGAAAAAGAAAATAAATATGGGAGGTATGTGATCATGTAACTGCTTAGCTGTTGAATTTGCTTTGGGACACATGGTCTAAAATCTTTTCTGATCATTCAAATAACATTTAAAGGATGGAAATGCAAGGAAAGAAACAAAAAAATGTAATCGAGAAAAGGAATAATGCTAATTTTTATCTGCAATAAAACGCTTAAATTTCAGGGACTTGTCATGTTAAACCTGACATCTTGTTTACTTCACAGCTACATACTAGTGTTTGAGATACTGTATTAGTCTGCTAGGGCTGCCATAACAATGTACCACAAACTGAGTGGCCTAAATAATAGAACTTTATTGTCTCACTGCTCTGAGGCTATAAGTCCAAGTCAAGGTCTGGGCAGGGTTGGTTCTCTCTGGGACCTGTGAGAGAGATGCTGTCCCATGCCTCTTGTCTAACTTCCAGTTGTTTCCTGCACATCTCTGGCATCCCTGGATTTGTAGAACCATTATCCTAATCTCTGCCTTCATTTTCCTATGGTGTCCTCCCTAAGTCTGTGTCCATATTTCTTTATATATATATGAACAACAATCATAATGAGTTAGTGGCACACTCTACTATGACCTCATCTTAACTTGTTATATCTGTAACCATCTTATTCCCAAATAAGGAGGTTCTGAGGGGCTAGGACTTCAATATATGATTTTGGGGGGAGACAATTGAACTCATAATATATATAAAGAGAAACTTGAAGTATAAATAGAGACTTTGAATCATCTGAATGAATACAGCAGATCAACGGCACCAAAGAAGCCTTTGGGGTAAAGAGAAAGAGAAGAATGCAGTGTGTAGAGTTTTTGAGTGCTTAGTGGAAAGATGAGCAGGAAAAGAAATTAGAGACGTGAACAGATTTCTTCAGGAATCAGAGGTCAGGTGCAGATGAGGATAAATGAAAATGGTAGAGTTACAGAATCAAGGAAGGTTGCATCTGAGAGGAAAGCTTCCTACAGGAAGAAGTCACCAGTGCCAATCGCTGCAGGTGTCATGCAGCTCTTAGCCAGGGTTGTGTTCAGGATTCTCTTTACAAAACGAGGACATTCTCATACAGAAAACAATAACTTGCCTAAACATCTTTTAATGAGCTACTGTCAGAATTGGGATTGGAAGTCAGAGCTCACATTCAGAAATAAGCCAAGTTCCTGGCTCTCTACTCTATGTATACCACCTGTCTGTTTTCACTGGAAGAAACAGTGAGAGAACACACATTCGTCGGTATAGGGTTTTAACTTATGAAATGTTTTGGATTGCTTATTCAATCTTTCTGTTATACTTCAGGGCCAAAAAGTTGTCTGTATCTACTGCATTGCAAATCAAGATCTACAAATTAATATGGTAGAATCCTGTTATAGCACCTAGGGAAGTAGCATGGCATATAGAAAGTCTGTCAGATTGGACTTTATGTATCCGAGGCTCTAATTCTCACCCAAAGTATGTGAACTTGGACAGTCATCAAGCCTTCTGAATTTCAATTTCTTCATGTATAAGATTCATGTTAGAGCATAAAACTACTAAGGTCTAGGACCATACTTGCATTAATCTTCCCTCCTTATATATCATAACTGGATTAAATAAACATGGGCTAAAGGCCTGTATGAGATAAAAAAAAAAAACAGAGATCAACCAAAGGACTTGTATGCATGCATATAAGCATAACCGATGGACATGGGACACTGGGGGATAGGGGAGGCTGGGGGACTGTCTGGGGCGGGGGGAAAAATTGACACATATGTAATACTCTTTGTAATAAAAAATTTTTTAAAAAACAAAACAAACAAACAAAAAACACTGTTCTAGGCATTTTAACACAATTTAGTTATTTAGTAATCTGTAGAATCTGACTGATTTAATAGTGACAATGTATATTCATGGAGCACAATTTTCAGTCGATAGACTGGTGTGAACTTTAATCAAAATATTTTTGAGTGATCCCACCATGTTTCATGAAAACTAAATGTACAACACACTCAAAGAGAAGCAAACCTTATTAAGCCAGAGTTTAGTAAGAGGTAAGAGCTGCATAAGGCCTTTTCCCCACTCTTGGCACTAAAATCTTCAGAAATTGCTCACTAGGCTCAGGTGTCTGTATTCAGCAATACCTGGGAGGATGCATTACCTAATAACTTGAGGCAAATATCCAAATACCCTACAGAGGATAATTGTTAACTAGACTCTTAAATTATACATATATTCATGTATATATAATTTATGATAAATGTAAGTTGTGTGTTTATATATTCATATTGGTGAATGAATGTGTATATATAAAATATTTATAAATGCTATAACATGTTTTTTAAAATTTATACACTTGTAACAAGACAATGAAGTTAACCAAGTATTTTTTTTTTACTTTAGGTAGTCTAACGTACTTTAAGAAAAATATAATTCACAAGAACAATGTGTATTTTAACTTTAATATCTAGTCACTTCAAATAATTGTTTTCGAAGTTGCCTAATATTCTTGAAGTGCTGCGGCTCCTACAAAGGAAATCTTGACACCAGTACCACTACTCAAAGGAAAGCACCAATCAATCAGTAGTAATTAGGCATCTACTCTATGCAAGACATTCTATTAAAAGCAAAATAGAATGTCACAGTGCCTATTTTGTAGGATATTTTCTTCTAAATGGGGAGAAGTGATATGAGCTAACAGAAAGTACAATTAACAATATGAATCAATACATCATTATAATTATCATCCACTTTATAATAATAGCAAACATGTTTATTGAGCAGTTGTAATGTTCAGACATGCTTCTAAGTGTTTCTGGGCACAGAGCCTGTCATCTATCTAATCTTCACATTAATTCCATATACTACATTGTTGTTATTATACCCATTTAACCAATGAGAAAAGAAAGAGATAAAAAAGACTAAGGAAATTGCAGAACCTACAAAAATAAGTGTAATAGGAATTCAAAGAGAAGAGAGCCCTTTCAGCCTGGGAGAGGTGGAAGCAGCTTTGATCTGGATCTCAAAGTGCAGGTGCGTTTCTGAAAGGAGGGACGGAGGAGGCAAAAGAAAAGGAGAAGAGGAGGAGCACAATGCAGGCTGAAGGAGTAGCCTGGGAAAAGTATTAGACATCAAAATGCTCAAGGTGATTTCAGGGTTATTGATTATACCTGAACAACCAGAGAGGAGGGATGTTAGAGGGCAGTATGTTGAGAGAGACTGAGAGTTCATCTTTGCAATTTATTCGATGGGGCCGTGTTAGAGAGTTAAAGAGTCAGGAAATTATGACAGCGGCTCAGCGGTGGGATGATAAGGACAGAATCAGTGTGGAGCTACTGGGACTGGAAATGAGGCAGCAGATGTGAAGGAGCGTTGCAGGGAATAATCAATAGGCTTTCAAAACTAATTAGATGTGAGAGGTGTGCTGTGTCTGGTTGTGGAGGACTCAATTGCTTAGGAGTGGCCACAGGAAGGAGCTCTCCATTAACTAGCATGGAATCACAGCCAGGGTCTTTTAGTAAGAGGGATTAAAGGTAAAACATAGGAAAGAATTCCACAGAGGCCTGGAAAACAAGGCCTTTGACAGCAGTAAATAAGAAAAAATAAACATAAAATTTTAAACAAATACAAATCTCTACATTTCTACCTCCAAAGCATATCTCCTGAAACAACTCAAGAACTAGCACATGAGTAGAGATATATTTGTACTTGAACTAATGATACACACATACACACACACACATACATACACACACACTTAGACTTGGCAGTTTTTATATAGGAATTCATCATATATTAAAAAATCAGTGATAACCACAACTCTGTGTGTCTGCATATAAACTTTTTTATTTTTTTTAAATTTTTTATTACAAAGGGTATTACATATGTGTCCATTTCCCCCCCGCCCTAGACAGTCCCCAAGCCTCCCCTATTCCCCAGTGTCTTATGTCCATTGGTTATGCTTATATGCATGCATACAAGTCCTTTGGTTGATCTCTTACCCCCCTACCTCCCACCCCCCAACCCTCCCCGGCCTTCCCGCTGCAGTTTGACACTCTGTTTGAGGCCGCTCTGCCTCTGTATCTATTATTGTTTAAAAGTTTATAATGGTCTCAATTATCCATGAGTAAGTGAGATCATGTGGTATTTTTCCTTCATTGACTGGCTTATTTCACTTAGCATAATGCTCTCCAGTTCCATCCACACTGTTGCGAATGGTAGAAGTTCCTTCCTTTTCACAGCAGCATAGGATTCCATTGTGTA
>NW_006383008.1:2730153-2740464 GCF_000327345.1 Myotis davidii
CACACAGTGGGTTTTCTCGTTGTTTTGTTGATGGTTTCTTTTGCTGTGCAGAAGCTTTTTATTTTGATGTAGTCCCATTTGTTCATTTTCTCTTTAGTTTCAAGTGCCCTAGGAGCTGTATCAGTGAAGAAATTGCTTCGGCATATGTCTGAGATTTTGTTGCCTTTGGATTCTTCTAGAATTTTTATGGTTTCCTGACGTACATTCTGCATATAAATTTAATGCATGTCCTTTGCAGTGTTACTTTAGAGTAAAAATAAGATATAAAAATAGTGACTTAATTGCCAATAATTAAAACTTGGTTAAATTATTTATAAAAATTATCATATAATAATTAAAATCATGTTTTAAAGACTATTTAATGGCACATAACATATCTGTGAGATATTATTCAATGGGGCAAGAAAACTATATTAAGCATCATTATGTAAAGTATGATCCATGCCTAAAACTTATATTTTAAATATGTGTATTTATATATGATCACACACATATATAAGCATGCATGTATCAATAAAATTTCAGGGCTATCTATAAATGAAATTATTTAAATGAGTTATCTCTGGATTTCTGGAATAAGGTGAAGTTTTAAATTTTACTTTCTTTTTAAATTTTCTTTCTAAATTTTATAACATAAGAAATCAATGAAATAAAGTGTATTCAAAATAAAGTATTATGTATCAATGGGAAAGTACTGCTATGCTTCAGTTTAAAGAGTTGCTAACAAATAATACTAAAGCCGGATCTTTCAATGTAGTGAATGTCTCCCACAGGAGTTCGCATGCTCAAGGCCTGATCAATTTTAACTGTGGGTACAACTGTTCTTCGGCTACCTTGAGCTTCTGCAGTGATGTCAGGAACACACCTATTTAACCTGCTGCTGCAAGTTAGCCTTGACTTCCTTGACTTGGCATGTCACCACTGGACTGTTGTATTTGAATGCTTCCAAGCAGAAGCTTTCCTTGACATTTGTGGTAGCAAAGCAAGACTATTTTAAACATGTGCTGTGTACTTAGTACACAGGCAAAGTTAGCTCAACATATATTATTGGTTTATGGTAGCTTTTTTTTTTTTTTTAGTAAAAGCAGATTGGGGCATAGGAGGTTAGGAAGCGTATAGTTAAATGATTCTGCTCTTTTGATTCTACATTAAATGATAGGCTCAAATAGCGTTGTGCTAAATAAGTCCCATTAATCCACTATTAAATTTCAACCTTACTTTATATTTAAGGGTTATAGTCATCATGATACTATATCTGGGTTCAGTTCCTAATAACTACCACTTTTTTTGCATGATCAATGTATTAGGCACCACACACAGATGATCACTTAATTTTCCCCACATTTATTCCGGGCAAATATAGTTACCCATTTTTGTAAAAGAATGATAGCTCAAAACTGATAAAAGAAAACAACTCAGAATCACACTGTACTAGGTAGAAGGGAGGAGCTCTGATGGGATTCACAGCTAACTCTCTCCAAAGCCTCTTTGCTCTCTGCCAAGCTTCTATCTAAACCCTCTGGACACTCTTCCCTAAGCATTCTGCACCCAATCCCTTTTCTAGTCCTCATTTACAGAACACCCTTGAGCATATTCATTTGTCTTTTTCTATGCTTCTTTTTGAACTGAACCACTGGTTTTACTTCAATAATCACTTATGAGGCTAATTTCCACACATTATGCTATTGCTCTACTTCTATACTTTTCCTCTACCCATTTATATCTTTTTAAGCCAAACATTTTGGCGAGCGATTAATAAGGTGGCCCTGATGATCCTGCCTCCTGCTGTTCACACATTTGTGTATTCCTTCCAAGTGTGAGTATGACCTTGTGAAACACAGTCATGGCAATGAAAACTATGCCTAATGTTATATTAAGGAACTATTCCAGGAAGTATCCCTAGGATGTTATTTCTAGATACCATGATTCCCAAAAAGCTCCTCAGTTATATTTCTCATCACTCAAGTTTTTTATGCTGGAGCTTCTGGGTGGTGCAGCAGAGGATTTTAAGGGTTTAAAAACCTCTCTCTTGGCTACTACAAGGCAGAACCTCTCTGTGGATAGCTTGGTAGCCATTTCCACAGCCTGAGAAGATCTCCCATGGAGAAATTTCTGGTGAGAGAGGCCATGCACAAAGACCCATTACTCAACCTATTGTCCCTTTGTGTACTTTGAACTTATTGTAGGAAACCATAACATAAGTAAAATTAAGGGGCCACTGTCAATATTTGTCTAATATTGTCTTCTGCAGGAATAATTAAACAATACAGGAGGGAGGAGGGTATAGGATGTTTTCCCAAATGTTAGGGAAGCTTATGTAAATAACCAAGTGAGAAATGTCATGGTTGGATCATTTGATGGACAGCATTTCCTTAGCCAAACCATAGAGGTGCTCATGGATATGTACAGGTAAAAATGGCAGAAAAAAATACTATGATCTGGAAAATACTTCAATGCAGCAAGACATAGGTGATAAAACCGGCACAGAGATAGAGCAAGATGAGGCACACAGCAAAAACACTGCAGAAACCTCAGGGCCCCAGGATAGCGGCATTTAATCTCTTTGGTTTCTGGAGTCCTATTCATAGAAGACACCTAGACATTGTAAAATACTTACCTGCCACAGACTGCATTTGATCTTTCTATTACTGATAATTAAACCAACTTCTTCATTCTGAGGTTGGGACTGCATATACTTGCAAAGGTCTAGTCCACATGTTTCCCCAAATCATTCAGAGTCCCTGAATGATTTGGGGAAATCATTTGGGAGGCTAGGGAGCTGACTTTACAAATAATTATCCTTCTATTAAATAGGTTACATAGTCATTTCTCTCAAGGTACAATTATTCCAGGAAAGAAAAACTGTTATTTTTTACAATATTCTTTGGGTTAAATATGATACAACAAGAAGGAAAAAAGCTAAGCAAAACAAAACAAACAAACAAACAAAAGAAAACAAATAGACAGGCAAGGAGAATCAATGATAAGGAATGTCAGGAAGATATTGGGTCTGGCTTGTAGGCCTTAGACAGAGTGATATTTTTAAAATTTTGATGTTAATATTGTGTAAGATTTGGACATAAAAATTAGAAATGAGGTGAGGCAGTGGGGGAGAGTGGGAAAACATTCTATGGACAAAGGTATATACTTTATTAAGAGGCACATATAAAAAAAGTAGGAGATACTGCAGGCTTTTAGAAACAGAATGACATATCAAAACAATAATGTTTGCTGATTTGGCTGCAAAAATAAGAGTGAATGGAGATGGGAGAGCAAAATACTGCAAAGTTAATAAGAAAATCCTCTAGGAAAGCTGCATTTAGAATAACAAGGGGATGGTTGAGTAAGTGGAACAAAAAATGGTCAAGATTTTTGGGTGTTTCAGGGCAGATGATGAAGGGAAGTGATTCAAACTTTCTAGCTTATTTGAATAGGTGATGCTAAATATAGGAAAGTTGGGAGAAAAAGGAAATGAGTGGTTTGGGCAACTTTGCTCTGGGAAATGATAACTCTAAAGAAATAATGACAATCAAAATTTCCAACTGGGTCTAATGAGATAAGTTACTGTTGCCATCAATCATTGGGCCACACACAAAGAGATGAGCCATTATGCAAAGGGGAAAAGGTCACTGTGCTAAGTGGGTTAATATATTTACATTTTGTGGTAAATGAGATTTCACATACACTTGTCCGGCTTTACACCTTTGTAAAAGGATAAGAACAGTAGTTAAGAAAAAGTAATAGCTGCTTGGGGTCCTTTCTTTCAGCAATGTATACATAGTAATATATTTTACCTGAAATAACAGATTTACTGAGGTGTATTAAAAATTCTTTCCAGCAAAAACCGGTTTGGCTCAGTGGATAGAGTGTCAGCCTGCGGACTGAAAGATCCCAGGTTCGATTCCGGTCAAGGGCATGTACCTGGGTTGCGAACACATCCCTCTGTAAAAAATCAATAAAATATATTTGAAAAAAATAAAAACTCTTTCCAGCCAAAAGTAAAAAAGACAAAATTGACAAATAGAGAAATAAAGAGCCTAAACAGATAATAGAGTACTGTAGACTCCATGTGGTGAGTGCAAGGAGGGAAGGCAGGGAGTCCAACATCCTGGGATGGGAGTAAGGCAGCAATGGAAGTGTCCCTGTGCAGACTCACAGTACATGAGGCCATGGAGATTGAAAGAAAAAAAAAGGAGAATAAAAGCACAGAAACATAATTATGAGACTCTATGGCAAAGGTGACATACTCTAGAAATGAGGAAAATGTCATGCTGAAACACTTATTGAGGGAGTTGGTAGTCCCTCTTGAAATGAGGATTAAGGTGCTCTGAAGTAATGGTCATGGTCTCGACAAGGTCTAACCAACTTCAGAAGATAGAAGGCCAAGAGCAAGAAGACATATAATAAATGGAACAAAACGAGGATGAGACCTCTTAGGCTTGCAAATGATTATCAACCCTCAGGAGAGGAGGAATAATTGTAAAACCCCAATAAATGATGTATTCCTTTCTCAGAGACATCTGTGAGCCATTGTGTGTCTGCAATTTAGTGATTTATTCAATTTTGTCATTTAATAAATCATAATAAGAATCCCCTTTTCAATTATTCAGATAATGATTAGAGAGTCCTATGTTGTCCAGTAATCATTGTATCCCCAGCACCTAGTAGAAACTTGGACTATAGTAGACAATGAATATTTTTGAATTAGTGAATACGTTGATGAGTGACTAAGAATTTTGTCCCAAATTCACCATGGGACAGAAATCTTGTTAGAGAACTTCTTGAGTACAAGTGGATCCTAATGAATACCTTGACTTCACAATAGTGTCAAAACAGGAGATAAACCATCTCTGATCATATCTACCTCAACTTCTACCACCGTGGTAGAAAGTGAGTCTCTGACAGTTAAGATTCAAGTAGTGTAACTTCTCTTGAAATGTTTGCTGCAGAAAAGAGAATTAGGACAGTGATTTAAAATGATAGTAATTTTGAGATAAATTTTGAAAATTTATAATTCAATATTGACCTGTCTACCTGATACAATGTAAAACATTATAACTCATTAAAATGCTGTTTGTAATCTTTCAATATATATTAAATAATAAATGATTTTCAAATAAACATCAATAAATGTATAGGCTAAAAACAAATGTTAGAAACATAATTGCCCTTATACTGGTCATGAGGTATATTGTCTATGTTGAACAGGAAAATAATTATTTTGCTTATCTGTAGCATCTACTTTCAAACTAATAATAACACAGTGTCTAAAAGATTGCTAGATGACTAAGTAATAGTGATCAAATAGGAGCAGTTCAGTATATGGTTTATATTAATCTGATCTTAGCTTCACATCAATCATTTTGTCTATTCTATTTTTCTGAAACCCTTTATTTTCTTTGGTTTAAAAATATATGCTCAAAATACATTCCTTAATATTATTAGAAACTTAAATGTTTTATTGAATATTCTATAAGGTCTCTTAAAGCACTAGAATTTTTGGCTTTACATTTTGGTTCTTTATACTGAAGCCAGCTGTATAACATTCCGTTTTTGTACATGCAACTACTTTTAGCTCAGTAGACTGCCAAACTTCACTGACTTTTTTTTTTTCATGCTGCCTGCTCTATATTTATTATTCTTCTCAGAGTTTTCAAATTTAACAAATTCACAGATGCTTTCTCTGTCTAGGCTCACTTATGTAGATTTTTATAACAGTAAATATGTCTACTGACCCACTCAACACTTCTCATTTTGCAGATCTGGTAAATTCTCGATGTTTTAATCATCTCTTCTTCCACTCAGAAACTTGTCTTAGTGTAATTATTGCATTATGTGATGTTTGAAAACTGTTCTTAACCATGATAGCATTGAGGTTAATAGGACTTAGATTATTGTTTGCACAGAATTTTATGGCTGTAATATACCCATTTGTTTTTTATTAAAAAGACATTTATACCCCTCCCCCCATTTGAGGAGATATCAACATAATTTTAAGTTTTATGATCAGCAGTACTTGGCAGGACACCTCACTGATTTTAGAGACAAATTCAGACATATCCTTCATAATGCTGGAAACTAATATCTTAGCAGTGAAATGGTTTTTTGAACTATGGCCAATGAAATTTCCAGAAACCCTGATATTATTCAAAAAAAGAAATGTTATATTTCCTACTGGTAAATTTTATATCCCCCCATATATATCCTAAGCATTTAAATTTTAAGGAAAAAATATATTATTAGTAGAGAATTGTTAGCTGTTGTCATGCAGATATCAAAGTAAGAATGCTCTTTAATCTTATAAGTAGCTTGAGTTTAACATAATGATCTAATATTGACATGATGCTTAAGGGCATTGTTAGATAATGACTGTAGGACTGAAATATTAGTATTTTTAATATCATATTTGAAAGATTTTATTCTTGGGATCAATCAGTCACATGGTAAATTCCATTCCAGTTTGCATGATGATGACATTTCTTTATATTGAAAATTGCATGTGTGCATAAATAATGTTTCCCGATCTATGGCAAAATAAACACTTCTATTAAATCTACTATGAAATTATAATTCAGCAGTTAATTCCACTCAAGAATTACTGTTGATAACAATAAATTGAGAGAGAAAATTAACCACAACATTTTTAAGGAAAATTTTATGTGTGGTTACAAATATTAAGTGTTGCCTGGACAGTGTGTCTCAGTGGTTGAGCATCGACCCACGCAACAAAAGGTTGCCAGTTCAATTTCTAGTCAGGGCACACGTCTAGCTTGCAGGCTGGATCCCAGTAGGGGGTGTGCATGAGGCAGTCAATCTATGTTTCTCACATCTCTCTTCGATGTTTATATCTCTCCCTCTCCTTTCATCTATGTGAAATCAATAAAAAACATATTAAAAAATAACAAAAGTAATAGGTGTTAAGGATCCAAATGCTATTAAGGTTATCAATTTCCATGCCTTTAATGAGATTGTGTTTTGTTTATTGTCTCAGGGACTTATATTAGCATGATCTGCCTATGAGATATAGCTGGTGTTGAATTTGGTAATGGTTTTCTACAACAGCCATTTTTCTAAAGATCCTGATTCTTTCATATACTTAAGAAGTTAGTTTGGGATTTCATAAATTTTAATAAAAGTTTAACTAATGCTGCCTTTTTTTCTTTCTTTTAGCATCCAGAATTTGTATCTAGAATATCAATCAGGACTGAAATCTCACTATTCCAGTGGAGAGTAGACTGATACATTTGTAATTAGAGCTCTAAGAGAAATTACTAGAATGAACAGAAACACTATTTTGTCCATGATTCTCAAAATGCAAATTTTGATGCATATTTTTATTTTACTGAGATATAAGGATATTTTAATTGATTTTCAGAGAAAATTAAAATGTCAATTATTTGGACTATTCTGTTTGCCTTTTAGGCTATCGGAATTGGTGTATCAATAACTGATAGATATATTAATGTTTTACTATTGCACAGTGAAATCCTTTTGCCATATAATAGATTATGAACTTTCTTTAGTTTTAGCATAATATCATGTTACTTTTATTATTAGATTAACTTTTGGAAATGGCTTCATCCCTTTCTAGTGGTCATTTAGATACTCATATACTACATTATTTTATGGCTTTTAAAAGAGTATATTTAAAATATGCAGAATTCACTGGAACAGTAGATGAGTTCTCTAAAGTTACCCTCTTAGGGATTTTACTTTTTGTGCACATTCTTTTAACAGACATCAGACTATAATTCAATCTAGAACATATTAACTAAAAACATAGAAAGAATATAGCTAGTTAGCATTTAAATAGAAGATTAATGGAGGAGGACAAAAGGGTATGCTCCTGGCCAAATGAAATTGTTTTATTTTAACTCATAGATGAATGATTCATATAAAGTACTGCACATGCAGATTTTTTTAAAAGCATTATCACATAATTTAAGCATAATATGTCATTATACATGGAAAATAAATTAGACTACACTTTCTCTAAAAAATATATATTCAAAATAGATAATACCAAAAATGATCACCATAAGCATGATACTAAGAAGGATGGTTTTATTTTGTAGAATTTACGAAAGTAAGACTACGGGAAAATACAGAGGTTAGTTTAAGAAGCAACCAAGTTATAATAGAGTTGCTCATCTTTAAATTGACCAGAACATTACCAGAATATCTGGCAAAAGAAAAGTAAAAGACAGACCTAAGAAATATTAAATGATAGAAATGATATTTTGTTTAGAATGAGACATATTAGATATGTATTAATGGTAATAATATGGAAAAATTGACTCTATTACCACACAATTTTATTATGATACTACAAAACCCACAGATCTCTGAGTGGCATGATTTAATAATATATACTGTTATTTAAGTGTACTTTTTATTTTTTTATATATTTTATTGATTTTTTACAGAGAGGAAGGGAGAGGGAGAGGGATAGAGAGTTAGAAACATTGATGAGAGAGAAACATCGATTCAGCTGCCTCTTGCACGCACCCTACTGGCGGTGTGCGCGCAATCCAGGTACATGTCCTTGACCAGAATCGACCCTGGGACCCTTCAGTCCATAGGCCGACTCTCTATCCACTGAGCCAAACCAGCTAGGGCTATATGACTTTTAAATAGTAACTGTAGATGTACACTCAACTGTTTTTACTAATGAAAGTTTCAAAATCAATTTCTTCAGTTAAAATTCAGAGGGTCTATAAAAAAGGAATAAAGACTTTGGTTTTACACAACACAGATACAGTGTCTATATATTATTTTCACAGATTTTGCCCTAGTTGGGGGCCTCACTCCTGAGAAGTTTTAAGGGAAATGTCCTTTAGCAAGGAAATATATCCCATGATTCCAAATGTGTCTGAGACCCTTTTCTTCTGATCTTACTCCCGGAGTATGAGTTGGGATTAGGCTAACCTCTGTCACCCACAGAGTCCCGTGCCTTTTGGCAGAATTCTCAGTGGTAGATGAGGGTGACTTGTTCCCGTTTCAAAGAACACCAAATGGATAGGCTGTTTTCCCTCTAATTTCATGGGTCCTTCAAAATGTCCTTAACAATTGGGTTTTATTGGGAATAAGAATTTAGAATCTTCTAACACTCCTGTGCTCTGAGCCAAGGATAGACTCTTGTTTAGTGACAAAGCTCTATATCCAAGACCCAGGAGGTGCCAATGAAACCAGAACGGCTTTAGAATCCAACCATTGGGTTGCTATGTTCAGAATAGTGATGGTATAAGTCACCGGTGCTTTGTAATCTTTGCTCTATCCTCAATCATTGGGGAAAATTACACAGCATGTGTCAGAATGTCTCTGTCTCAGTTTTAGGGCATATGGACTCAAGCATGAAAGCCTGAGCTGGAACATTTGGAACCATTACAACTTTTAAAAGTGTTAAACATCACAAAGACTTTAGGTTTATATTTAACTAGAGGCCCAGTGCATGAGATCCATGCACGGGTAGGGTCCGGGGGCCTAGCCAGTGATCAGGGCCAATCTGTGGGGTGACTGGCAGGGCAATCAAGGTCCCCGCTCACACCCGCCTTGGCCTGGCACCACCAGCTCACCTGTTCCACCATCCCACCATGGTCCCACTCTCGTCGTGGCCCATCAGGGCCGCCAGCACCTCCACTGGGCCACTGCTGGTTTCGCACCACCCCCTGGTGGTCAGCGCACATCTAATTCCTGGTTAGTTGAACTCCCACCTGTGGGGACCATTTGCATATTAGCCTTTTATTATATAGGATTGTACTCTGAAAACTTACTTTCAATAAGATTATTATAAAAAGTCTAATTAATGGCTTGCCTGATATTTATTATCACAAAATAATGAACTATACTTTAAAAAATGATTTTATTTAGCCCAGCTGACCTGGCTCAGTGATTGAGTGTTGACCTATGAATCAGAAGGTCAGGACACATGCCCTGGTTGTGGGCTTGATTCCCAGTGAGGGCTTGCAGGAGGCAGCCGATCAATGATTCCCTCTCATTATTGATATGTCTATCTCTCACTCCCTTTCCTTTCTGCTCTGAAATAAAAAAAATATTAAAAAATGATTTTATTTATAAATGAGATAAAATCCATTGTACATTTAAAATTGTATGGGATTTGTCCTAGCTGGTTTGGCTCAATGGATGGAGTGTCAGACTGTGGACTGAAGGGTCCTGGTTTTGATTTCTGTTAAGGGCACATGCCTGGGTTGTGGACTCAATCCCCAGTAGGGGGCATGCAGCAGGCAGCCAATCAATGATTCTGTCTCATCATTGATGTTTCTGTCTCTCTCTCTCCCTCTCCCTTCCTCT
>NW_006383008.1:2740476-2757505 GCF_000327345.1 Myotis davidii
TTTTTGAAAGATTTACCCCAACTATACTTCATTAGTTTTTTGGGCTTTTTATATTATTTTCTAAAATTATTACTATAATCTGCCTCGTTAAGAATTACCTAGTTGTTGAAGAAGATGGAATCTGAAACCAGATGACTTGGATTAGAATTCAGACTCCACATAAGATGATTGAGTTGAACAAGTTACTTTATTTCTGAATGAGCGTTTTCCCACTTGTAAAATGGTGCTATTATTAATAATAATAATAATACCTGCCTCATAGAATGGTTGAAAGGATTTAATGAGGTAATATGTAGAGCATTCTGAAACATAGTAAATCCTCAATAAGTCCAATAAGGGTGATGATTACCACCAGTATTCTCAAGGAGCAGTATTTGCTATCTATATTATAAAAAGCCCATGGCTGTAACGCCGTAACGACCAAACAACAGGTCACCATGAAGTGCATGGAGCACCTCTCGGTCCCTCCCTCACAGCCCACAGGCTCCAATTGCAGCAAGGCTGGCTGCTGGTGGGTGCAGCAAGGCCTTTGTAGTTGGGTGTGGCTGTGAGCGTGGCGGGCAGGTGAACAGGGCTGTGAGTGTGGCGGGGCAGCAGGTAGGTGGGCGGGGCTATGTGATTTCATGCATTGGGCTTCTAGTTACTAATGACAAAACAATAATTTCCATGTATTAAATGCTCACAATAAACCAGATACTTTTGCAAGTACCTTGCAAGGGTTATTATATTTAATATTTTAACAGATATTTATTGAGTGCCTAGTTTGTGCAGGCTGTATTCTAAGTGCTATATAAAGCAGAGTGTGTGTGTAGGGGGCAAGGGGTAGACAAAACACAGCCTACTGTGACATTTTTATTCTATTTGACTAAATAAAATATTAACAAATAGTTAAACGTCTAATGCAGGGGTCCTCAAACTACGGCCCATGGGCCACATGCAGCCCACCGAAAACATTTGTTTTTTTACTTCAAAATAAGATATGTGCAGTGTGCATAGAAATTTGTTCATAGTTTTTTTTTAAACTATAGTCCGGCCCTCCAACGGTCTGAGGGACAGTGAACTGGCCCCCTGTTTAAAAAGTTTGAGGACCCCTGGTAATGTCTTAATGAAATAGAGAACAATAAAGTCTCATAGATGAAAGGCTTATTGGAATTCTTTTCATATAGCGTGGTCAACAGACATCTCTCTGATATTTGTGGAAAGACTCAGAGGAAATGAGAGGTAAACATAGAAACACTGGAGAGAAATGCTCATGGCCAATGGGGTAGAATGTCCAAATCCCTGATGGAGAAGCCACCTTGCATGTTCCTGGAGCAACAAGTAGGCCAGTTGTGGCTGGAGTTGGGGGTTATAGGAAAGAAGCTAGAAGGAAGCAAGGAAGGGTTCTATCCTGGAACTTAGAGGCAGCATGGCCCTGTGGACACTTTGGTATCAGACCTCTAACCTCAACAACTGTGAAACAATGAATTTGTGTTTTCTCAACAACCCTATTGTGGCACTACTTTAAAAGCAACTTTTACAACTGAAAACAGATTTTTTTTCCCTTAAGCAAAAATGTAGACAATAAAGTACTTCTTGGGTAACTATAGCAGCCAAGGCATGAGAGTTTAAGTTATGTTTTACAAAGCTGACATCTATTGAGTGTTTACTAGATGCCCATATGATGCTACATTCACTACCTTTGCAGGTATACATTTGCATACCTGTCAAAACAACAGAGTTAAGGAGCATTTATGTCTTTCCATTTTCTTTTTTTTAAAAAAAATATATATATTTTATTGATTTTTTTACAGAGAGGAAGGGAGAGGGACAGAGAGTTAGAAACATCAATGAGAGAGAAATATCAATCAGCTGCCTCCTGCACACCTCCTACTGGGGATGTGCCCGCAACCAAGGTACATGCCCTTGACCAGAATCAAACCTGGGACCCTTGAGTCCATAGGCTGACGCTCTATCCTCTGAGCCAAACCAGTTAGGGCTGTCTTTCCATGTTCACATATGAGAGGTTAAGTGACTCCTCTTGTGGGTTTCCATGGCAAACTTTGAACCCAGGCAATCTGACCCTTCACTGCTGTGCATATCCTATGCTCTCTGCTTCATTCTGTCTCAGAACCACTATTGAGCAGGCTACATGTTTTAATGCATGAAGAGGCTCCTTTGGCTATTAATTTCAAACTTCTAACACTGTTTTCCCAAACCTTCTGTGTTTGTTTGCTACCTGTCTTTATTTCTTTGCCTGTAGCTTGCTTTCAGATCTATGAGCTATTTCAAGGCTGTTTAATATTGAATTAGCATTCAAGCAGTCTCTCTGCCGGTACTAAATTGGTTCATTTTCTCATCAACTGTTCAGTACACTGACCATGCACAACAGCCTGTGTGATTTGCTAAATTGAGTCACTTGTTCTGTTATTTATGTTTATTATAAACTGCTATTTACATGGAAGCTATAATCTTGATTTACAATGATAGCATTAATTGACTGCATTTGACTGTGCACCTTAACTCTACATAATTTGCCTATAAATTTTCAGAATTTTGTTGCGTTGTGTAGCTTGGGAGGCTCGTGACCATTTGTGCAAGACTGCCCTATCGATGTTATTCTCACTAATTGGCTGTATGTGGTTTAGAGCTTAACCTCACAGAAAGGTTTACAGTTTTCTGCCAAAACAAAATTCCCCTTTATCCCTTCTTAGCCATGTTTACCTCTCCTACTGCTTTCTAAATCATCAGGCCATGAGACCACTGGTTTCTACCTATGGCCAGAAAAATTCACTGTTCAGCTACAAACAGGAATTCCTATGAAAATCTAAAGCTAACAGAAAAGGCAGAAGATCAGTAGGAAGTTACAAAGGCTTTTCAATAGCCTTCCGCATCTGTTGGTTTTAATAACTGGCATTGCCTACCTAAGTCTCCAGACCAGAACCCTGCGTGTTGGCTTTGTCTCCAAATCACCTGCAAAGCTTTAAAAAAGAGTGCACGTGACCGAGAGCTTTTCATTTTGTTTTTCTAGGGATAGTGATGGTAGGTGGGGTGGATGCTGGCAAATTTGTTTGTGAATCACAGCACAAAGGAATCACACCAGGATGAATCAGCATCCCGGTCCATCTGGGAAACTAGTGAACAGACCATATTTAGAGAGGAATGCAGCCCAGCATGAATCACTTTTGGTCACTTTTCCTCTCTCACCCTGCCCTGTACATACCCTCAGGACACATAGTTTGTATTTAACTTCACAGGACTTACTAAAAGAGCTGGGGAGAAAAGGGAACTAGTAATGCTGAAGGCAAATGAGGAGCCCTACAATTTTATGAAGTAAATGATCCTGCTATTGATTGTGTATCACAAAGAGCTTCTCTGCCCCCCTCCAAAGACCTGGTCACCAGAGGTCAGTTTCTCTAGTTTGCCCTAATTGATGATGACCATAAACTGATTATCATCATCTTTCTCAGGAAAAACTTCACATTATTTAAAATTTTTAATATCGCAAATAATATTTCCCACATGGACATTTCAGGTCAACTCAATTGTCTATTATTCCACGTGGTTTTGAGCAGAAGATAAAATAATCATTTTTGTAGAGTAAAATGAACAAAATACAAGTTTGTATAATGTCACAATAATTTCAATTTGATGGAATATACCCTGTGTAGTTTTACCAAGTTGATAATGCATTGGACTTTAGTGTGTGCACATTGAGCCCCAATACCTAAAAAGTAGGAAAGATGTACCAAGTTCATGGATTGGAAGACTCGACAACGTAAAGGCATCAATTCTCCCAATTTGATACAGGTATAAAGCAACTTCTGTCCAGATCAGACCATGGATTTTGACACACATAAACAAGCATATTCTGATATTTATATGCAAGGGCATGGGACCTAGAATACTAAAACAATTCAATAAAGTGGGTGGAATTTCTTTACCCAATTTTAACATTTAATATATAGCAAGCCTAATTAAGACATTGTAGTATTATTGGAGGGATAAATATAATTTTTCGGATTTTTCTTTTGTAACCAAGGTAAAAATATTTTGTTTCTTTGAATATCTTTGTTTTGGCATTTGTGACCACCATGGTCTAGTGCTATGGGTATGAAAATGCTTAGATGTTAGGACTGATTATATTATTTCATAACCTTATATTTTCTTTCAGCGTTTTAAATATTCAAGTGATTATTTCAATATAATACTTTGCTATCAGTCTTTAAGTATTGCTGAATTTGTTTTTCTCTGCTGATATATATATATATATATAAAATTATAACAAATTGTAGGATATACTTTTTGTAAATTTAATTTTAAGATGCAATTTGAAATTCATCGGCCATACTTTATTTGAACTTATAATAAAAAATGTGAAAAATTCCATTGCATGAAGTCATAAGTTTGATTTTATAAATTATTCTCGTGGTATAGTTTGCAAGTATCTGTTCTAATTAATAAAATCCTAGATGGACAAGATTCTAAAGATTTTCCCCCATCCTCTCTCTCTAAAGTGATAAAATCACTTATCTGAGGTCAAAATAACCTGTGAGTTCAACCAAGTATAATCAACTCTCCATCCTAGATTTTTCCACTTAGTTTAACTGCTACAAGTTAAATTTTGTGTCAAAGAGCAGTTCTGACTATGTTCTTTAAGCTGCTGTTTTGAAATGGTGATATGTGGTCACTGTGCAAGCCAATTGCTTGTAAAACTTGCTTAACTGAAATATTTCCAGTACCCATATCAGGCTGACTTAATCCAATTCTCTGGGGATGGGCCTCAAAATCTGTGTTTTTGAAAGTTCTCCACATGATTCTTATCTGCCCTAAATTTTGAGACACATTCCACAGAATGTACTTCTCTAGACTTTATACAAAATATGTTCTTCTCTGTAGGCTCTATAGCATAGCACATACTAGTGAAGTCATGCACCCTAAAATCAGTTTGACAATTGCGATTGCTATTTTAGTGTCCTTTGTTGAAACAGTGGTTCATTTTCAACCCCAATGCTCATCTACTTTTATAAAAATCATACTGTGAACACGAGTTGAATTAAATATGATTTAACCTACAACTGCCCATTTACTTTGATCACTTATTTGTATTCAATTATATCTAGTCCAATCTATTTTACTAAAATGAGAAAAGTTGCAAAGCATAAGACCTATGAGAAAGCAGGTGAAGAACTGAGACTGTTTTGCGTGAGTCAAAGTGTTGTACAGAGACTGCACACAGTATCTGCACACACTAGTTGGAAGATATTGTTCCTTTTCCTTTCTCACCTCACATTTCCTTTTTTTAAAAAAATATATTTTATTGATTTTTTACAGAGAGGAAGGGAGAGAGATAGAGAGTCAGAAACATCGATGAGAAACATCGACCAGCTGCCTCCTGCACATCTCCCACTGGAGATGCGCCCGCAACCAAGGTATATGCCCTTGACCGGAATCAATACATACTTAAATACATATTCAATATTGACCACTTAGTTCCAAACTTTAAAGGACAGGATATCAACAAATTGATGTAAGCCTGCAGCAGCAGATTTATCATAGCTACTAGAGGACCAGTGCATGAAATTTGTGCACTCAGGGTTGAAGCGGGGAGGGGAGGGGGGTAGCATCAGCCTGGCCTGTGCTTTCTCGCAGTCCAGGAGCCCAGCAATGGATCACCTCACAGAGGGAGGCCCCACCCACCCAGCCGGGGCTCTGCCATGGATTGCCCCAAAGAGGTAGGCCCTGCCTACCCTGCCAGGACTCTGTGATATATCACCGCCACAGAGGGAAGCCCAGGCTACCCGCTGCAGTGCCACCAGCTGGGTAGCCTGGGCCTCCCTCTTTAGGGCGATGGATCACAGGGCTCCACGATGGATTGCCCTAAAGAGGTAGGCCCAGCCCAACCAGCTGGGGTACTGCAATGGATCGCCCCCCACAGAGGGAGGCCCTGCCCACCTGCCACAGCCCACTGGTCGGTGGCCTGGGCGACCCTCTGCAGGGGCAATCACTGAGCCCCCAGATTGATTGCCTGCCAGCTGGTGGCCTGGGCCTCACTCTGTGGGGCGATCATGGGGTGATGGCGGGGCCCCCTAGCAATTGCATCGCACCTGCCTTGGCTGGCCTGGCACCAGTGGATGTCATAGCATGCTAGTCCTGAAGGTCATTCCACTGTTTGGCCATTTGGTTGATTTACAACTTATACTTTTATTATTATAGATACTCTGAAATAGGGTAGCTATAGGCAGGATTATTTTATAGTTAGACTAGGGGCCCAGTGCACAAATTTGTGCATCTTGAAAGGAACTGAGGGCTGCAAGACCCATTCTCCGTGCCCCTACCCGGCCCTTCCCGCCTCTGACCCCATTCCTCTGTCTGCTGGCAGCCCTGCTCCCACACGCTGATGGCGCTGGCACCGCTCACACCTGCTGATGGTGCAGTGACTGGGGCAGGTGCTAGCAGTGGGTGCAAGTGGGGTCTGCACCTTCAGTGGATGTGAGCAGTGGTTGCTGCCCTGATTGCCCCTCAGGTGCAGGGGGAGCTGGAGAAGCCCTCAGGGGTAATCAGGACCAGGAGCCACTGCTTGCACCAGCTGGTGGTGCCAAGCGATTGGGACCGGCACCGGGCACCAGCAGTGGGTGCAAGCGGTAGCTCCGCGCCAGCTGCAGGTGTGAGCAGGACTGGCGCTGGCAGTGGGTGCAAGTGCCAGGTGAGACCACAGCATGCAGGAGCAAGGAATTTTCAGTAACCCCCAGAGGCTTGCCCCGATGACAGCAACCGGTGCCCAACTTGGTCTGGTGCCCCTGCTCACCTGCTCCACCATCCCACTGTGGCCAATGCCCGCCATGTTCCGTATATGCAACCTGGTGGCCAGCGTATGTCATAGTGACTGGTTGTTTGGATGTTCCGCCATTCAGTCTATTTGCATCTTAGCCTTTTATTATATAAGATTAAGTGATTTTTTATTTAAACATCTGCCGGGAGCCGGTCCATCCTTGCTGTTTCAAGGGACCTGGAATATATGGCATACTGTTCTTAATATATTTTCTCACCTTCTTGGCACTATGTGTTTTAACCAAGGTCACCTCTCCGAGAAAGGTTGTTTCCCCAGGTAGAGATTTTCCCCTGAAGTTAGGGAAGGAATAAAAGCTCTTTAGTGCTACTGTTGAGGCTCCCACCAACCCCTGTGCTCAGCAGCTGTGAGCATGGCTTTTGGCTGAGCGGTGCTCCCCCTGTGGGAGTGCACTCACACCAGTGGAAAGCTCCTGACATGAGCATCTGCCCCTGGTGTTCAGAGTATGTCATAGAACCAGTTGTTCGGCCATTTGGTCGATTTGCATATTAGCCTTTTATTATATAGGATTGTATTGACTCAATGCTCTACTTTACTGTGCCATGACTATTCTTTCATTTTTTTTCATGTAGTTTTACTGATTTCAGAGAGGAAAGGAGAGGGAGAGAAAGAGAAAAAAAGATCAATGATGACAGAGAATCACGGACTGGTTGCCTCCTGCATGCCCCACCTGGGGATCAGGACGGTAACTCGAGTATGTGCCCAGAACGGGAATCAAACCAAGATTTCCTGGTTCCTAGGTTTCAGCTAAACAACTGAGCCACACCAGCCGGGCTCTTTTATCTGCTTTTCTTTTCTTTCCTTTATTTTTCTTCTCTTTTCTTTCCCTTTCTTTTCTTCTCTATTCTTACACTGTTTTCACGTATTGTTTCACTCTAAAATGTACTCCAATCTGGTTTCTATTCAAATTGCTGCAAGAAAACTGCTAAACTACTCTCTCATCAGTTCCTAATGGCTAATGGATTTAAATGACCCTGCATTTTAATCTCTAGCCATTAACCTACTAATATGCAAATGTAAATATTCACCTACACATTTGATATATTTACTATCAAATTTTTCTCATTGATAAAAATATGCTAAAATTAGTAAATTTTGCTCTTTTCTATTAGATTTAACTTCTTATTTTTGCCTTTTTATTATATGTAAATAAATTACACTTCTATCATGCAGAAACTCAAAATAGATTATTTTTAATTATTCTTGCCACTTCTCTCATTCTCTATTCTCTCTAATTTGGCACTCATTCTCTATATATAACCCATTTCATACTTAGAACAATTTTATAGGCCCAGTATTTCTGGGATTGATATAGTTGTTACCATATCTGCTGACATCACTCTAGCTCAAGCCACTCTCATTTTCTTCCGGGCTGCTGCAATGTTGGTCTCTCTACTTTATTCTTGCCCTAAAATATGTTATTATTCATAAATTTCAAAATCATATTTTACAACTGGACATTTAATCATGTCATCACCTTGCTGAAGGCAAAACTAATGCCATTCACGTAACTTTTTTTCAAGGAAGTAAATATGACCCTGTAAGATCTAGGTTTGAATACCTCCCCAACTTCATCGCCAGACATTCTCTTCCTAATTCATTGTGTCAGTAACTTTGTTCTTCTGTTTTTGTATGTGTGTTTTTTTTTTAATTTTCTAACTGATTTTATATACCAGGCATTCACACATGCCATGAATTCTCTGGAATATCCTTTTTCTACCTAATTTTTCATCAAAGTCTAGATCTCAGTTTAAATTCTACTTCCTCAGACTCATGCCTCAATTATTTAAACTTACAAAGCATGCCTATTTAATATAGATGACTTAAAAATTATTTTGTGGTCTTATTATTCATTTATATATTTATTCATTTATTTATTTTAAATTGTACTTTCTTACTAAAGCACAACTTTCATAAGGACACAGGTTATGCCTAATTTTTAAAAAACATTAAATACCTAGCATTTGTCATAGAATCTGGATATATAAGGTATTTAGTGATTGTTGTATACATAAATGGAATAAGTGAAAAACCAACTGAGATATACTTTATTTCCTTCCTTCAATATCCAAAAATAGCATATGATGTTTCTATGACATGTGTTGCATGATATAAAGCCAAATAATATACAACATTTAAGAATTCTGAAATCGTTGTAGCAAATTAATGTAACCTCATTATAAATTGCTTGGAGCTACCCATTTACAAAATAATGCTACAAATGTGAAAAATGAAAGCACTGAAAAATGATTCCAATTTTAGAAAAGAACATTTTGAATGAGAACATTAACATCTGCAAAGGCATTTATTTTCAATTTTTAGCAAAATGACTAAATGGCGATATGTGTTTTTGCTTTGTGTATAAAGGTATAGTTGGTTGATTCTACTTACATGCTGGAATAAGCATATTATATATTAAAAAAATATGTTGGGTCCAATTGCTCTCACTTCTCAATCTACCCCAGGACGTTATAATAGAGTCAGGATCTGCTTAATGACACTGTGACTTCTGCTCAATGCACGTTATAAATTGTCATCCTGGCATCGGTGTAAGGTGCTGCTCACTACTTGATAAGTGAAGATTCCCTAAGGACAAAATGATTAAAAAGATTTTTCAAGGTGGCAAGATCAAGGTTGGCTTTCACAGGCATCTGATTCCAATTCACATACTTTGTCCCACTAAGCCATTCTGCCTTTTCTTCTAAGGATCACTGAAGCCATAAATTTAAGTCCTGAACTCAAGTTAAACGTCATAAGGAATTGCAGGAGCTTCAGACTTTAACCTTTCTATGTTTTTGAGCTTAAATGATCAACCTAGATTTCTCTGTCAAAAGAGGCCAAGAGAGAACTTTTGACTCTTTATTTTTTTGTAGATAACAAGAGTCCTGATAGCAGGGAAATTTTTTGAGATTTTTGTTGTTGCTGTTAGTTCTTTGTTATTAAAAAAACTCATCTACTAAACAGCAACTTCAGGCATTTGGCAAAACTTGGAGGGCTAGCTATCTTGAAATCATGACATTAGGAAACTAAATTAAAGGTTAAGAATCTGTAAGATCCTGTTAATAGCATTTGTCCTCTTATATCAGAGGAATGTATCATTTAAAAGGGTATTATCTTTCATGATCTTTCTTACACTTTCCTTCCTGGGTTTATGCAGTTTATTCTCTATCAAGTAAAAAAAGGGGGCTAAGAGACAAAGAGATTACATACTAAAGAGCTATGCCTACTAATTACAGGAGAGCTAGAAGATCTGCATGGTATGTCTCTTCCTAATTTCACTCTCTTTTTGTAGATTTTAATGTTTAGCTTAGAAAAAAATATTGCTTCAATTATTGGCAGATATGGTTATAAATTGGCAAAATGATGTCAGTCATTTAGCAGGAATTAGAAATGTTACTTGGCCTACTAATTGCTTTCTATTAGTGTTTTGAGATTCATCCACAACTAAATGCCCTGCTCATTAATGCTGAAGCACTTTTTCCTTCTATTGTATTATACCTATTGACAGAGTTGATATAGCTATTGGTGAAATAAAAACATAAATAACCACACATTTGGGTTATCTCAAAAGCACTTTTATTTTTCCTTATTGAGCCTAAAGGTTTGTTTTAGTTATTATAAATTGATCTCTGAGTCACATATGCCCAAGGCAAATATCTCCATAAACTTGATATTTGGCAGTAGGAAAATGATAAAATATTTTATCTGTCATGAAGTTCTCACATTTATAAAGACCTGAAGGAAAATTGGAGGGTAAGTGATTAGCAACCAGATTGAAGAGTTAAGGCATTTTTAAATTGCTGTTTTTCTTCTTGTTTCAAATTTAGATAAAGAATTCGGAAGAAAGCTACCTCCAACATATTTTAAAATTTTATGAATTTTCTTAAAGGAAAATGCCATAAAAGTACAAATGCCTCCATTAGCTTTTTACTAAGTAATCTTACTTGTTGTGGTGATGGGGTTAGACATGAACAGAGCAAGGAAGATGGGCCAAGTACAGAAACTCACTAGGGTACAAAGCTCTGGATACCAAGCAAGGGGCAAAACTGAGAAAACAAGACCCTGGCCTCCAGGGTAACCTATCTTCCCCTAGCATATCACTGGCCATGGGCTTTGGAACCCTGATCTTTCATATTGCTGGTCAGCCAGTTTAGACCCCCTGACCTTTTCTTCCCTAAATATAATATCTAGGCCTCAGTTGTATTTCAGCTCCAGGCCCAGAAAAGCAGCAAAACCAGACAAGTGATGCAGTGGCTGCCTCAGTACCATCTACATTGACTACCTACCAATCTGGCACCTACCAATCACAGGAGACCTTACCCCGAAAGGAGCACACCTGGAAAGCCGATGAATATTCTATTAAGACCCTCTCCTGAGACCTCCCCTAAGATCCCACCTGCAAGAGCGAATAAATATGCTCAGGATGAAGGGCCCACTCTCCCTACAAGGAGCATGCCCCTGCCATTCCCCTACAAGCACGTATCTCCCAACCTCTAAGGACCCCATGAGATTTGTTACCAGGGGAGCAGTGGCCCCAGCGGCTCATCCGGGGCTAACCTCCTGAACCTGTCTCCAAGGCCCCATTTTCTCTGACTTCCTAGTGAGCCAAAGCAGGCCAGCCACTGTCTCTCTGAGCTGGCCTGCTCCTCGCCTGGAGTTTATCTTCAGTAAATACAACTTTGCTTTTCTTTCATTTTTGTTGACCTTAAAGTCTTTACTGTGTGTCCACTAGAAGAATTGAGGCCCCAACCAGAAACTCCAATTGGTAGCATCTTTTTGGCGCCGCAACTTGGATTTTAGAAACCGTGAGTCCTCTGGCCATGACCGGATTGGGAGAGTGAGGTAGTAATTCTAGTTAAAAGGGGATAACTGCCTGTGAGTGGAAAACTAAAGTAACACTGAGTGCATTGGTGATGAACTGGCATTGAAGATATGAGACGCATCTTCTCTCCAATCTATATAAGCAGACACTCTCAAGTGACTGAGGGTCGTTGTGTTGGTGTTGAGGGGTCTCCCTCGTAACATACAAGGGCTTCATAGGGACTCCAGAATACAACTTAATTAAACTTTGACCCGCCCGGGGGGGGGTTGCTTATTAATTTGGTTGTCCAGCACTCCGGGTCCTCACCATTGTTTTAGACAGTCGTGAGAAAAAGCGAAGCATGTAAAAGGAAAGAGGATGACCATCTGGCCTCTGGGAGCCTCCTGCACAAGCTGCACACTCTGACCCACCACCCAAGAATTCTGCGCACAGTCATGACTTCCCCACACTCACATTCTCAGCATATAATCCAGCCTTCCATGCATTGTTATGATTTGATTTAATATGCCTTGCATGCCCAACTGGACTGTTCGACCTGTGCTCTTTGCTTGCCTCTTTGTTATTGTATCTAGAAAATCTATCTGTCCTCTTCTAGCCAGATCTATTGGGTAAATCGTTTTGTCTATCACCTAAAAAACCTCTAGAGGTTTAACCGGGTCAGGTTTCCACAGCACTTGGCAGGATGTACCACGGTAGAATTTCTACAGTACCATGGGTTATGGCCAGAATAGCATTCCCACAATCTAGACTAAGTAAGAACTCAGAGTAGGGGTGCACCCATCAGAGTGGATTGTAGAAGGGTTCAGCGGATATAGTATAGACATCATCAAAGGAATAGGAGACATGCAGACTACAAGATATTAAGAAGTTTAAGGTACCAGACAACTAGGAGGTAAAGGGCACCCTAAATTTGCCTTAACTCATTTGTCCTTTCATTTATGGTTTCCAGGAAGGTTTGTGTTTTTGCTCTGTGGTTGCCTTCATACTCAATACCTTTCCATAGCACCCTAATCTCCTGTCTTTTTGGTTATGATATACTAGTTCCTTATAAGTACTAATTAAAAGAAACTATGAAATTAGTCATTAAATTCTGCTTTTTCAGTCCTCTCTCTTTCCCAGCATCTTACATAAAGCAATTGAGTTTAATTCACAGTTAATAACTACAAAGTCATGAATAAGCACATTCTATCCCCTATCCCAGTGGTCGGCAAACTCATTAGTCAACAGAGCCAAATATCAACAGTACAACGGTTGAAATTTCTTTTGAGAGCCAAAATTTTTGAACTTAAACTATATAGGTAGGTACATTGTTATTAACTTAATTAGGGTACTCCTAAGGCTTAGGAAGAGCCACACTCAAGGGACCAAAGAGCCACATGTGGCTCGCGAGCCACAGTTTGCTAACCACGGCCCTATTCTCTTTAGAATTTGATAATGCTATTCATATTTGATTTAGCCTCAATTTTGAATAAACCCCATTCCCTAAACATTCTTCAATTTTCTTTCCTTCATTTCCTAGAAATCATAAGTTTGGAATATTTAAAAATATTATTTCCTGAATATGGCATATGAATCATATTTATTGAATACATTATCTAATTTTAGTGCCATGCTCTAATAAAATGATTAAATAAATTTGTTCTAATTTTATATTGCACCATCATTCTATTTTTCAACTTCCAAAAGATTTTGAAATTAGTTGTGGAATGTATGCTTTGGTTATTTCTATCAATAATGTCCAGGAAACAAAGCTCAAATCAGGTCAAAATAAGATTTATAGCTAATGGGAACTGAGAAGTTATCTAGTATTAGAGTATGTATATGCTGGGAACTTGAAGGTCTGATACATTCTAAAAAGTTTTCCTAGTTTCCAGGTATATTTTTTATACACCTCCAGAGAATCCTGGATAAATTCTCCACTTAATACTGTTATTAATTTCATATATGTAAACAACAGAAAGCTTCTTAACATTTTCTCATATCAAGAATATTTTAGTTATATAATACCTTTAAGTTTGTATTTATTTTAAATACCAATATACAGGTGAATTTTATTTTAATACATTATCCAGAAGAGGATTTATTAAACAAATATTTATTGAACTACTTTTTGATAAAGTAAGCATAACTTAAATTAACCCAGGAGATCAAAACAAGAGTTTGAAACAACATGTATGTAACCTTATAATACATTACAATTACTCTATATACTGAAGAAAGTGGGATTTTCCATATCTTAGTCCCATTCTTTCTAATTCTCATAAAAATAAACAGTATGCATATTGTCCTTAAAATTGATAGATAATAGATGGAGCAAATGGAAGTAATTTATCTGTTGGCTACTTAGACCTATAAGGAAAGATAAACTCTTTATTCTCCCTTTTATTAAGTAGTAGGGGCCCAGTGCATGAATTTGGGCATCTTGAAAGGAACTGTGGGACACGAGGCTGCAGTGGGCACAAGGGTGGGTCTTGGCCTATCCTCTGCACCCCTGCCTGGCCCCTCACATGGCAGCCCCCTGTTCCCTGTCTGCTGGCATCCCTGCTCCCACCTCACACCGCTGGCCCCGTTCCATGCGCTGACAGCGCCAGTCCTGCTCGCACCCGCTGACTGCACAGAGTGATTGGGGCCAGCGCCAGCAGTAGGAGTGTGCACCAGGCGGGACTGTGGTGCACGGGAGCAAAGAATTTTCAGTAACCAACAGAGGCTCACAGAAGACAGTGACCAGTGCCCCGACTTGGTCTGGAATCCCCACTCACCTGCTCCACCAGCCTGAAGCGACTGCCATCTACTATGTTCCGCACTCTGCCTCCCGCTGCCAATGCCCGCCATGTTCCGCACGTGACCTTTGGTGGTCAGTGCATGTCATAGCGACTGGTTGTTCCACCGTTTGGTCTATTTGCATACTAGCCTTTTATTATATAGGATATCATGTTATCATTACTGTTAGTCATGAGTAGGGGTGCAATTTGGAACTTCATCTTTATAACCTTTTTTTTGAAATCACATACTCTTCATTTGTGCACTGGGCCCTTAGTACTTAATAAAAGGGAGAATGAAGAGCTTATCTTTTCTTATTTAAGAAAAGGGATTTATAGAACATATTTATTGTGTATCTCCTATGTACAATTCACTGGTATGGGCGCTAGTGTTAAAACAGTAAGACAGATAAAATGCAAAAGAAACCAATGACAATAAAATTAAATGTTATACAGTTATGCTGCAGTAACTCCAATAATTGTAATTAGGTAAAGTAGTTTTTATCTATAAGTTTATGTCACATCAAAGCATTTGTCCATACCCCTCATGATCTTCAGAGTTACCTAAAGCATCTACTATCCAGGTTTGCAAACCTGTCCTATTTTGTATGTATATCAAGATTGAGGAAGTCATAAAACAAGGTTAGAGGGGATCTTACATTCAGTTCAATCACCATTTTATGAGATTTTATAGCCTGTCACTGACAGACATTGCACAGTTAACCATATAATGTTTTTCTGTATTTGGTTTGTATCAGAGTAAATTTTGATAGTAAGAGAAAATGTAATTTTTGGAGGGTGAATATGATAGAATGAATTTAATGGTTTGGTAAGAATACAGTAGAATCTAACACAGAGCTGGCCCATGACCAAATTTTATCTGTTTTATAAAATAATCATCGGTATATATATTTAAAACACAGACCTCAACATTCTCAGATTTTAGACAAGCGGTAGCTTTACTTCAGGATACAAGGTGGTGCTGTTTCATTTAAGAAAACATCCCTGCTGTTACCAAAAGCTAGTAAAGCTAGAATGAGGACATTGTATCTTACAAAAACAGCAAAAGCACAGGAGAAGCCAATTCTATACCTCTACATGCCAGTTATGATTTTGTTTATTGGAAAATAGATAAGTTATATCTATATACACTGCACAATGTAAATACAGAGGCAATAACAATATTCAACCAAGGATGAAATGTTCATTTTTTAGAGTTTACAGGGTTCTGTAGCCTGCAATATTTACAGTGGCTGCAAAAGCCCAGGCCTTAAGGGAATAAAAATATGTGCTTTATGAAAAGTGAGTAAAGTTGAGGTTTATTTCTAGTTCTTACTGGCTTTCTGTACTGACAACCAACTATTTTTTTCTGGTTTTGTAAATAAAAATCTAAGTTCATCTTCTCATTCCAAGTCTATTGACCTATAACATTAACCAAGACCAAAAGTTCCACTGCCTTCTAGCTATTCAAATGTTAATCACCATTGCCAAGTATGGATTTATAGGGTATAAAAAGTAAGGCTTTTGCTTTCCCCATACCAACCTTTCTCTGTACTTATTATTATTTTGCAAAGATAATATAGAAGAATTTGGGGTCTTATTTTATTGTTAGCTTTTGTGTGTGACATGAGTCAAATTAAGTAACTTTGCAATGCCTGATATTTAATGCGATTTTAAAAGATGCTTAACACCCACATTTAAACAGTAGTTTTTGAGGTGTCTGTAATGTTTGTAAAACAAATTGGGAGGGTATTTTTAAAAATATATTTTTATATCAGAGAGGAAGGAAGAGGGAGAGAGAGAGAGAAACATCAATAATGAGAATCATTGATTGGCTGTCCCCTGCTCACCTCCTACTGAGATTGAGACTGCAACCCTGCATGTGCCCCTACCCAGAATTAAATGGCGATCTGGTTCATAAGTCAACACTAAACCACTGAACAACACAGGCAGAACAGGAGGTTTGTTTTGTGTGTGTGTGTGTGTGTGTGTGTGTGTGTTTAATAATCCCAGTCATGTTTGTTTACTGAAAATTGGTAATGTAGATAATTTTTTAAAAACTTTGTTTGTTTTTAAGTCAATATCCTAGCAGCTTTTTGCAAAAATTATTGACATCAATAACAATTTTATCAGGTATTTCTTTATGCTTCAATCTATTTATCCTATTAGATGTTTAGCTACTAAAAATACAATGAACTCAAAACCACTGCTGAAGGATTGTGAAATGTAATTATATCCTTTACTGATTATTTAAATTTCAGCATTACTGTAGATTTACTTTTCTTTTTACACTTTTGCATTTTCTTTACTAAAAGCTAACTTGTATTTTCAAATAGTGGGGAGGAAAGAAATGCACTATTTACTTATTTTGGCATAAAATAGACATTTAAATAATGCTTTATACTCAGTTTTACTGACAGAATAAATAGTAGACTCATTTATTGAAAACATTATATTACATGGTGTTATTTATTCTATGGAATACAAAATATCATTAATATAGCCTTGAAAAGAAGTTTATGCCAGCAGTATTTAAGTCAATGAGGACAAATAAAAAACCCAAAAACCTAATAATAAAAATGCTTAAAACATAATAACTAACTAGGCTTATCCTGCTGA
>NW_006383008.1:2757525-2765948 GCF_000327345.1 Myotis davidii
TGCTGAAATGATCACATAACCTCTGATACTCCCTAAAACTCCATGTCTAGACACTATAGCACACATATTAGGGATTTCTTCTCTTGAAAAGCATTTAATATCTTTGTGGCATGATATAAATTATGTCTTTGAATCACATAGGAGCCAGATTTGAAAACCAGCTATGCAACTATGTGTGGTCTTAGACAAATCAGCCTCTTTCTGAGTCAGTAACTTATATCTATAAAGTGGGGATGATACTTACTTCCCTTAGACTTAGCTTCATAATTACATGAGATGATTCATATTTATTACCTAGAAATAGTAAAGATTCTATAAGAATTAGCTAATTATTATAGCTTCTGCTTCCTAGCAAACACACAATTTTTTAAAAGTCTCTTCAAATACTCTCAAACTAATTATAAACTTTTATACTTTTTTCTACAATGATTACAAACTAATTTATTGCTTCCAAAGAGAACAGTATGGGAAAAGGAGGTGGGGGTCAGAGGAATTTTACAGTGGAGAAATCTGACAAACCCTTCCTTAGCCAGTTGATCAAGGTCAACATCAACAGTGAGGTCCCTTTGATAGTATGGATCCTTAATGTGATATGAGGAAGTGGTACCTTTCCTCTATGGTCCTCCTTCTCAAAACACATAACCCTTGTCTCAGCGGAAGGTAAACATCAGACAAATACTGAGAGATGGTCTATAAATTTCTGAGTACCCCTCCAAAATATCATCAAAAACAAGGAAAGCTTGATAAAATATCATAGCCGAGAGGAGACATAAGGAGGCATAATGATTAATTACATAGAAGTAGAAGTTTATGAATCTTAGTCACACTCCAATATATTCTCTAACATGAGAGACAGCACTTGGCCATCATTATCACCACACTCATCATGAAACAGTCAGCATTAACATTAGGTGATGCCATTTTATACACCTCTCCACTCGAAGTATATGGATGAAATAATGGGTAGATTGAAGATATAATATGTTTAAAATTAAAATGGGATGATAATATATAAACTCTATTAGTAAACATTCAATTCTATTAAATACAACATAAGAAAATGAAAACCCAAAGGATCTATCTTTAGATTGATGTTTCTTCATCATAGGACATGTTATTTGCAAAAGATCAGGCTAAGGATAAGGATTTATGAAACACATTATGAGGTTAAATCATTATGTTTTTTGAAATCTACACATTTCAGGGTTTTTTTGTTTGTTTGTTTTGTTTTTTTTACAATATTGGTTTACTCTGGCTATAAATGATGAGGTAATTAGCTGCAGGATAAAGCTTATTAATAGACCTATAAACATGAATGCCTGAGCCATCTGGGTAACTTATCCTTGTTCTTGTTACATAGCCCTGAGTCAAAAAATTTACTTCCATCAGGCTGTGTAAGCCTGGAGAGGGTGATAAATGGGATCTGGGCTGATTCTGGCTATTTGCGACCTCACCTTGTTATTGTATGTTCTATTATGTAAACTCTATGATTGATGGGGAGCACTTGGCCCAGAAGAGATGGTCCCTGGCAAAAATTAACTGGCTATTTTAACACTATTTCAGGCTTAGTTATATAAGACTATGTACACAAGGCAGAGCTAAGAGGGAAACAGAAAATATCTGAAGTGACTCATAATCAGAAATCATTCTTGGCAACTCATTGTGAAGATTTGAGGGTGCACATTAGTGTCTTTTCATTGGCTCTAGAACATGTTGTTTATCCATCGTGTATCCCAATTTTGCTGACTTTCTTCAGTATTCTTTAGATAAATAAACCCTATGTGATTTCTCTAATGGTTTTTGTGCCTTGTCTTTTCATCATTTTGTTCCTATTTTTGACACAGAATAATAGAGTAGAAATACATTATAATTTTCACACTTCATTCTTTCTCATAAAGTTGTATAAATTATATTATTATATTTTGTTGTTATGGTTGAAAGAATTAATTTGTTTTGTAAACACAATGCTTTCTTGTCAGCATCTTTACTTCTGACTTTATATTTTGTTCCTTTGTTGATCGACTGCATCTGACATTCAGAAATTTATTTTTCACAAAGGGACTCGGTATTGTTTTACTGCAGTAATTTTATATTTGATAAAATCTCTCTTGCTTTTGTAATTGAGTAATATCTGGTCAAGTTCTAAGGAGTCTTGGGCTCCTTTTTATTTTTCTCAGTACTTTGCACACATGGTTTTATTATTTTCTTATATTGATTGTTATGAAGGGAAGATTCAAATAAGCCTAATTTTTTCTTCTTGTAAGTGTCTTTATATATCTTCCAGGATGAGTAAAAATTATTTCTTTATCCTGGACATTCATTAATATAATACGGATATGACTCAATGTTATCTGTACTGTATCAAGCTTTTCCTGGAAAATAGAACACCACCTAGTCTGCAGACGCCTTCTTCCTTTATTGGAGATATTTTTTTTCTTGTAGTGCATTATTGAATAATTTCTCATTCTATTTGTTGAGTTCTCTACTTCAGGAACATAAACTATCCTGATGCTAGATTACCTGAATTGTACAACTAATATCTGCTTTCACTGTGATTATCTCAGGACTTATGTCTGCATCATAATTTTCATTTCATTTTTTTCCATAAAGTTCCTCAGTTTCTGAATCTATTCATCTCCCTCCCCGCTTTGGGGCACTTTTTCTATTCCCTTAACCATGTAGTTTTATTTTTTAAAATCTCATTGTCTTTTTAAATCTCTAATATTTTGTCCTTTTAAAAAAATAGATTTCATGTTGTTCCAACACAACAAATTCTCCTTTACACCAAGCTCAAATTATTGCATCCAAGCAGTTGTGGTATCACTAGATTCAAAAATAAAGAACAACCCCTTCCATTACAATTGCACAAACCAGAGAGAAGTTCATTTTTCATTTTATATAACAATTCAGGGTGTATGTCCCAGGTTGGCAGGTGACTTTCCATATAGGTATTCAAGAACTTGAGCTAATTATGAGTCTGTACTCTCATCACATTGCTTTCAAGTTTACTCTAGTCATGCTACCCTTCTCAGAAAGGCAAAATACAATACCCCGGGCTATAGAATTTCCCTTAAGCAAGAGAGACAAATATTTCCAAGTAGCAGTTTCAATCACTCTGCTATTCCTTGATTTACATTTTTTCTAGACTGAATAGTTATTATTTGATTTTTTTATTCTGCAGTATATTTGTATATTTCATGTCACTTCATTTTCTTTGGATGATATTGAGAGAAATTTGCCCAGATTTTCTCTTTGTACTGAGATATTTTTGTTTAGGTTCTCATTTACTTTCTTCTGAGACCTGTTTAATTTTCCTCTGAGCTAACTTTTGTGGGTCACATATTTTATATCCTAGCTACATTTTTATAAGTCTTTGTGCCTTTAAGCAGGGGACTATGGAAAGAAAGTTAGAGGAAATACCATGATGTCATAATTTTACTTATTTCTTCTTCTTTTGTCATCACAAATATATTTTTAATTTTTTTATTATGTCTATACTAGAGGCCTGGTGCATGGAATTTGTGCATGGGGGAGGGAGGGCCCCCTCAACCTAGCCTGTACCCTCTCCAATCCAGGACCCCTCGGGGGATGTCCTACTGCCAGTTTAGGCCCAATCATCGCCCCTCACTGCCCCTAACTGCCCCCCTGCTGGCCTGATAACCCCTAACTGCCTCTGCCTGCTGGCCTGATTGTCCCCACCTGCCCCCCACACCTAACTGCCCTTCCCTGATACCTGGTCACCCCCAACTGCCCTCCCTGCCAGCCTGATTGCCACCAACTGCCCTCCCCTGCCAGCCTGGTTACCCCTAACTGCCCTCCCCTGCTGGCCATCTTATGGTGGCCATCTTGTGACCACATGGGGGTGGCCATCTTATGTGAGGGCATGACAGTCAATTTGCATATCACCTCATTATTATATAGGAATTCACTGAGAAAAAATAGTGCATATTAGGTTTTCATAAAAGACCATGATCTTTACCAGAAGTATTAGTGTAATTATTTTACTGTGTTTTTGTTATGTTTTATATAGACTATGAGAGTTGATACTGTTAACTTGTTTCCCACTATAGTATAAACAATATTTAGAATAGTGTCTGACTAGTAAACTGTCAAATAATCGTTGTGGATCTCAATCAGTGAATGATATAGGAATGGTCATAAACTTGCAGATACAAGTCTCTATTTGATGGTTTCTTTGAGGAAATTAATTGACCATGCAATGAATGAAGTATGAGGTATCTCATCCAAAGGATAGTGTAAGGAAATTCTCTACCCATCCTTTGGTCTTCTAGTAGAAATTAACACCCTCCAGATGAATTTCATTTCCCATGTTTGGAAAAACAGCTGGAAACAATTTCTAGCTTTCATGGCAATTCTTTTTTTATTCTAGAAATGTAGATAAATACTCTTAAAGGGAGATATATTCCATTTAGTTTATGACTTTGTGTTCTTAAACTTATAAAAGCAAAGAAAGCCCTTCATTATTTTAGTAAATGAATGAAGCATTACTGATTCTAAATAGAATGTATCATAAAATTGGGGGGGGGGAAGCTTAACAAATTTGCTTAAAAATGTTGCTATTATTTGTTTCTAAGTACAAACTTAGCTTTAAATATAAAAATACTAATATATTTTAAAAATATCACTATTACAAACACAATCATCAAAATAAAAGAAGACGACTTGTAAACATCATTTCCCTTGGACTGACAGAACACATAAAATCTTTAGTTAATTTAGAAAGTGAAGTCTCTGGAAGAACCAATAATGAAACTTCAGGTTCAGTTATACAAAGAGCAGCAACTCTGTCTGGAATACAGGCCTTGAGCGTGGAGTTATGACAGCCATGTGCAATCGATTTCTTATACACCATTATAGTATTTTATTCCAGTTTCATTTTTATAGACTGTCCTTTACTGTATATGAACTCATTTTTACACTAAACCTTTTGGCAATCTCACCTCAGTATTTAAGGAATTGCCTGTTTATTTGAGAACTTGGCTTACAACAACAAAGGGGCAAATGGTATAAAGATGGCAAAAATCTGCTTTCTAGATTAACAGCCAATGAGCAGAAAATAGACTGGTGCACAAGTTAGGCTGAGTATCTAAAATAAGTTGTGCTTAATTATAAACTATGTAAATCTTTCATTTGCATCGAACCCACAGGTTTTCTTGAGCTTTGAAGGCTGTGAGGCAAGGCATGCTGTGCTAGCCTGATGCTGGGGAAGGACTGGGTCTTCCTTCAGAAACCTTCACAGTGACACTACACACGATGGTGTCATGCATCCTTGAGCATTTTGCTCCCTTTATGAATTTGACTGTTTCAAAGGACATTATTTAGGCTCCAATGGTTTGCTAAATTGGGTTAAATTGTCTTTGAATTCTTCAGATTACAATTATACATTTGGGTGCGTACATGATAGCCACATTTGCACCACCTGAGAGCTAGTTTTCATGATGACATATGTACTTGGTAAAAATATAACTTACTATATGGGACCCCATAAAAATGTTTTTCCCACAATCTTCTACATCTCACTGATGGCAACAAGGTCTTTCTCTCCAACATTACATTTAATTTGCCCCAAAATTCTGTTGGCTCTACTTTCAAATTATAGTCAGAATCTGACCACTTATCATCACCCAATAACACCACCCTGGGCTAGGGCAGCTTGAGCATTTGCCTGGATTATTACCTCCGATCTTATTTCCCTGCTCCTCCTCTTCCCCTAAGGGTTTCTCTGTGCACAGCACTGTTATATTCTAAAATGTAAGTTACATTGTGTCACTCAGAAGGCCCTCTTACAAAGTAAATGAATACTAGCTCTTTTCACTCTATATTATGATCAGTAAAAGCTTTACTCAGGTAAGAAAAAGCTTAGATATTTATCTAATAAATATACAGATAACCACACACTACACACACTCTGTACTTAAAAGCATGGGCTGAAGAGATAGACCAATCTGACTTTAAATCAATTTTCACCATCTATTGTCATCAACTTGATTTAAGAAATTTCATGAATTTCTTCAAATATCAATATTCTGTTACATAAAATGCGGTCAAAACAATGCCATACTATTTTATATGACTGTGATAATTTGTAAGATTGGCATATCATATTCTAACCTAGAAAAAAGAAACCACTTAAAATATTTATAGAAGGCCAGGGAGGGTTAAGAGATCAACTGAAGGACTTGTATGCATGCTCATAAGCATAACCAATGGACACAAGACACTGGGGGGGGCGGGTAGCGGAGGCTGAGGAAAGGCCAAGGGGGGCGGGAAGAGGAGACATATGTACTACTCTTTGTAATACTTTAAGCAATAAAACTAAATAAAAAGTATTCATAGAGGACATTTAATTCTGGGAATTAGTTGAAAAGGGTATGTGGATTTTGGGAATCCATAAAAGGCATGTGAAATGACCCAGAAATTAGCAATAGCAGGAAGCTACTGCCACCCTTAGATGGTGCTACTAAAAGACAGGAGTCCTCATTTCAAACCTGGAACCACAATATGCCAGACAGATGCAAGCTTGAAACAGAAAAGTCACAGTTAAATAAACTTCCCAGCAAAGATGATGTGGAGAATACCTTTTTCCTTCCTGCTCATCTCCAAAACCCCCCGAGCGTCTGCACTGCCAATGCCAGCAGAAGTCAACCAACAGGTGGATCCTGGGAAATTCATGGAAATGGTGATCAACTCCCACAAAGAATGGAACAGGCAGAGAGGGAACAGATTGGGAGCAATTGGGCTCAGGACGAGGCACAACATGCTATCAAAGATCTTAAAATCTGCCTTGTTGTCTACAGGATACTGAAGTGTTCATGCAAAGTAGCAACTTTAAATTGTATGGCATCGAAATTATATTACCTAGCAGGTTAGAAGAGAGGGAAGCTGTTGTTATGGGCAGGGTTAATAGGTATCAGAATTAATGTTGACCTAAATGCCAAGGTAAATATTTCTAGTGGATCACAGATACTTGTTTATGTGTTTTATTACTTGTGTACCATATATATAATAAACCTAAAAAACCTTCTTACTGAAAATAAGTATTACATATAACTGTCAACCAAGGAAGGATATAGTCAAATTTTGAAAAAAAAGTGCAGTATTATTTGAGATACGTTATTGATTTACAAATGTGAAGGAGCTATTGAGACATCTCAGTTATATAAATGGGAAAAAATAAACTTCCTCAGTGCAGATGCAGTAAGGAAGAACAAGGCTGCTCACTGTTGTGGATTCACAGTCATTGTTTATTACAGTAAACAATGATCACTCGTGATCAATGGAAAACAGAAGTCCCACAGGATCTTGAATTCATGTTTATTCTTTTGACTAATATACATTTTCAAATGTTAACGAAAATAAACTTAGAATGTAAAAGCATATCTTGGAATTGTATTTCTGATGATTATGAATCTTCTCGCTTCATGGTAATGTTGTGTTTCCATTAAATATGTTTAATATTCAACTACTGGATTTAAAATGCTTAAACTGTGGAAGTAAGCTGAGCCTTGCAATATTATGATGAATTAGCATTGCAGGTATCTTGAGTTTTATGTTAGCATTCCTTCTTACTATGTTAACATAAAACACAAGTCATGCACACGTCCCCAGACAATTCTGAGGAAAAAATTCCTGTTGCAAATAAATAGTGTCAGTAAAGTGAAGAACCAAATATTTGTATTCCTACAATGAAATGTTTGTTTTGACCCATATTCTACCTATAATGAGGCAAGATGAGGTGGATCTCAAATATTATAGATTTTTAGGGTAACTCAGTCGATATAGTATGCATTTGTAATTAGCAGCATTGGTTTAAAGTTTACAAAAGGAAATACATGAAACTTACGCTATAGGTTAGAAATTAGATTAAGGGTAAAAAGGAAATAAATAAAGATTTAATTAATGCAGTGTCAAAGCTCTGGCAATGAGATGGGGTTCTTTATTACTAAAGATGAAGCTTTATAAAAGTAAGTCCATATAAAACATAAGAACCCTGGTCAAATTTTATGTTGTTAACATGAGGTTATATTTCTTTGAGAATTTAGGTGTCTTGTTGTCTATATTTGTATGCTAAAGTGTTAACAGAAATACGGCTGTATTTCTTCTGACAGTAGTTGATGTGAGAGTCCCACATTTTGTCAAATAGCTTGCAAATGAACTTTACAATCCTGTATAATGTAAGGCAATGATAAGTGGAAATAATTATTATTGCTCACTTATTTTCAGTGAATACGCCCACATCTGTCTCCTTCAGGATTACATGGAAACAACATTGACAAGTGTATAACTCTTTTAACCTAAACTGCAAGTCACTATTATTGCTGCATCTTTTCCTTTTTTTCTCTCTTGAAAATTGTAAAAGCAGCATTTGATTTTTTTAGTACATTTAGTGTTGCCTGAATGAG
>NW_006383008.1:2765986-2774279 GCF_000327345.1 Myotis davidii
TCACTCCTTTTTCACACATATTCCCTTTAGAATATATAATGTAGAGTGAAATTGCTTATTAGAAAGTGCCACTAATTATATGCTACCATAACTGTATTATTTTAAGTTATTGTATTCCTTAGATCTAAATGCTTTCTAATTTGTCTGAAGTTAATATTTGATGAAAACATGTTAATGCTTAAGTAGTTTGCCTAATGAAATAGTTTCAACTGAAAACTGGTGCAAGTCATGTGATCTTCTTTGAGTGTATAAAGAGAAACTCCAAATGTATTTCCCTTGGATCAGTTGCACTTTACCATTTTGGGGAATTTAGATTTTTCAGAAGTTCACAAATATAATTGATGTTAATTTGAATAAGTTTCTAATCTTCATGTTTTCCTTTTGAATGTGATTTTGTATTGTATTTTAATTATCTTGTAGAGATTTCATTTTATTGTATTTTTAATAGTAGGAAACTACTTATGAGCTATATATATATGATTAATATGTATATATATATACATATATATATGATTAATTTAATATTTTAATTTATCTGGATTCCATTTACTTAATTATCAAAGTGGTGACTCTCAGTAACTCATTAAAATAGTCCATAATTCATTTTCTTTCTATCTCTCTCTCTTTTTTTTATTTCAGAGAGGAAGGAAGAAGGAGAGAGAGATAGGAACATCAATGATGAGAATCACTGATGGGCTGCCTTTTGCACGCCAGATCGAACCCACAACCCAGTCATGTGCAGGAAGCAAACCATGACCAGGAATCAAACCATGACCTCCTGGGCCATGCAGACTGGGCAATATAGACCATAATTTTTAGGAAAGAATTAGAGTTTTAACAGGAAAATGTAAGATAAGTTTAAATTGTTTTATGCTGAATAAGTAGATGTTCTATAACAGCTAAGGAGTCTTAGGAAAATGTCAACTATGGAGTGTCAGAGGATTCAAAAGAATGAACTGAACATCAAAAAGCCTGAGTCTCCTTGGACTCTGATTTATGTTTATGTTCTTTCACATCAGGCTTCATATTTTGCTGTTAAAATAGGTTGACTACTTTTGGGGGGCATCAAAGGGCAAAATTTCTTTATACCTTAACTCCCACAGACTGAGGAGGAAATTAAACTTGCCTTATAAGTACTTTTCTTATTTTTACCTTTTCTTTTGGAGTACTCTGTTTTCTGAATTAAAAATGAATAATATAAGGGGATCCCTTATCTCTTTCTAACTAGTTAGGGCCTGAATTCTGAAGGTAAATATCTCTGTGACTTTCATAGTCTGTCCATTCTCTAGTGTCTCCTTGGAATTGGGGTTCTCTTCTTATAAAAGGTAGCAATGCATCAGTAATACAGTTACATTTTATATTTCTCAAGAACTTTCACTCAACACTCCATATCAATATCTGAAATATACATGAGAAGCTTGACAAAAAAGTCTGCTATTTTGAATAGTAATTTTCAAAGTGCTTTTTTGTACATTACTCCATTTGTTGCTCAAACTTATAGAACTTCTCATGAATATAGATTAGAAAAGATGTTCTTTACAAAGAAAGAGATTGAGAAATCAGAGGAGAATGGTTTTCCAAAATAAATGGAGTGCTTTTATAAACGTGTTGTCTTGATTTGGGATTGAAGCAACTGCACCAGGTACTTTACCAGGCCATGGTTACCAGGAATCCCAGTGAAAAGATTCTTCTTGGCAATACAGGGCATTCTTGCCACCAGAATGTTTTTGTCACCTGTGGGAACAGTAACTTCCCTCTAAAATTCTACTTCCAGAAATAATCTCTCCTTTTCCCACAGAATTCTTTCATCAGGGAGATTTTTGTCTTCCTCCCTGGGAATTAAGAATGACTCATATGCATGTTTACCCTAGACTGTGAAGTACAGGACCAAGACTAGGACTGATTTATTTTTTGCCTTTCACAACATCTGACAAATTGTTTTTCAATTGTATCACTTACTGTGTATTTGTTTACTTACTAAAATGTCCCTATGATTTTAAAAAAATTTTAAGAAAACAAAACAAAACACGAATGTGAGAACGTGGATAAAACAAAGACAGCAAAACATCAAGGCACTATCAGAAATTTAGTAAGACATTCTTCACTAGTTTCTCTTACGGCCCTGCAACTAATCAAGTATCCAAACAGAAGGAAGTTTGGGGAGGATAGAAGTTAAACAGTTATTTAAAACAAATCAATGAGAGAGTCTGATTTAAATCCTTATTAAAGGCCAGAATGAAAACTTACATTTAACTTACGCAGTGGGTGATGTGAGGTGGCACGTTTTGTAGGGTTGGGCAGCTTTATTTGTGAAAACTACAAAGAACAGAAATATTCCTGTGATGTGTTTATTCCATTAAAATTTTAGAATGAGTAGAAACCCTCATGCTGAGCACTTTTAGAGCAAAACAACATGTTAAAACCAGTACCAAATCTTCCTAATTTAGACACTTTCGTTGATGAGAGTTTAGGATAAAGTAGCATAATGTTACATTTACTGATGCTTTGGGAGTTATTTTTAAAAATTCAGTACTTTTAAAGTAGATATGCTAACTTTCTTGACTTACAACATAATAAACAAGCAATCTTCTATCCTTGAGGATACTCCTGTCCATAGCAAAAAGATAAAGGGGCTGATACTACTGCTTCTGCCAGAGTCATACATATTCCTAAGATTTCTTAATCATAACCTTATGGTTTGTACAAATTACATATGTGAAAATGTTTCTGAACATTTCGCTTTTGCCCTGGATGACTGCATAATGATTGAGTTATAGCTTTACATAGTAATCTTGTCTCATTTAAATCATGTAAATCAGAGAAATTATTGGTCTTAAGCGAAGTCAAACATTCCTCTAAAAATCTAAAATGATTTCAAGTATAACACATTAGATATTGCATAATATTAATTCAAAGTGTTTTCCAGGTTTCAAATATGTTCTTTTGTTTCAATGACAATATTAGTATATTTTTAATGAAGTCTGGAAACTTAAAAATTCTTAGTGTAGTTAGAAATAATGCAATATTTTGACAGAAACTTTACAAGTTGTATGTTGTGGATGTTAAACTTTACTATGCACTTTATGTCACAAACCTGAGTACATTTAAGAGTTTGTATTTATTATAATGAGATATTAGAATCCCTTAGGTGCCTTTTTGAAAATATCCATGTCTGTTTCTTGAAGTTCAGGGGGCTTTAACCTACTTCATTATTCATATGACGTTATTACAATAGTTCTTAAATATTCCAAAGAATAATACTGATAACATTGAGAGGCCTCTGGTCATAAGCAGATGTGTTTTAGGTAACTTGATTCATATGTTGAGATTCCTCAGAGAAGGCCAACATGCGATTCATATCTAAAGTCTTTCCTAAATATCTGGTAGAAATTGACGTAAAGATTACCATTTATATTAAACAAGTGTTTACTGTTTTGAACATTATAGTTGACATGCTATTAAAAAGCATGGTAGAACAAAAGCATTTAAAAACCTGTTAGTGTTTTATAACTATTTGGCTTTAACTCAAGACCGTCTTTTTAGTGGTTTGGTATTTATCCATGTCAGTTATATCAAAAGATGTTCAATCTGTAGTTTATAAAGTTTATACATAATTTAAGTTAAATCATTTGAATTAATTTCCAATCACTACCCTTGAACAAAAATAGTACAATGACTTAAATATGTATTAGTAATACAGTCATTTGCATGCATATATAATTATGATTTTAAGTATCTGATATGGCTCCCTCATCTGTTAAGTTATTTAATTTTTTAACATGCAAAGTAATGAGTATGAAAAACAAAATTTTAAACAAGGCATAGAAAAATCATATGCTTAGACTTTTGAACTTTCTTTGGGAGTTTGTTAGTATAAAAATAATAGTGCAGAGATCTTTTCAACACATCAGCCTGCTAAACAGATAACCAGTCTTGCCTGGAATACCACCAAATAACAGAGCGCTTACTACCTCATATGACATTCCACTCTATTATTATATAGCGCTAATATCATAAGATACTCTTTATTTTAAACTACTATTGCAAAGACATTTTTATGCAAAGGTTACTTGGCTATAAAAATTAGTTACATTACTTCTTCTTAACATTAGTACTCTTAAGTTCCAGGCACCAGATCAAATAATTACAAAACAGTCAATGTAGATAGTATGGGTCTTTGACAATTCCCTGATTTCTTTACTGCAGGACCTAATGTTCTAATGTGCAAGTGAAATCTCCCAAAGAGGAAAATGACATGCAGCATTTATTATAATTTGTCTTGCCAAAAGTCACTGCTAATAGATCTTCCTCTATAAAATAGCCAATTGGGAAATACCAGAAAATAGGGCTGCTTAGTTTCTTGAGCCCCTCTCTTCTTCCCCTAAGATTAGAGACACATTGGGGCCAGTGCGGCTGTGTCTGGGGGCGGTGGCTGTGCATGCTATCAGCAGCAGCAGTGTTAACTGGCAGTAGATTATTCTGGTTGGCTGTTTGAAAAAGGCATTGCCATACCTTACTAGTTCTTAAATATTTTCAACTTTGTATGAATATCCTGGTGTCTTAACACAAATATACAAGATAGAAATAAGGAAGGAGAATAAAAGAGATATAGGAATTTGGAGGAACAAAAAAAGATTGGTAAGGGCTCTTTTCCTCTCTTGCTACATTCAGAAACAAGTTAACCATTACTTTATTTAATAAGAATATGTTCTGCTTAGAAAATATTTTATTAAAAAATAAAAGAGTTTATTGGTGGGAGCTATTATTGACTTAATACACAAATGTAATAACATATAGTATGAAAATAACTATGATTTTTTTTACTTTAATAAATGTTTGGTGGCATTTCTAGAGAGAAAATATGAAGTGAAGTAAATAGTTTTTACTCAATATTCTATGATCCTTATAATTATTTTAAGTATTTACTTTCTAAGAGTAATACTGTACCAGATTTTATGATAAAATGCTTATTTCATTTTTAAATAGAAACCAAACACTATCAGGATTCTTATTTACCGAAGTAGATAAAATGAACTGACCCTGAAATGGTTTATTTTATGAATGCGCATTTGTAATCATCTGGTTTAAAAAGTTCATTCCAATAAGCAAAGTAGGGAGTTAATGGCTCCCATTTGTAAATTGGTGACATAACTTATTGTAATGCTCAATTATCTCTGGTCCATGAATTGTTCAATTATGCAAGCACTCATGTGCCCAAATAAATACTCATTAAGGTGAGCATCTATGCCAAAAATACAAATTTTCTGTATTTTTACTGTGTCTGTTCATGGTAAACTCCAGAGAAATAGATGAAGAGCAGCAATAAAAACCCTGAAATTTAACTATAATGTGAAAAATTAGATGGCCATTAAAGAGCAATAAAATGGGTTTGTTTAGAAAAAATGCAAATAATTATCTTGTTAGATACATTCCTTGATTAGAGAATAGTAAATGAAACCTCAAATTAACATCCAAATCTCTTTTCTTTTAATAGGAGAAGTGGTCATGGGTAAAAAAAATAAAAATTAGAATATCACTCAAGTTATAATTTAGAAAAATAAATAGCACACATGCTTGCCCTAAACGTTCTTCAAACTCAACGAAGAAAAGGAGAATTCATGCATCTCATTCAAACTTCAAAGCTATTTTCTCCTTTTTATGTTTAAACCAAAGCTTTCAAGAATAGAGGCCAGGTTTTCTTTACAATATAGAATCCAGAGCGCCACTTTGAAATTTAATAGAGCAGTGTTTGCTAAAGTAAACATTTTAGTCACAGTGCCAGCGATGCCTCCGTGCACCCGCAGCCTTTTCTGTAGGTATTAAAGTGCGCAGACTGGAATGTCTCTTCCTCAACAGCCATTCACGGAAGAGAGAGAGAGAGAGAGCAGAGTGCAGCAGCATCCGCCTTCTTCACACAAAATACACCCTTAGCCTTAAACCAATTTTGAAACTTAGAAAAGTTTTGATGGCACTTCAGAAATTGTGCTTTAGAAAAATCAAACAGAAACACTGAAAATGAGGATCCCAGATTTCTGTAAGAGGTTTTACCACCTCTACCCCGACCCACAACCACACAGGCATGGAGAAAAAGGCTTCTGTAAGGAAGAGAGAGAAGTGAGTCAGACAAGCATTTATGGTGATCAACACGTGGTGTGAGAAACCTTTTGTATTATTATGAAATGGGTTACTAACACTGTTCAGTGAAAGGCCCTGTTTCTTTTACAATGCATAACAAATCCAATTACGGTGGAAATTCTTTGCTTATTGAGAGCTAAACTAGCTTACTAAACCATGTAATTTTTTTTCAGTAAGCCTGGAACATAAACATGTAATAAAAGGACTTTCCTCTATGTATTGACTGCTACATGTTATCAAACATCTTTTTTATTCTTGCTGAATATTTGCTAGTTGTTACTGTCTTAAATTTCCAATTATATTTCATTTAGAATATATTTAGATGGATCAAAAATTGCAAAATTAATATATACATACTCACATATATATAAATTTCCAAGTCAGCATGTTAATAAAACTGTTGAGATTTTTCCAAAAATAATTACAATTAATTTATCTTATTATAGCAAGTCAAAATATATTTGATAAAGTCCTATTAAAGATACTGTATTTAGAAGTTACATGAATTATCATAGTATAAAATCCACATTTTAATTGACAGTATATAAACAGGAATAAGTAAACCGCTTTTAGATTAAAATTCAATTTTAATAAAATACTTTTCATAATTTTTCATGTTAGCCACATAATCCTACCTTCTCAACTGCAAATTGATCTCTAGAACTGTTACTTCCTTTCAATCCATGGTATTTTAAAATACTACATAGTATTTAATGACTCATCTCAACTTTATTTCAAATGAAATTCAAATAAAAAAAGAAAACAAGAAAGAAGCCGTATTTCTAAATGTGGAAGAGCAAATTCAAATGTATTCTTCTGTTTGTTGTGTGATCGTTTGAATATGTTTTTCCCAGCACAATAATTGTAGCATTGCAGTTTTCTGGCAACAAATGGTTTCTGGGGTCACCAAATGTCTCTGATTTGCTGTAGCGTTTAATCTTCCACAAAAGCTGTTTACTGCTTCACATACACTGAACGCCAGGAAGATTATCCTTTAAATCATGCCTAGCTGCTAATTAATGGATGTGTAAATGTCGAACAGCCAAGTCTTTAAGCAGAGCCATGAGTGAGTACAGCAGACATTCTGCACTTAACTAAAAGAGAGTTCTCATGAACCATAAAGGCTGATTTTTGTACATAGCTATTGTCATGCTGTGTATCTAACCAGATTGAAGTGCATTTGAAAAATTTGTTGCAAAGCCATCTGAAACGAAAAATATATTAGCAGTGCCAGAAGGGTTCAGCAGTACATTATTAGGTTACAGGGCTAGATTTCTGTTGCTCCTGGGTTTCTCTTGGACGTCTACATTTGGAAGCAAAACAAAGGCTCAAGATTCTGAATTTAATGACCAGATTTGCTAGTATGCCATTGTGAGATTTCTGTCACCATACTTTCTTGAACTTTCCTTTTCTAAAGTGAATATAAATTATGTTCAAAATATTTCTTTTATCGCCTTTTTTCTATAAATTGCCAGACATCGTTTGATATAGCACACAATCTAATAGCATCTCCTATGAAATTTTACTGTATTTTACATTTATTGAACAGACACCACGTGACCGACACTCTTACACGCATCATTTCTTGCAGACTTAATTGCCATGCCACCTTACTAGAAGGAAGGTATTAATATCTTTAGTATTCAGGTGAGACTACGTGGGTTAGGAGTTTGGAAGCATAGTCTGGCTTTCCCAGCTTGCTAAGAGCACTGTGACAAGAACTGCAGGTCGAACACTGGCTGATACCAAGTCCTTCCATCAATAACTACTGAATGTAATATGTTACTCTTCCATTAGTCTTGACTTTACGTACATTTAATATTTTAGTGAGTTTTTAAATCACAACAAGAAAACTGCTTGGATATAAAGAAAAAATAACTCACGGGTAGCAAGGGAGGAACAAAACATGATTGAACAGACAATAAAGAACAGTAGAAGTTAAAGTGGACAACTCCAACTCTCCAAAGTAGTGCCAGAAATTTTTTTTTTAAATAAATTTTTATTGTTCAGATTACAGTTGTTCCTCTTTTTTCTCCCCATAGCTCCCTTCCCCGAAGTTCTCACCCCACCCCATGCCCTTACCCCCACCCACTGTCCTCATCCATAGGTGTATGATTTTTGACCAGTCTCTTCCTGCACCCCCCATACCCCCTTCCCT
>NW_006383008.1:2775328-2828914 GCF_000327345.1 Myotis davidii
CTGCTGGGGGGGTGTGGCCATCCTGGGTGAGGGGCTGAGGGCTGTTTTCAAGCTGGTCACACCCCCTTCAGGGTGGGGGTCCCTGCTGGGGTACCTGGCCAGCCTGGGTAATGGGCTGGGGGCCATGTTCAGGCTGGCCACAACCCCTTCAGTATGTTTTCTTACATGTGAGTGCCTGGCCAGCCTCGGTGAGGGGCTGAGGGCCTTTTGCAGGCTGGCCACAGCCCCTTCAGGATGGGGGGTCCTGCTGGGGTGCCTAGACAGTCTTGGTGAGTGGCTGATGGCAGTTTGCAGGCTAGCCACAGCTCCTATAGGTTGGGGGTCCCCACTGGGTGTGCCTGGCCATCCTGGGTGAGGGGCTGAGGGCCTTTTGCAGGCTGGCCACAGCCCCTTCAGGGTGGGGGGTCCTGCTGGGGTGCCTGGCCAGTCTGGGTGAGGGTCTGATGGCTGTTTGCAGGCTGGCCACAGCCCCCAGCCACCCAAGCTCCCATTGGAGGATGGCTGGAAGCAGGTATCTGGGATTTATTTGTCTTCTATAATTGAAACTTTGTTGCCATAAGCAGAGGCCACAGCTGGCTCAGGGTAGGCAGGAAGCTTGGCTTCCTCCATCGCCCGGGCAACCAAGCCGCCTGCTTGCTCCAGATTCGTGGCTGCCGGCTGCCATCTTGGTTGGGTTAATTTGCATATAGTAGCTCTGATTGGCTGGTGGGCGTGGCTTGGGGCATAGCAAAGGTAAGGTCAATTAGCATCTTTGTCTTTTATTAGTGTAGATTGGTCCTTTTTCATATCCTTGAGGGTCTCATTATATTTCTCAGAGGTTTCTAGAAGATTCTTGAGTAACCCTATAACCATGGTTTTGAAATCTATATCCAGTAGTTTGCATTCCTCCATTTCTTTCATTTGTGACATGTTTCTTTGTCTCCACATTTTGGCTGCTTCCCTGTGTTGATAGAGTGGCCTTGTGTGCTAGGTGTAGTATAGGGCCCAGTGGCTCAGCTTCCCCAATTACCTGAGGTGGACATTCTTGGTGTACCCCTTTGTGTGCTGTGTGCACAGTCTTGATGTAGTTAAGCTTTGTTTGCTGTTGGTATCACTGGGAGGAATTTACCTCCAGGCCAATTGGCTGTGAGGACCAGCTGTGCCTACAATGGGAGAACTGCTGTACTGGAGACACCCTTATAGGGCAGGACATGCTTCTTTGGGGCTTTGGCGCTCACTGAGTCTGCCCCTTGAGTGTATTGCTTATGGATGTGAAGAGTTGTAATCTATATGGTTCACACTGACCACTGGGTACACTGTCTCTTGGATCTCCAAGGAGATGCAAAGTCAGCCACTGCCTAAGACCACCCATCAGAAGCTACAGAGAGATCTGCAGATTCCTCCTCTTTATTTAGGGAAGTGCCCAGATGAGGCCCAGCTGTGAAGCAATGCAGGCTACTGTTGCAGGGTCTTAGGCCTTTTGGAAACTTTGGAATTCTCTGACCCAGCTGCAGTTTGTTAGGTTTTAGGTTGCAAAATGACAAGCCATTCATATGCAAAAGTTGCTGCACACAGCTTGGGTGGGGTTGTAAATTGGGTGGGGCAGGGTCTCAGGGAGTAACCAGGATGGAGCAAACAGCAATGGCTGCTAGTTGGCCCTTCCTTGGAGAGGTCCCTGGGTCTCTGTGTCCCATGGCCCTGTACAGGAATAATGATCGCTGTGAGCATCTCTGGAGAAAGCCGCCCTTGTGTTCTGGCCAGACACCAGACAATCCAGTTTCTCTCCGTATGAGTCTGGGTCCTCAGAGTCTTGCCTGGAACTGGAGTTCAGAGCAATCAGAACTTGTATCTACCTCCACAGCGCACCCAGTTGCCAGCTTGTTTCGCGCGCCTCCATACCTCCGCACTTCCGCACCTACCAGTTTCAATGCGCTTTTTTCTTTCCTTTTTTCTTTCCTAGTTGTATAACTTCAACTCAACCAGCTTTCCTGTGGTTCTGGATGATATTTGTTTTGTCTTTTAGTTGGAGTTTTGATGTGGTTGTGAGAGGCAGCAAGTACAGGTGCTTAACTATGCTGCCATCTTGGTTGTCCTCAGTGCCAGAAATCTTGATTACCCTCTTATTTTAGGAATTATCTTAAAATTCAAACAGTGACAGAAAGGTAAATTAAATGTAACAGACAAAATATAGAGTGCTACCCTCTCCTAACTGAAGTATGAAGGGACAGAAGACTCTGTGATAATTTAACCTGGACTAAAATTCCACCTCTACCATTTCTTAAACTATTTATCCATAGGAAAGTTCTTATTACTCAGAGCCTAGTCTCCTGATCCTTCAAACAAAATTCACAAAATTAGTGAGAAAATTACATAGGCATAGAGTGGCTCAGTAAATAGAATGAATAATTCAGAGTCAAGAATTCTGATTTCAAGTCTCACTATGTTATGAGGTAGCACTTTAAGTTCTCTTTCTTTCTTCCACTGCAGAAAGGCTTAATAATGATCACTTTATTGGTGGCTATAAAGATTCAGTGACATAATATTCACAAAATATTCTATAAAACAGAAGGATCTTTAACTACTGTTACTTGTTTACTGATCATGTCCCTCAAGTCATCCTTCCCTGCACTTCTGAGGTCCCAGGCATCCCATATCTGGCCTTCCAAAAATGTCTTGTCTCTCAAAATTATATACATATTCCAATCTAATAATAATTATCAGTCCCTTAATATAATGGCTACAATGAAAGAAGGTCTACTCTATGAAATGACTAAACCCAATGGCATCATTAGGTCAGTGGGTTGAAAAAGCCTCCTGTGTCGCTCATGGCCACTCATTCTCTGTATCTCACTGTGTATCAAACCAACAAAGGAAGCCTGATAAATCACAGGGAGAAAGAATCCCACGTCTGTAGATAGCAATAAAAGCAGCATTTATAGCAGTAATGTGTGAATGTGAGTGTGTGTGTGTGTGTGTGTGTCTGTGTGTGTGTGTGTGTGTATACATTTGTGCACACACATGGGATGTGAACTTGTATTAGGTTGGAACAGGAGTAGTTCCATATAAGTTCATTTGGCTTGGGAGCAGCAGTCTTTTTTACATATACACACAGAGTTTATAATGAGGTCTTTTATTTAAAATTAACACATTAAAATTTGAGTAAGAATTTGAAAAGTTTTTGAAAAAGATGCAACAAACAACAGCAAACACATTAACATTCCTGAAAGAGGAATGTTATGAATGGCTGTTTACAGATCATCTAGTACAAGGCTCACCCAGGCAAGGACAGGTGACCTTCCATGACAGGTGTGCTTAAAATCTCAGGAATGGGGATTTTTTAAATTCAGGACAGGCTTTATTCCAATGTACAAATTCAACTGAAAATTATTTATCCTTAGATAACTTTTGCCTCCTAAAAATAGGAGTTTGATTCCAGTTATATTTGAAGCAATTCCAGAATGCACCTTTCTCTTAATAATACTGTTTCATACATTTGTGGACAGATGCCACTCTCCATTTATTCTTCTCTTCTTTCTAATCAGTCCTTCCAACAATTTATCAAGTGACCATTCCCAAACTTATTTTCATGTTATTTTGCTGATACTCTAGATCAGGGGGGGGCAAACTTTTTGACTCGAGGGCCACAATGGGTTCTTAAACTGGACCGGAGGGCCGGAACAAAAGCATGGATGGAGTGTTTGTGTGAACTAATATAAATTCAAAGTAAACATCATTACATAAAAGGGTACGGTCTTTTTTTTTCAATAATTTTATTCATTTCAAACGGGCCAGATCCAGCCCGCGGGCCGTAGTTTGCCCACGGCTGCTCTAGACAGAATTCTAGTTTACAAATATCTCTGTATGGTGGCACAAAATCAACATAACATTTAATATTTGTATTCATCAGTGTAGCCTGGAGAAGGACCATTTTTCCTTATGATGGGGCAACAAACTTTAATGAATACAGGCTAAAATTGCTTTAGCTTCAGTAAAATAACAGTATTGAGTATTGCTTTTGTCATTAGATATAACCTCTTATTTTTCATAGGAACTGTTATTCGATAATACTTCCACATTTAATTTTTGTGTAACTAATTTTTAAAAATAAATATAATACTATATATTTTTCCATATACATTTTATTCAGTTACTCCAGCCAGCTGAGATCAATTTGAGTCCTCTTCTTTTATCTGTTAAATAAATTGTCATCTGCAAATCTTATAATATGGCTAATCTTATTGTAACAAAGGGCATGTAGTTGGTGTTTTTGAGTCTTATTTTCTTTGATGCATAGTATTTTCCTTTCAAAATCATATCCACAGAGTAGAGTATATTCAGTTAAATACAGTAAACAGCTATTAAAATTCTATTTTAGGCTAGAATGGAAATAGAGATGTCATTAGAATTGTCAATATAGTTGGTTAGTCATGCATGCCATGGCCTGCAAATATAGCAAATTTAAAAATAAAAATATGTACAAATCTACAGAAGCCCAGAATTGAGAACAACTGACTAAACTGAAGTGAGAAGTGAATGTTCACACAGATGGTTCTGGAAGAGTGAGTAGGCATTAATGTAGGACAAAAACGAGAAAGGAATTTCTAGGCAGAAAGAGCCAGCTAGGGCAAAAATGCCATGGCATAATACATCAAGCAAACTTTTTAAAATTACTATCCATCAATCACCTGCACAATATTAGCCATATACAGGGTGTCCCAAAAATGTATACATACTTTGAATAATTACAAGGTGGTGTTTATTAAAATGCGAAAAGAGCCGTAACCGGTTTGGCTCAGTGGGTAGAGCGTTGGACTGAAAGGTCCCAGGTTCGATTCCGGTCAAGGGCATGTACCTTGGTTGCGGGCACATCCCCAGTGGGGGGTGTGCAGGAGGCAGCTGATCGATATTTCTCTCTCATCGACGTTTCTAACTCTCCCTCTCCTTTTCTCTCTGTAAAAAAATCAATAAAATATATTTAAAAAAATAAATAAAATGTGAAAAGAAAGAAACATCAAAGTGTGTATATATTTTTGGGTGATACCCTATATATTGATAGCATTGGTTCCTGGGTTTCTCCCCAGACATCTAATACAGTATCTCTGGACAGAGTCAAATAATTATACTTACATCAAGACCCCCCTCATCCCCCATGATTACTATGTTTGTAAAGATGTATAAACCATAGTTTCATGGTAGAATGAATTGTCTGGTATCACTACAGCACCGAATTCATGATGTTGAAAAGAGACACAGCAATATCCTATATAATAAAAGGCCTAATATGCAAATTGACCAATCAGTGGAATGAACGATTGCTTTGACACACACTGACCACTAGGGGGAAGATGCTCAACACAGAACCTGGGCTCACGGCTGGCAAGCACAGTGGTGGTGGCAGGCCTAAGCCGTCAGTTGGACATCCCCTGAGGATCCCCAGACTGTGAGAGGGCACAGATCAGGCTGAGGGAACCCCTGAGTGCACAGATTTTTATGCACCAGACCTCTAGTATTTGTATAAAAAGCAGATCTGTGATGAAGAAGATTAAAATTAGCTGAATTGTTGAATTATTTAGTATTAAATACTTGAGGTTTGTTTATAGAAAGATGAACAACTGGCAATAGACTCTGAAGTTTAGGAGATATCTCAGAAGTAGAGAACTAGATTTGGGGCCCGTCATCAGATGTGGGGTGACTTCATGAGACAAAAACCATGGAGGTTGCCCAGAAAGAGTAAGTCAGGTGAGAAGAAAGAGAACAGTAGGTGGTCTATTGTTGATGCCAATGTTGAGAAATGGGCAAAAAGAAGGTGCATGGCTGTCCAGGGCCTAAGAAGAAGTAGCCCAGAGGCACAAGAAGAATAACAAGTAGCCATGGTAACAGAAGCCAGGAGTGGAAGAGTTGCAAGAAAAGAGAATGGTCAGAAGGGTCAATTACAGAAAAAAGGATAAAAACTAAAAAAATAAAGAAAAAAAACAAGTGGATTTGGCCAGATCATTGGTAATTAATTGGTCATGAAACAAGGGCAATATTTTAAAAACAATTTTTAAACATGAAAACTTAAGATGAATAATATTTAGGTGAAAAAAGTCATTTATTCTTTTAAAAATAGTTATCTAATATTTGATCATTTAATTCATAATCATAATCAGTTTCAATCATAATCGGTATTCATTAAGGGATTTTACATTTCCTTGCAGAGATGAATCAATAGAAATATCACTTAATAAATGTATCATCAATGGTATAATTTATGCTATCCCTTTTATGTGAGATATTTTCATCATTGCCTAATAAATTGCAGCATGGTAAACAACTGCTTCTCTTAATATTGAGTTAACATATCAGTTCTCTAACATATAAAAGAGAACTGAAAGTATGTTATTCAAACTCTGATCTCAAAAGGCTAATTAATATCCAAGGGGGGTGTTGCATGTTCTAAATAAGATTAATCATTTAAATTATTCTGTTCAGATTATGGCAAGATGATTACCAGAATTCATAGTGAAACATACCATAAAAAACAGTGTATCCATACTTCTATGAAGTTGATATGATATAGAATATTTGTTAATATCACATGCTCATTAATAACTTGATTACTTTAATTCAGCAGAAGTAATTCATACAGGAAATTCATCAATTTCTCCCTCACCCTTCACCTTCCAAACTTTTATACTTAAGGTCTGAAAACAGGTGAGAGAATATTCATGGATATTCAATTTCCATATCAGAGGAATGATGTCCAACTAATCTTCAGTACACACAAAGGACTGCATGCTAATAACTTACTAGAGAAGTAAAACTTCAACTGTAGATGACTTTAATTTGCTTAACTCGCCGAACTTTACAGTACAAAACCTTGATAAAATTCTTCCAAAGTTTTCAATTTTCACTGGTCTTTTTTATAGTTAAAAAATCATTAAAGTTATTTTTCAAATTTTGTGTATCTTAACTGCTCTCTCAAACAGAGCTTCAATAAAGTTTCTCAGATTAATCTTTTTTTTATTATTTGATGAATAACAACGTGTATATTTTATTTCCCTGAGTTTAAAAGAATATTAGCTAACATTATCAATGTTATGTGCTTTCTATTATCTGGAAGATAAAGCTTCAAAGGAATATTATTAACCTTAAAAATCAATTTGTCTCTTTATTCTGGGTGTAGTTACTTAGGTGATTAAATCATATAAAAGTTATTATTAAAGAAAATTTGACTTCCCAGTTATTTTAAATCTGGGTTGTACTCTGTTATCTTGTATTTTAGTGTGATAATGGTGATATTCTTTTCTTTTTTCTTATTAAAAATCATTTGGAATTAAGAATCCTATGGAATTTAACCTTCATATATTTGCTTTTCTTCATAGCAGAATATATTTTTACTAAAATATAAAGGTTAATTTTTCTTAAAGGTAGACTCTGTTAATGAGAGGCAAAACATATTTAGGCATTAGGTACTGCTATTTATTTCTCTCACAATAAGATATGCCTTTAAATAAGATCAAACCTCAGAATACTTCATGTTTCTCAGGATAGGTATGGTATCTCCACTTGGTGAGGAAGAAAGAATACTATTTGATCATTTGTTTTTATACTGTAATTTATGTGGAAATTCATGTTTGACTTGGGTATTGCCCTTTCTAAAGTAAGGTCATTTTTTGCAATTGATAGAATTGTGAATGGGATACAGACAGAAGTAAATCCAGAGTTTGGTTTGAGAGAGACATCGAATGGTAGTTTAACTGAAGAAAGCTGCCAGTGTCACTGAAAACAAACCAGATATCAATTGGTACTGGTTAAGCAACTTCAGTTTTTTTACCAGAGCATAATATTAGGGAAAAAAAAGTCTATTTTTTTTTGTTTCTTTGTTTATAAATAATTTTGTATTAGTCAAGTTGAGATTGTATTTTTAGAGGTCTTAGCAAAAAGAACAATTATTAGATATAAAACAGTGGAAATGATGATAACAGTTTATGCTCAAAGAGAGGGAAGACAAAATATTAATGATAGTATTCACTATTTAGTGTCTTCCCTATGCCAATGGGCAATTTATATGCTATCTCTAAACTTCTTAATAACCTTGATAGGACAAGTAACCTCCAGAACTGTGAGAAATGAATTTCTCTTTAAGCTATATCTAGTCCATGACATTTTGTTAGAAAATCTGAGCAGATTAATACATTTATTGTATACCTTTTATATTATTGTGTAAAAAAAATAGTATACACTCAGAAGTATAAAAACAACACAAATTTTCTATCTCAGCTTAAATTGGTCAAGTATTTCCATGGATCAGCTGGGCCTTCTGGTCTAGGTCCTACCTGGCTGAAATTAAGGTACTGGTCTAGCCTACAATCTCATATGAGTCTTGAAGTGCTTTTTCAAGGTCATCCGACTGTTGGCAGAATTCGGTTTCTTTTTGTTGTAGGACTGAGTCCCCATTTTATTGCTGGGTCTCAATCTGAGGTCACTACTAGAGCCGGCCATGAGGTGTGCATGAGTTGTTTGTCCTCCCCCAATAGAGCAGCTTACTTCTGCAGAGTCCGAGGGAGAATCCCTCTCCAGCCAGCCACAGCACAATGCTATACGGCACCACATAATCGCAGGGATAGCTGTCATATTCCCTTGGACTTTTAATGCAGCCTAAGCAAAGAAGGAGCTCTGTCATCTTAATCACAAGTCCCACCAACACTTGGGGGAGGGAGTCATACAGAGCATGTACACGCTGGGGGGTCATGAGTTTTAAGGTGATCTTAGAATTCGGCCTACCACAGTAATTAATAAGCAGGTCCTGGACAATTATATTTCCAATGAGCAACACAGCAATCTCTCATTCCATGTGCTCTTTCTCAATAAAATCTTACCTTCAGAGGAGTAAAGTGCATTTCTCCTGCTTTTGAATCTGAGAACTAAGGATTCAGACAACAGCCCTGGCTAAACTCCCACCTAGCAGCCAGCACCAAATGCCAGCCATGTAAGTAATGTCACCGTGGACCCTCCAGCAATCCCATTGCCCCAGCCAACACAGCATGAAGCAAAAGAGTGGAGGGTTAACTTATAGGATTATTTTTAAAAGATCTGATATATTAAGCCATTTGTTGTTTTGGACTCTTTGATATGTGGCAGGAGAAACCAAAACATAGTCAAGAGTAGGTAGAAAGAGATTGGGTATAATAAAATGGCAGTTTCTGATAGGGTACAAAAGTGAGAATAAATACATATGAATAACTAGACCATATAATTTTAATGTGCAGAGTTAGATATTTTTGAGATTGGAAAGAAGCCGAATGAATATTCCATCAAGATGGCCAACAATATGATGGCATATGTTAAATGAAGATGAGGAGGTATAACCAGTGAGGCTGGTCTCATTATCATATAATAAAAATAAAGTTGACAGACAAAATATTAGAGCAAGCTACAGTTTGTATGTACTGAAAAGGAATTACACTGACAAAGGACAGAAAATTATTTCACAGGAATTTTAAGGCTACCCAAACGATGCTTAAAGTTTACCAGAATATTTCAATACACCAGCTATCACTAAAACACTGGTTGTTAGGAAGTTTGGTAAATCTTTTGAGGCTGCCTAAGAGAGGTTAGAACTAAAAACAGAGAAAAACATATTTTTTCCTGCACAACAGAGTACCTTATGGGTTCATTCTGAGGTACCCTGTTATACAGGAAAATATTTTATGTCTTCCCTCTCTTTGAGCATAAACTGGTATCATCATTTCCACTGTTTCATATCTAATAACTGTTCTTATCACTAATAGATAAGCACAGAGCTAAGCTTGCTTTACAAAATGAAGTGTTTTTTGTTTTTGTTTTTTAACTTATAGGGCTATTTTTACCTTATGTAAAATAAAGTTATAAATGAAAGTTAAAGGTAATACCTTTGATTTGACCATAGTGAAAGTAAACGATATATGTGAATTGGTATATGTACTCAAAGATTTCAGAGTTTATGGGTAGAAATGGAGCCTAAGTGGTTTTTGGAGATTTAAATATAATTGATATGGTTTATTAGAGATGTTCTTGAATTTTGCTCTATGCACTTCTATTTCTCTTTCCCCTCAAATAGACTTCAGAGATACTTGAAATTTTATTATTTTGAGTTTTATATTGTTTACCATAATTATGAGGATTATTGATCCTCCCCAAGCACCAAGGGAGGACTGTATAGGAAAGCAGGGAGACAGAAATAAAAAAGGAACTTTGTGCTTGATGTCTTTCTAGTTTTTGGCTTTTGGTCATGTGCTTGATGAGCTAGGTTGTACTTCTTCCAATGGACTCCTGACTTGTTCTCTTAAAAATATTCCTTTTTATTTGTCTAAGCTAGCTGGAATTCACTTCTACTTGTCTTGCTCTCTCTCTCTCTCTCTCTCTCTCTCTCTCAACATCTTTCATTTATGTTAAAAGCAACTGTTTATACTTCAGCTCTGTCCATTTAGACATAATTTGTATTTCCAATTTGCTGCCATATCTAATTACCACAAGCTAAGTTGCTTCAAACAGCATGAATTTTAATATTACAATTCTGGAGGTCTGAGCCTGACACAGCTCTCATTGGACCAACATAAAGGTGTCAGCAGGTGGAAGCTGTGTTCCTTTCTGCTATCTCCGGGGCAGAAAGGATGTCCCTGCCTTTACCAGCTTCTAGAGATCACCAAGATTCCTTTGCTCATGGCTTCCTTTCTCCATCTTCAAAGCTAGCAATGTGGCACCTGTTTGTCACTTTTTCATGTAGTAACAGCTCCGTCAGGCTCCCTTCCTCCATCTCCCTGAACTTAGTTTCTATCATGTGTAAATAGTTATGTTCACCTTTATTTGATTAATTTCAACATTTTATTTTATTTATGTTACTATGTTATTCTATTTTTTCAACTAATTGAGGTATAATTGACAAATAAAATTGTAAATGTGAGCTATTTAAAGTATACAACATAATTATTTCATATATGTATACATTGTAGAAGAGTATTTCCCACTGAGTAAATAAACATTTTTAAATAAGAGACATACACCTCTCACATTTGAATAGTGCCATTCAGAGAGCATTGACAAGTTCCCTATAGATATTTAGGTTACTTTCACGTTTTTACTTTTTAAAAATAATATTTTTTTATTGATTTCAGAGACAAAGGGAGAGCAAGAGAGAGAAACATCAATGATGAGAGAAAATCATTGATTGGCTGCCTCCTGCACACCCCCACCCCCAACTAGAGATTAAACCCACAACCAGAAACTTTAATCCAGTTCTTAATCCTTTAAAACTGCCCAAGTAGGGAAGGGAGGGGAAGCCTTTTAAAGTTGGTTGTAATCATTTCTACTCAATCCTATAATAGCAGTAGAACACAAATTAGACATTAAAAAATCCCTTTCAACTTTTGAGCACAATTTTAAAGCAAAAGTTTTATTCTGAATTCAAAATCTGCCAAGGTCTATGGCTCAGTTTCAGATACCCACTTCCCTTCTTGGCAGTAGATATTTTGGAAATAAGAAGTCTGCACACTTGAGATATTTCCAGGCTCAGAGTGTCAAAAAGACAAGATGGCATATGGTGAAGAAAAAGGGATTTCTCACATTCAGGAACACATTTCAACTTCCAAAACATAAAAATAAATAAGTGCTTTTTCAAATTCATAAAAGAAATAATGAGAATTTTGCCCAAATATTATAGACATATCGAAGTTAAGCAGCAAGATGTTTGAGTCTGTCACTTCCTGCAAGCTTTCCACCAAATGGAGAAGTTCAAATTTCAGGATTGTCATATTAACTTTGGCATACAAAATGCTTTCTTCTTTGGCAAAGATGGCAGTATTCCCCCTCAAAGAAAAATTATAGTCTAATTAAAGTATACAATTTGATGTTTTCATACCAACGCTTTCCTGGGGAGTTTCTTCAATACTCCACTTGCTAATTTTAATTTCAATGGATCAGAGTGTGAAGGGAATTGACTTGTTGAGGCAAGGTCTATGAGGAAGGTTTATTTTGTTGGCTCATTACCTGTTCAGTTCTTTATCCTGATATCAGCTTTTATAAAGACAGAAGTTGGTGTATTCTAGAGTCTTCCTACTGTAGTGATTTTACTTATTGGTCTTGTGGGCATGTGGATATATGTTATCACTTCAAGTATTATAAAAGAGATAAGTAATTTCAAATTAAAAATTAACTTTGTACTTCTTTCTAATGAGCTATTAGCAGAAGAAACAAAAAAATATATACTCACTAAAGAGTAGAAGAGTGAGCATGCATATAGATTTAAACAATTTAAATCATTATAGTGTGTCATGGATTGTTTCATTATTGTGAATACTTAAAAACTATTTTCCTCTTATTTGCAGAATAACTTGGCAATAGTGCTAGACGGTTTGGGGAGATTATGCAGAGAAATCCTGTAACTTTTAAAAGAAAGTTGTTTTGAAGTTGCCTATATGAATTTATATTCATTATTTAGATTTATACAAGGGATATCTTTGTGCAACAGCTTTGTAAGAATAAAGGTGCAAGGCTAAACAAATTTGGAAAATGGCATAAAAGTTATCAAAGAAAGTAGTATATTGTAAAATCTCACTTTATGAAGCAGTTTTCTAAACTGTCATATTATAGAAAGCACTTATATATGGGTAGAGTAGGATTTTTCCACATTTAATTTACAGGTAGTAAGAAATAAACTATAAGCCTTTCAAAAGTCTCACCTTTCTAAGATATAAAAGATAAAATTTGAGTCCCAGAGTAGAATCTGGTAATTAGCTAGTAATAGTCTACATTCTGAAGTGCTCCTAGATTTTATTAAAGACAAAATTATATTCTTCTCCACCTGTAAATTTGTGTATGAGGGTAAAGCAAGGTAGAACAAATGTGTAATTCAGGATAATAAAGCATTAGTCTTTTAATCCATGTGGTCTTCACTTTTTAGCCACAAAAATATGTATTATTGCTATCATAAGTTAAACTATACATAGGAGGCTTCCTGAGCTATCTAGGAGAAGTGCAGTATCAAAGTAAAATGCTTGCTGACAAGAGTTACAAATTCTTTTAGAATTAATATGGTATGTGTATTAGATAAGTTTATTTATATGAGTCACCAGAAGTCACCATTTTGCTCAGTATCATCATAAAAAAATATGTCTAGCTTACATTTGAGATCATAATTTGGCCCATCAACTAGAAATAGAGAAAATCAAATCTGCATTAGTATGTGCTTGTTATCAAAGATCAAACATAGTAAATATTGATTAGGATGATTCATGGGTTTAGAGGGCACCCTCTAAGCCCACTCAGAATGCTTAGTGGGAGGAGCAAGGATTACAGTAAAGGCAACTTTTAACAAGAACAAAAATTATTACAAACTTTAACATTTAAAACTGTTTTAAACTAGAAATATTTGAATGATTATTGGGTTAAACTGGGATATTATTATTGGCAAGATTTTATTATTAGCAAATTTCCCACTGCTCCATGCTTTTGACACTCAATAAAATAATGTTGGTAGCTGTTATTAGAACAAGAAAAAACAAATCTCCCATATTATACATAACTGAGTTGTGACTACTTACCACATCTTTCAACATTTTAAATATAAAATCTTATTCATATATATATATATCCCCAATTGGCTATCAGTTGTTTTACATACATGAAGAATTACTACTGGTTGCCAAAAAAAGTTATATTAAAGGGTCACAAGCTTAGTAAAACTTTAGGGGAAAAGTTAGTTAGTACTGCATTTATAATGTGTAAATTATTGTTAATTCTTGAATCCTTTTTAATCAAAGGATGAATTATTCTAAGTCACTTGGCATCACAATGGGGAAAATAGATCGAGATGACCTTTTATTATTTTAATCATATTTTGTACATATTCTTATACAATCTTTTCTTCTTAGGCTGACTAGATGCCATTAATGTATATCCCTGTAGCATCCCTTGCCTGTCATTACAATAAAGATATAGATTTTAGCATGCTGCATCGGATGGTTGTAGCTGTCCATTTCTCCTACTAAAATGAAAACTCCTTGATGACAGATTTCCTTTTAACTCTTCTTCCCTAATATATACCACAGGGCCTAGCATATGGAACAAATTCAATAAATATCTGTTGAAAGAATGTATAAACAAATGAATAAAGTTAGTGGGACACTAGTAATTTCTCTGTGTATCAATAAAGAGAAGTTAAGCCATATTTTTAATTTGCACAAAGATCAAAGATCAGACCAAAAAGAATAACAACGTCAAAACCAAAAACAGATGCCCACCATAGTCATTTAAGCTCTCAGACTTTATATATGTCTCAAATATATATATATTTTTAAATCTTGTAACAAAAGAAGAAAGTAATTGGTATAAACAGACAATACAGCTAACTTTGGTTCATATTTCAAGGGTAGACTGTAGATTGAAAACCTCTACTCATTTTTTTTTCTATTGGAATTATCTAATCTCCAGAAAAGTAACTTTCTTTTATGATAGTCCATCAGAAAGATCAGGAAAATAGAAACTCATTATTATCTATGTAAACAGACAGGATTTACTATTTTATAGAAGATTGGTTTAAAAGGTGTTTAGGGGTTTAAAAAGAGAAATATTGAAAGAATAAAGTAGTGATAATTGAGAAGGAAAAACTATCCATTCAGTTGGAGAAGTAAAGGAGGTATTAGAATCTAGGGGGGAGCCCTCCTAGACACAGATCAGTATCTGGTCCTCAGGCAGCGGGTTCTATCTGCCCATGAGAGTTGACTGAAACTGGTTTTTGGAGAACCCAAAGCACAGGGGACTGCAGTGAACAGGTGTGGGGGTAAAGGACAGTCCTGTGCTGGGAAGGCCAACACGCACAAGGACAAGAGAAAGTCCCATAGCCTCTTTTCCTTCATACATTCTCTCTCATATATTTCTCTTGATAAAAGGAAATTGAAGCCCCAACATACAAAAAAAGGTGTGGAAGAATGAGAGATAAGAGTATTGAAGCTGAGACAAGAGCTTTATAACCAGTACAAAAAAAAATTACATTTTGTGAAACTAACATTTTTTCTACATTAGCCCTCATTGTATTGGCATTTAAATTTGACATAATGAATTACATGTTACTTTGTGTAAGACTGATAGTATGTATAGAATGCCAGTAAAGTATATATGAATTGAATTTTTTTCTTTGCTAAAAAGTTATGCAGAGAATTCCTAACTTTTTGATTAGGTAACAGTTTTGATACCATTGTAATTAACTAGTTAATAATGGGAAAGAGCAAAGGGAAGACCAGGTATTATAGGCATGTTCCCTGCAAAACACTGGGGGATGGAACCACATAGAAAAGATAAACACATGCACAGTAAAGTTGGGGTGATGTAGGGAAGATACTTGCCTGTTAATCACACCTGGGAACAGACAGAATCCAGGGGAGAGCCCTCCTAGACACAGATCAGTATGGCTAACTGGCTAACCTAGACACAGCGATGGTTAGCCAGAATGGGTGTGGCCACTGAAAGTGTGCGAAGGTTTGGAATACATAGTCCCCTAAATAAAGACGCTCACTCACTTGTGCTTTTGGGACTCCTGTAGCGAGTGTGGTCCTGGCTGGCTCTTGGATTCCTGGTGTTACTCCTATGGCCTACGGCCGCGCAGACCCCACATACAATGGACTGATGGATTGCAGTGGGAAACACAAGCTAATCTAGCCTGATGTTTCAACTGGACCGGGCCTCAAGATGAAAAGAAAACTCTGGACACTGGCTCTGACTTTAGCTCTACTGAATCCCAGCAACACTTCTATGACAGGACCAAGGGAAATGGGACTTTGGAAGCCCAGGGGTGTAATTCCAAGGAAATAAAGCTTTCTACTATACCTCATCCTCCTGTGGGGGCCTCCAAAAATGCTTCTTCCAGCAGTACCACAAGAACCCAACTCCCACTAGCAGCAGGAGGAGAGGAGGCATGCTCCCCTCCACTGACAGTTTATAATAAATTCATGTTTATCTGGCTCTAGTAAATGAAGGCAACATTATATATTTTGTTTTCGTTTTTTTTTCTTCCATTAAGATGGACGATAACATCTAAAATTGCCATGAGAGAGATAGCTCATTAGTCACAGGAAAATCTAGACAGCAGTGTGTGGAATAGATGATCCCAAATTCATCATGACCACTAAAAACAACACAGAGCAAATATCCTATTAGTGATGTGCCAGCAGCTTGAACATTGGGAGTGAAGGATGGTATGTTAATGAATATATATAAAGGCAGTTCTCAAATTCACACATTTCAAATTAACAGCAATCAGTCAATTACACGCATGATGTTGCCTTGCTTCACATGTTGCCCTTGAGTAGGCAGAAAACATACAAATGAGACTGAGACAGACTTACAATTGATTTGAAGGAGATTCTTAATTTAAATCATAGCAAATACATTATCTTCCTGATATGCTGAATGTTGTGGCTTTAATAAAAATAACCAACTCTAAAATAGACACAAATAATGCTAAGCAGATATGGAGGGGAAACAAGTAAACAACATCAACAATAAAAACCCTAAGCTGAATAAAATAAGAAGGCATTGAACAATAAATCTTGTCCTTTTATATATTTATAAAAGGCTAATATGCAAAGTGTCCCCTCCAGAGTTTGACGGGGTGACTGGGAGTTTGCGCTGACCACCAGGGGGCGGTGCAGAAAATGGCAGGCAACAAGCGGCAGTGAGAGGGGGTAGGGGCTGAGGGAGAGAGGGAAGGAGGAGGTGGAGAAGCGGGGAGGTGGAGGAAGGAGCAAGTGGGGAGCAGGGAGGCAGGAACCTGATCGGCCCTGATCACCGGCCAGGCTTAGGGTCCCTACCTGTGCATGAATTTCGTGCACTGGTCCTCTAGTCATTATATAATAGATATTCTAAAGTAAGGTGGTGGATTTTCTGAAGTCAATTGTAAAAAAGGATTCCAAAGTACATGGAACAATGGTAGCATTGCCAGGATAAATACAGATATATAACTCTTACAACTCAATTGAAAGAAACAAAACAAAAACAACAATTAAAATATAGGCAAAGGGCCTAGACAGGCATTTTTCCAAAGAAGACACAAATGTCCAGTAGGTATATGAAAAGGTGCTCCACAACACAATCATCATGGAAATGCAAATCAAATCCACAATGAGATCTGTATTCACACCTTTTCATACCTGTTAGGCACTCTATTATCACAAAGGAAAGAGATAAACAAATGCTTCAGAGAATGTGGAGAAAAGTAAGCCTTTCTCCACTGTTGTTGGGAATGTAAACTGGTACAGCCATTATGGAAAACTTACGGAGGTTTCTCAAGAAATTTAAAATACTAGTATATGACCAAAAATCCCACTTCTGTGTATATATCTAAATGAAATGAAACCATTGTCTCAAAGAGATATCGCTAGTCCCATATTTATTAAAGCACTATTCACAATAGCCAAGGTATAGAAATAACCTAAGTATCCATTGATAGATGAATGGATAAAGAAAAAACTTATATATAATGTATACATAATGAAATATTATTCAGCTTTAAAAAATAAAGAAATCCTGCCATTTGCAACAACATGGATGAACCTGGAAAGCATTATGCTAAATCCACTTATATGTATAATCTAAATACACATATTCTTAATGCCATCATTTCACTAGAGAAGATAAATTTCAAAGGATTGTTTATTTAGTTAAAAACTACAGTGTTTCAAATATAGTCATGTTCTGATTGTAAAAATCCTTTTAAATTCTTTAGTCTTTGGTATTGATAACAATACTAGAGGGATGATTACATTTACCTCATTTAATTTATTTAAATTTGTCCACCATTAAGGACAATCCTTGAGGAGTTTTGATTACAAGAAGCAAATTAAGTGGTGAACATTCAAAAGATAAAACATCTAATTGAATAATCAATTGGTGTTTCCTCAGGTGGTATATACTTTTTTATTGTGGACTTTCCCCCAGTTTGTTTTATGTGTGTCTGTCAGCGGAAGAGAGAGAATCTGGGGGTGTTGGATTGTATGCTTTTAATGGGACCATACTGATAATTTTCTAATAGTATTATTTAATAATAATAGGTGTTTAAATATTATCTAAATTAATATTATCTTTTTTATTTGGTTCTTATATTTTGTTAGGAGTATGAATTTAAACATGACCTCAGCTCATGATATAGTTCTATGGTCTTTAATCCTCAACCCCAGCCTTCCCTGCAAGAACTGGTCTTGAGTGGCTTCTGTAGGTTGAAAGATGAAGACTGTTTAACCATCTTTCTAATTATTGAGAAATTTTTCAAGGATCTGTTTTTTGTACAGAAGCTCAATTATAGTATACTAACTCTAATTTCCTTCAAGGCTCTGCCTTTTGTCCTTGATAATTAAAGACCTGTTCCCAACCACTAAATTTGCTTTTGACATCCTTTGCTCATGGCCCCTTTGCGCATGGGTGGTACTAGCTCTAAACTGATGTCTCCAGTTTTGATAGTTGGTAGTTTAAGTATTTTTTCTTGTGTTTATTTTCTTTTTAATTTAACTTTATTGTTGAAAGTTATACAGATGTACCTTTTTTTCCCCCATTGACTCCTTCTAGCCTACCCTACCCCCTGCCTCAGGCCTTCTCCACACCACTGTCTGCAGATGGGGGAAAAAGGGATACATCTGTATGCCCATATGCTATGCAAAAATTTATATAATTTCCTGATAGATCTCTACTCTCCCATCCTCACACCCCCTATTTCCCTCTGATTAGTCAGTCTGTACCATGCTTCTATATCTCTGCATTCATTTTGTTCATCAGTTTATTTTTTTCATTAGATTCCACGTATGAGTGAGATCATGTTATATTTGTCTTTCTCTGACTGGCTTATTTCAATTAGCATAATACTTTCCAGGTCACTCCATGCTGTCTCAAAGGTAAGAGATCCTTCTTTCTTCTTACTGCTGCATAGTATTCCATGGTGTAAATGTACTACAGCTTTTTTTATCCACTCATCTACTGATGAGCACTTAGGCTGTTTCTAGATTTTAGCCATTATAAATTGTGCTATTATGAATATAACCATTCATACTTGGATTTCTTACAATATAATTCTAGAAGTGGGATCACTGGGTCAAATGGTGGGATCACAATACCAGCTATCAAGTTATACTACAAAGCCACTGTACTCAAAGCAGCCAGGTGCTGGCACAACAATGAACATATAATCAATGGAACAGAAAAGAGACCCCAGAAATTGACTCAAGCATTATGCTCAATTAATATTTGACAAAAGGAGGCAAGAGCATACAGTGTAGTAGACAGTCTCTTCAATAAATGGTGTTGGGAAAATTGTAGAGGTACATTAAAAAAAATGAAACTAGACCACCAACTTATACCATACATAAGAATAAACTCAAAATGGATAAAAAACTTAAATGTAAGTCATGAAACCATAAAAATCCTAGAAGAAAACATAAGCACCAAAATCTCAGACACCCCTTGTAGCAATATGTTTGCCAATACATCTCCTGGGGCAAGGAAAACAAAGAAGAAAATAAACAAGTAGAAGTACACCAAAATAAAAAGCTTCTGCACAGCAAACAAAATCACTAACATAATGAAATAGAAGAACGTATTTGCCAATGATACATCTGATAAGGGGTTAATATGCAAACTATTTAAGGAACTCATACAATTTAACAAAAGGAAGACAAACAATTCAATTAAAAAATGTGCAAAGGACCTAAATAGAACTTGTGTTTGTTTTCTAAACTTCTGTTAAGGACTTGTTTTTTTTTATTATTTTATCTGATGTTTACATTTGGTATTATGACTGGTAGGATTTGAAATTGTGCACTATAACCAGCTTAGCCACTTCACTGAGGAAGGACACTTTATATTGAAGGCACTTATGAAATGGCAGTTGCTATTGCTAATTAAATAAAAACACCCAAAGATACTAAGATCCCTATTTATACCCAAAGCCCAGAACAACACTTTGCTAGCTAATATTTGTATGTGCTGCAGGATATTTTGTCACTCTGAAGGAAAGAACAAACAAAACAAACTGAACACGTCTATACCAATATGCTATTCAGAAAACAATTAGTTTTATAGTTTCATTTAAAAGCCACTAAGTGAGCCTGGCCATGTGACTCAGTGTGTTGAATATCGTCCCACGCACCAAGAGGCATATGGTTTGATTCTGGGTCGGGCCCATCCTAGGTTTCAGGCTCCATTCCCACTGGGGAGCCAATCAATGTTTCTCTCTCATTGATGTTTCTATCTCTCTCATCTTCTCCCTTCCTCTCTGTCTAAAATCAGTAAAAAGCATATCTTAAAAAATAACATTGAATGAAACACATTATTTTGCATGCCAAAAATTCTATCAAAGTTGTACTGCATTTTGAGGTAGGCAAAGATATAACATATACACGTTGATCTCAGAAAGGTTAAATAATACTAAGGAAACAAACACTAGCTATACTACTAGCCATAAGATGAAAGAAACTGAAAGCTGAAACTATTAATCTGACTGGGTAGTGTCAAAAATTATTTGGGAATAGGCAATATCTGTCAATTGTCTACATAATGAAACTTCTAAACCTTTTAGTGAACCTAAGATTTTTGTGTCTCTTTAACTCTACCTTTTACAGTAATCATAGGAAATGAGGAAAATGAAACTGAAATCTATTGGATATAATTCCTAATAAACTAATGGGTTTGGAAAGTTGGCTGTTTGGAAATGCAAATACACTAGTTAATATTTTGTTGAGTGTTTACTGTATGGGAGGCTGCATCCTAATAATGATATTTTTTAATTACTAGTATATTTTAAATAAACAATCTATTTCCTGAGAAATGCTTTGGAGTGTACAAAATTGTGAGATATATATATATATATCTATATATACACTTTTCCATCAAATTTATTATCATAAATATTATTACAAGATTACTTAACCAAAACCATTTTGAGTTTTATTGAGTTTTAATAGATTAAAAAATCCTAGAAATACAGTGGGGACACATTAACTTTCTTTTGACATGTGGGGATGCTAAAAGCAATTAAGAATTTAAAATATAAAATGGAAAGAGTATTTAATATTGCTAGAAATAAAGATTTGAAAATATCGAATCCAAATAAAACCTCAACCTCATTTGAACTCAATCTTGGAAACATAAAGCAGGCGTGTGTACATTAAGTTGTACAGTGTTTGGCTAATAGCCATGGAATAGTCTAGTGCTACCCTCATGCAGTTGGCACATACTTAGAACTCTGATACAATGAATACAACATTCTGCTTGGGTTCAAAGAAAGTACATGCTTATTTAACTTATTGCCATGAAGATTTTTTATTTTGTTTTCATTTGTTTAGCTTTTTAACTAAGTTAAATATTTTCATTAAGTGAGCACGTTCCAGAGGAAAAAAATGAAAAATTCATGGTGCTTAATTGTCTTTTTGTATCCCCGTAGTTGTAAGTCAACTGACTGAGCTGTAGATTTCTTAATAAGCTCAAAGGGGTATAATATTTCCAATGTTGTTGATAAGTTTTCTTAAGAAGGAGTATATTATAGTTACTTGGCAAATGAATAACCCTGAATATTTAAGTATTATTTTCCCATGTTAAGAATAGCAATCACAATGATAATCTATAATGAAAATTCATCTGGGAATCAGAAAACGAAAAACTCACTGACCAGTTGTTGTTGTTTTTTTGTTATTTATTTATAATATGGTGAATTCAATTATCTGAGCTTTAAGGTTTCATTGCTTCTACAAATATATCACTCAGAAAATATTAGTATCATTTTGGGAGCATAGATAATGGATTCACCCTTACCTTGATTTCTTTTTCAAAATAGGTGGATATTTTGGAAAAACATGAGCACAAATTTCTTTTGTGTGACCTTGATTTTATTCTCATTCCCCCTTTAGCTAGTGATACACATTTATGATAGTTAGCCTACTGAAGAAAGAAAATCAGTCTCAAGGGACAGGATAAGTTCAATCATCACTGAATATCCTACTAAAACAATTAATTGGGCTATCATTCAGAAATTGTTTGACATATTTTTATGATTCCTTAAAACGTATCTGTCCTTTAGATTTAGTAACTCCAAAAGAGAAGCAAAATGAATGAAACTTTTTTTATTTAGTTGCATCTAGTTGTATCTGTAGATGCAAAGAATATATGATTAAATGGCGGGTGTGATAGATATAGAATTCCAAAAAACTCTCTTTTAGTAGAAACTACGTGATTTGGGTCATATAAACATGTGAAATGCCCTCCTCTTTATGCCAGTATCAATATTTACCAATCCTTTAAAACAATGGCCTCCTTCATATCTCCATGATGAGAATGAGAGAAACATGGCTTTTCAGCACAGGGAGACTTGAGAAATGATTTAGTCTAACCTTCAAATTTTGTGGCAGAGTAGAGAGAGCCTTGGATTGTAAGTCAAGAGAATTGGATGTCAGTTCCATGTCATGGCTCCACTTATTTCCAGTTCAGCAACCCTGGACCATGTACTATTTTCAAATATAGTCCCTCCCCTGTAGAATGGGACTGTTTCTCTCTTCCTATTTAATTGGGCTATATTTCCCATCAGAGTAGGTAAGGGATATAAAGTTACTCTCATCTGTCCACTTTTATGTTTTCTTCCCCCAAATTCTATAGCCTTAGTTCTCAACTGCTAGGTTGTTACAGAGGACTCAAATTCTGACATAAGTTGAAGGGGTGTAGTTACAGTTAGAAGAGGAAAATATGAACAAACATGCAGCCTATCTTTTCATTTATGCCAGCTAATGTGATTTGTTATGGTGTGACTGACATCCAGTGACATATCAGTAGGAAGAAGTTGGTACCTGTTGCACCATAACATTATCATATTTTTAGGTTCCTTGTAAATGGGCCACAGATTGACTTCAAACACAATTCCTTATTTACTTCTTATAGTTCAGGGATACAATTGTATAGCCTTTCATTTTATGAAAGCCCAGCCTGCACCATCTCCAATTGGGGACCCCTTGGGTGATGTCCGACATCCCTCTCACAATCTGGGAACGCTGGCTCCAAACTGCTCGCCTGCCTGCCTGATTGCCTCTAATTGCTTCTGCCTGCCTGCCTAATCGCCCCTAACTGCCCTCCTATGCCAATCTAATTGTCCCCAACTACCCTCCCCTGCAGGCCTGATCTTGCCTCCAACGGCCCGCCTCTCTGGCCAATTTGGTTCTGATTGGTCGGTTCCTACGCCACTAAGTGTCAAAAGCTCCGCCTCCTAGATAGCCATTGGTTCTTCACAGACCCAGATTTGGTTCTAATTGGTCAGTTCCTATGCCAGTCAGCATCTCTGGGCCTGAAAAGCAGCCCCCAGGGAAGCTGGGAGAGAAAGAAAGTCCTATTGCTGGTGAAGCCCATAAAGAAAGAGGGAGAGAAAGACAGAGGCAAGTCCTGGTCAATAGCTGCCACCTGCCTCTCTCTCTGGATCTCAGCCCGCTGGGCAGGCAGTGCTGGGTTGCGGCAACCCAGCACTGACTGAAAGACTGCTGGGTTGGTCAGCCTTCAGTCGTGATCAGTCGTTACAAACCTTGGACTTTTATATATTAGGACTAGTGGCCTGGTGCATGAAATTCATGCACATTAAAAGGGAATTAATTAGAGGAAATACTTTAATATTGCAATTTGCCTTTTTTCTAGGTGAGAGATGAAAAGAAATCAGTAAAATGTATATGAAAATAATATATGAATTTATTAATAAATAAACAGTAGCAAAATGATATAACAACAACAGAGGCATGATATAAAAACGACAAAAACATGATATGAAAACAACAGTGATGCAAACAATGACTGATAAAGTGATTAAACTTATTCTAACATCTCCCTGTACACCACATTAAGAGTGAAAACACTTTCAGAGTGCTTGACTAATTTCCCTTGTGATGAAGTATTTAGAACTTTAGTGTCACATGCTCTTCGAACTCGAGAGAAAGCAACATATAGCTGACCATGTGGGAAAACGGGTTCAGGTAGGAATATTCCTACTCTGTCTAGAGTTGTCCTTGTGATTTATTAATAGTCACCAGAAATACTGGCACCATAGGAAACTGTCGTTGAATTAATTCAAATGCGAGGCCAGTGTCAGACGGGAACAAATCAATTCTTGGAATCAGAACAACCTCTCCCTCTGTATATCCTATTAATACTTAAGCATCAATAATGTTAGATTGTAATATTTTAATAATAAATCTGGTACCATTACAAAGACCCATTATAAATCATTTCACAGGGGATTTCAATAATATCCATTCCTAAATGAAAACTGCTATCAAGTTTGCCATCTCCATGTTTTTCTAACCATCACTATAAGCAGAATCCTCTGATCTCATATTTGTTGTAAGAGACAACTTTCTGAAACATCCCCAAACATTACAGTACTTTAAACTAGTTTGTACTATGGCTGATTGCATAGCATGCTATACAATACTGAGACATTGTCGAAAATCCCCTCCAAGAAGGAGAACTTTCCCACCAAATACAACATTCAAATTCATAATTTCTCTTAGTAATCTGTCTATGGCATTTATAGCATGACTGGATGCTATGGTGCATTCATCAATAATGAAAAGTTGGGCCTTTTTAATAGTTTACGCAACTTCACTGTTTATATTGAGTCTAGAAATTGAAGTTCCATTTAATGGAATTAGTAATTTATATTGGGAATGAAAGGTGCTTCCACCGAGAAGTAAATTTGCAGCAATTCCTGTAGATGCTGTGGGTAAAACAGTATCACCACAACCTCTAATATAATGTATTAAAACTTTATAAAGACATGCCTCGATGCTCTGAGGGCCGGTTCCTGCCTCAAACCTTGCCCTCCAGGAAAACAGCTCAGGGAGGGTGCAGACATTGCCAAGGCAACCTCTGCAGGATTGACTTCCTTCTGGTTGGTCAAGCCTCAGACGTGTCGGGTGTTACATCCAGGGTTTTTATATAAATAGATAAGGCTTCTAATTCTTAGTAAACCATAAACATATTTTTCACACTTAAATACTAAAATTAGTGCCTTGTTAGAGATTCTGAATTTTCCAATTCTGTGGAAATTCTACCTGCCAGGTAGGTTTATGCAATATTGTAAGCTGAACTGTCTTTTGAAACTCCACATTTTCAAGGAACACTTTTTTTTAAGTGCATCATTAGTGTACTCTGGAATCAGATATGATTTTCAGCTGCTACACATTTCATTAACTACCTCTTTGTATAGGCAGCCTGAGTTCATCATTAATTTTTTAAACATTTTGTCAAAAAATAAATATGCTATTAAAAATAAAGATATTACAGTTAAAAGCTTCAAGAATAAAACTTTTTTATACGAGTAATGAATATCACTATAAAATTCTAAGTATGAAATTAACATAAAATACAACTGCATGTTGAAAACATACACCATTACCAAAAAGGCAGTCACACATTAAAAAATGTAATGATATAATTAAAGACTTTAGATATCCAAACTTCCTTACTACTCTTAATGACACCTGGATGTGTTCAGAAGTGGAGTGAACATTTGGGGGTCAGTGGGTTATGAGAAAGTCCAGTCCAGCCAAGATTCTCAAGAGGTAATTGGTCCTATTAATTGGGTCAGTTGAATGTGCACTCGTAAGCAAATTCAGTTTCAGGGAGAGAAGGAAATCTAGCTGGTTAGAATGCTGTATATAAAAATATGCTGATTGGTGAAAAATGACTAATATTAGTTAGCAACCAAAACAAACACATTTCATTGCCATCAAGGAGCTTACATTCTAGCAGTATAGTAGAAAATACATAGCAAGTATCAGAAGTAAACTGTAATGTATATTAGGAGGATTAAAAAACACACAAAGTAGACCAGAATAAAGGAGAACAGGCGCTGTGGGCGGGAATGGGAAGAGAGTGTAGTTTTACAGTGAGAGGTCATGGTAGGCTTCATGGACATGATGATAAAGAAGGATTTAAAAGTCACAGGGAGGGAGACAGTATTCCACGTAAAGGAAGCACAGCAAGATGAAACTATTCTTTTCAGGGTTTAAGAAAAAGTAAGAATTCAGTGTGACTGATGTAGATTGAGTGAGATTTTGATATATAAGATGGTCACAGAAAATAGTCAATTAAATTGGATTTTAATAACTCATTCTGAGCAAAATGTTGAGCTATCACAGGATATCAAGTAGTTGAATGACATTATCTGGCTTACATTTCAAATAGATCATTCTGGCCAGTGTACTGAGAAGAGATTGTAGTAACTAGGGAGGGCATAGGCTGAAAAAAATAAATCAATTGTGAAATAATTGCAGTTTCCCAGGTCAAATATGACATTGACCCAAACCAGTGTAGTATTAATGGATGTGTTGGGTTGTATATATATATTATGAAGATAGAACTGGCATGATTTCCTCACATAGCAAATGTGTGGTATAAGAGAAAGAAAAGAACCAATTAAGGCATTCAAATTTTGATTTTCTTTTAATTATTATTACCATTTGCCATTAACTGAGATGTTAAAATCAGCAAGTGGTGCAGATTTGTCAGAAAAAACACGGAGTTCATTTTTAGAGATTTAAAGTTTTTACAGGTCTATTAGACATCCAAGTAGAGATGTTAAGCCGCCTGTCGGGTATATAAATAGAAGAGTTTGGATAGAGCTCTGGACTGTAGTTATACAACTTGAGGTGTGACCATATTGATGGTATTTTAAAGACACGGAACTCAGTGAGATCGCTAGGGGAACAAGCCAAGTGTCCAGCATGTAGTCCTGCCGCACTTCAGCATTAATAGATTACTAGGTTAGCCAGCTGGGGAGCCAGTTCTAGGGGGAGTTGATGTGAGATCAGAGAGAAAACGGCAGAAGCTGGCTGATTCCTAGGACTTGGCACATTTCACTAACATAGCAGCAGTTTATTAATGCTATGGATATATTTAGCTACTTTCTCTTAGTCCCCTTTAAGGACATGGACTGATTCCAGTGTTCATTTCATTCTTTTTCATGTGAAAGGGAAGAGTGGTAGAAGTAGGGAACCAGGTCGATCAGTGGGCTGAGAAACAAAACGCTTATGTTTTTGGTTGTTGGTGCAAGTCTCCTGAAAGCGAGGGAAGTGGTGAGAAGGTGAAGGGCAGAGATCCCTAGAAGAGTTATACTAATACACAGGTTCAGGTCTCTGAGCAAGAATAAATATCCATTAATTTTCATTCTGTAATCATTTTAGGCTTGCATAAGTAATAGCAAAGCAAGGTAATATATCCTAACTTGTTAATTTTGATAGAAAAATAATGGTGTTTATCGTACATCTGTTGTCAACATGAAAAATAAAAACTGTTTACCCTAACTTAGCATGAACACTCTTCATGAGGTATTCACGGAGTCCTAGGAACATTAAAATACCATTTAATTAAAAAAATCATCTTGTCTGATGCCATTCAATAAAATTGTCATTTGCTAAGGCCACCATTAATTACTCAGCTGACAGAAATAATTATTTTTTAGATATTTTCCTTTTGGCAGCTCAGCAAAAATAAGCAAAAATTGCTTCTGCAGAATAAGCAACTGGAGGTTTCTTTGTAGTCAGCATGGAAAGGTGACTTCTGATCTGTTAAGACACACTCCTCTGGAAAATGAGCATATGGCACTTTCCCCTCACCCTTTGCTTACTTTACAAATCATTCACAGAAAAATTAGAGGCTCAACAAGAGCATGATTTCATCCTTGATTGCTTGCTCTCTCTCTCTCTTTGTTTAAAGAACTACATCAAAAATGACACTAGTGCAGTGGGATTTTCCTTTCCCCTTACAGAGCAAAGATGTTGCTGATTATTCAGATCTGAAAATGAAAATACCTAGGTAACACATTTAACTGATCCAGGAGTTTAAAAAGAAAGTATTCAAGCCATAAATTGTACTGCTTTAGAATGTGAAATTCTTAAACTCCTATGTGGGACTGAGTTTCAATTTATTGCTAATGTTCTTTTCTTTTTCTCATCAGCATGTGACTTATATAGCGCAAATGGAAACTATGAAGTCACTGGAGCCCTAAACCGTGCATCCCACTTCAGATGAACTGTCTGCTGATCAACCTGCCTTGGAGCCTTTACTTACACAGCTCTACATGTACAAAGACTTAAAAAACTATGGATGCACATATTTCCTATAGTATGGGAGAAACAGACTTTGGAGTGCGGTTTCAATTTCAAGAAAATTAAATGATTTTTAAATTCTTTCCCCTAGAAGGCATTACAATCAAATACTGCCAAGTGAGTGCAATGTTCACATTGGCTGCGACAGCAAACTTCTAAAATAATGAATAAATAAGGATCCAGATACCTCATATATAATATTATATATATTATCTCCCACATTCAAAGGCTGTTAAATCGTGTTGTTTACCCATATCTTCAGAAAAAAATCAGTTCTACTGTCGTGGTAAACAACCTGCTTCCCTATTAATAATAGTCTGGCCCTCTAGCAACTTCAGCATGAAATGATAGCTAATTTGCCTACAAACGTCAGGTGGTCATAATAATATGGCCACTCAGTGTAATCATATGAAAGGAAGTTTAAATAGAAAAACAATGTAGAAGAAGTGAGCCATCTCTGGACCTAGACAGTATCAGTTTACCAAAATTCGAAACAAAAACTTATGATCAGGAGTCAGCATAATAGTCACATTTGAGCCCTAGCCAGTTTGGTTCAGTGGATAGAGTGTCGGCCTGTGAACTGAAAGGGCCCAGGTTCAATTCCAGTCAAGGGCACATGCCGGGGTTGTGGGCTTGATTCCAAGTGGAGGACTTGCAGGAGGCAGCTGATCCATGATTCTCTCTCATCATGGATGTTTCTATCTCTCTCTCCCTCTTCCTTCCTCTCTGAAATCAATAAAAATATATTTAAAAAAATAGTCATGTTTGGCCAACAATATTATTTCAGAATAAAACATTGGCCATAGCATTTTGTTATTCTAAATTTAATTGATTTTTTACAGAGAGGAGGGGATAGGGATAGAGAGTTAGAAACACTGATGAGAGAGAAACATCAATCAGCTGCCTCCTGCACACCCCCTACTGGGGATGTGCCCGCAACCAAGGTACATGCCCTTGACCGGAATCGAACCTGGGACCCTTGATTCCACAGGCCAGCACTCTATCCACTAAGCCAAACTGGTTAGGGCTGGGTTTCACATTTTCAATAGACCCATGGAAATATCAGAAGTGATGTGGAATTTGAGTATGTCACCCTACCTCTTGGCGAAAGGACACAGTCACCTACTAATAAAATGACATCCTAATAGAGGATCGATTTTTAAAAATATAACTTGTCAGTAAATATTTTATTCTCTAGCATAAATTATTTCCAGCCCTAGTTGTGTTAATAATTGTGACAACTATGGAAACTTATTATGAAATAAAATAGAAGGAAGGAAGGAAAGAAGGAAGGGAGGGAGGGAGGGAGGAAGGGAGGGAGGGAGGAAATCCAACAGGCAAAAGACTCAGAATCATATTTGTTTATAGAAAACTCAAGTATGAAAAAAAAATAGCTCCTTGGGAGTACCTCTCACCTTAGAAGACTTTAACAATGAGTTATTTCAGTGGATAATAATTTAAATGTACATTAAAAAATAGAGAATGAGAATTGAGCTACGGAAATAAAATTGTGAAACAAATCAACACTGCTAACTGAAAAAAATGAAGTGGAGGAAAAAAACGTTGAGGATGACATCAACTACTATAGGACTAAGTCCTGAGATTATTATTTGGAATGTAGGAGGCTGGAGAGGACAGATATTAAAGCAGTTGGAAAGAGAGGACAGAAAGAGTATATTTCATCATAAGTATAGATGCTATTTTTGCAGTTAAATGTTCTACAAATAAAACAGCAAAAATATATTCAGATATATTTTGATAAGGTAAATGTTCATACCATGTTCTATGAAAATTTGTATAAAGTATTATACACTAAGAAATGTTCTAGTTTAGTTATTTAACTCCAAAGGTAACACATTTTCATGCATAAGAGCAAATGAGCAGGTGAGTAAAATAGGAAAAATCAAGTTTGCCTAAAACTTGCAACAATGTGATCTAATATCAGAAGAAAATGGAGCAATATCTGCTGAATTGCAAGTAAAAGTTATTTAAAAATCTAGTCAATTTGTAATTCAAGTTTAAACATAATTTATATTTATAAAGGCAGTAGGCAGTTAATATGAGACACAAATGAGCCCAGAGAAAACTCTTAAATTCCTTTAGAAAAACTACATACTGTACCAATCCAGTAAACTAGGAGGAGAATCAAAATTTAAGCATCAGACTGGGCCAGTGTTGCTGGGTGGTTGGACATCAATCTATGAACCAGAAGGTCAGGGTTTGATTCCGGTCAAGGTCACATGCCCAGGTTGTGGACTCATTCCCCAGTGGGGGGGTGTGCAGGAGGCAGCCGATCAATGATTCCCTCTCATCACTGATGTTTCTATTTCTCTCTCCTTCTCCCTTCCTCTCTGAAATCAATAAAAAGTACTTTTTTAAAAAATTTTAAGAATCAGGAATAGAGGATAGAAATGGAAAAATAAACTAATATGAAGCAATGATTCCTCGTTCAAATAGAAAACAGTTTATAACTATAAACAATCATTTACAATTGAGAGCCTATGCCTACAGAAAAGAATGCAAGTGTTACAAACTTTCATTAATCAAAAATAAAAATGCATCATATTAAAGCAAAAAGTGGCGGAAGGAAAGAGAGAAAAAAAGTAACATGCGAGTGCTGATTTCTCATCCTATGTGGTAGGGAGTCAATTTGATATTATAAAATTAAAATTTGGAGGAAAAAACACAATGACTAAAGCCCTATATTTTATAGCATGATCTTTTCTTCTTAATTTAAAAAGAATATTTTTGACAATGAGGCCTTTTTAAAAAGAAATAGAAAACATTTGCCTGAAACTTGATTTTCTTTTCAATTTCTTTTTAGCCTCACAATTCAAGAAATATTAAATATAATCACTTTTAATAAAATGCATGCATGTAACTTCATTTTAAGAAAACAATTTTATTGTTCTATAAATTAACTTTTTAGTTCACAGGCTAAGAAAAACCTGAAATGGTGCTGCCTCATTTTCTTTTTTGATGATAATATTCTAGTGGATTTTAAAAACATTATTCTTATACGTTTTGTACTTATGTTTGTGTAACATGGATTTAGGTTTGTGCCTCCAGATAGTGAAACTCGTAGACATTGGCCTGGGTAAGAAAAAGGAGTGAAGCCTCTTTTTTTTTCCCTTAGGATTCTTCCTGAGTCTTAACTGGTAGAAATGCCTAGCAAGGCGCTTTCTTTGGATTTTTAACGTAGGGCACAGGCAGTCAGTCTCTGTGTTTGGAAGCCATGGCCTGGACCGTTTCCACTCTGCCAAGATTTACAGAGTATTCACATGCCATTTCCTAATTCTTCTCTATATATTAAAAAGCCACGTGGTACATCAGTAGCATGGGTGTATCTCCTGGCTTTACCTAACTGGTACCAATACTGAAGAAGGGAGTCATTAATATCCTGACAAAAATAGAGGAAAAGAAATAAGATACACACACACACACACACACACACACACACACACACACACACACTGAGTGGCCAGATTATTATGACCACCCCATCAGTACTTCGTTGTCCCACAAATGCTCAATTGGATTGAGATCTGGTGATTGTGGGGCCACCTAAGCAAGGTAAAAGTCTCCCCATGTTCTTGAAACCACTCCTGAACAATACGAGCACCGTGGCATGGTGCATTGTCTTGTTGGAAGAAGCCATCTCCATTGGGATACGCCATTAACATGATAGAATGAACTTCATCAGCAACGATACTTAGGTATGTTGTACTATTCAGATGTTTATAATGATCTGGCCCTCTAGCAACTTCAGTGGGAAATTATAGCCAATTTGCCTACAAACTTCAGATGGTCATCATAATCTGGCCACTCAGTATATATATAGCCCTGGCCAGGTGGTTCAGCTGGTTGGAGCATCATCCCATACACCAAAAGGTTTTGGGTTTGATTCCCAATCAGGGTACATAGGTTGTGGGCTTGATCACCAGTCATGGCTCATATGGGGGGACATCAATCTATGTTTCTCTTCATCAATGTTTCACTTTATTTCTCTCCCCCTTCCTCTCTAGAATCAACAAAAGCATATCCTTTGGTGAGGACTGGGAAAAAATATATATATAATATATATATAACATATATATTATATATATATATATACATATGTAATATATATATAAATAATTTTGAGATTGAAAACCTGCAAAACAGAGCAAATATTTAAATTTCCCTCAAGCTAATGGAAAAATTCACGGACTGACAGTGAGATGCTACATCTTGTCAGCTACAGCAGTGACCTTTAGACTTGATACTGACATCAATGCACCACGCAAGCTGTCTGTTAGAAAACAAACACAGACCCATCTGTACTTCAAGAATCCTCAGTGAATGCAGAAGTCATTTACAAATGATCCTTATCTTTTAAAATGCCTAGAAACTGCACTTCTAAAAACTTCATTGTAACTAATGCCTAAATACATTTATTTAAATTTTACTTGTTTTTGGTGGAAGAGTGATTTCTGAAGAATGATTTTAAGAGAATGGCCTTCCTGGAATCTTATTAGATTTTTTTTAATGCCTGAATTTATTTTTTTTGTATTTAAAGTGGCATTCTCCTAAATAAGCCAATGAAAAGGGGTAGAAAATTCCTGCTAGTATGACATTGGCATCTTTGAAATTCTATTCTCATTTTTCATTCCTTAAAAATAAAAATATATTAATTAAAACAATAATTTAATTTTAGAACTCCTATAATAATCTCCTGGCCTTGAGGAATTAATTATTTCTCCCTTTCTTCCTTCCTCCCACCTCAGTATTTTGTCCTATTTCTCTCTGCAACATTTATTCAGCATTTTGCCCAGGCATTGTGCTAAGCACTGAGCTAAAAGGAGAATAAACACAGTCCATGCTCTTGCTTACCTCAAATCCAACTGTAGGAAAGGATTGCTGAGAGTCAAAGATCACAAGGCTTGGAGGTCTGTGGTTCTGTGTTTTTGAGGTAAAGCAATATCTTCTATAAATATTGTAAGGACATATTAAAAATATATATGACATAACATATATATTTATATATATAATTTCAGATTTATTTTCAAGCACTTTTGACTAATATTGTTTCCATTTTCAGCACCTGCAACAGGGAACATGCATACTATACTTATTCTCTTCTAAGCTTTCAACTTTATTCCTCTTCTCTGGGGTCCCTTTAGATCTTTTCCAGACAGAAAAATCCTTCAGTATTTTCAACGTGCATTTCAGTCATGAAACTGTCCTTAGGCTCAATAGGTCTAATTAAATTTTTCATTTATAAAAAAATCATTTACGAGTTGGCAACATAAATTAGCAGTCAACTTATATTGTCTTCTTCACATGTCAGTCTTATGCCCCTGAATAGAATGTAATCACCTGGAGAGAAAGAAGATCCTTGTGTTCTTATAGTACCAAAGAGAGTGTGACTACATAGTAGAGTTTTCATATATACAAATAAAAACAGAACATTCAATTAAATTTGACTTTCAGATAAAGAATGATTTTTTTTGCATATAAGCTAGTCCCAAATATTACATAAGGCATACTTACACTAAAAGAAATTATATGCTGTTTATCTTAAATTCAAATTCAGCCATGCATCATGTGTTTTATCTAGCAATCTTCATTGGAAAGAAAATTTTTTAATAACTGCTTCTGTCAGTAGACTTGAAATACAGTGCATAAACAGTCATAATCTTCAAAAGGATAAATACAAATATGAGTTTTTATCTTTTACAGAAAGGGTATTTTTTCTATTTTGGAATGTGTATGCACTTCTATGTATATTTATATGTATATGTGTCTGTACACATGTAGGTGTGCACATGTACTATAGCACACTCCCAGGTCCTATAGCACACTCCCAGAATGCCCACAGGAAGAAGTGTCTGATTCACAGAAGTAGAAAAAAAAACCCAGATATAGTCAGATGCTAAGAGATTATTCCCTGAAAAGATGAAGGTCCATTATTGCAGAAAAAGACACATTAGCCTGTCCATAAGCTACATTTCATTAAAAAAAGATCTCTATTTCAAATTCATTTTAATGTTTTATTTTCTTTTAATTATTATTTGACTATTTTGCCTAATCATAGCTAGAAACCTGGGTGAGTTTTTATTACATTTGGGCTTTTTCAAAAGTGTTGGGTTCGGGGAAATATTTTCTGCCAAGTTCCTCTATATTCATGCCAAGTAATTTTCAATTGGTTTATAAGCCCATGTGTTTTTTAAATAAAATGAATACATACATTTTAGATTCCTTTACCCTTAACTCACCCAGATGGTTCAAAAGACATTCAATAAACCTTTGATTTGGGTTTTAAGTAGATTGCTTAAGGGTTTTGGAAGTCAAGAAGCAAGACACCTCATTCGCAAAGAGTAAGTGGACCCAAATGTTCTAACTGAATGTGTATGATTTTAGTGAGAGTTGTACTCTCTTGAGGTTGGAATAAAGTTTTGGACTAAAATTCACTGAGGTAGACTGGTTAAATGTTCAAACCTAATAATAATATACTTTACATTTAATATCTACATGTCTTGGCTCATATTAACTTCATCAACCTGAGATATACTAATATATATATATATATATATCTCCTACTACTAGCCTAAAGCACTTACCGCTAACATATGAAGAGTATTGGAAAGAGTATTATATTTCTGTTTAATATTAGATTTTTTTTTTTTACTATGTGAATTAGCTTCTATAGTGCACTGGAAATCAGCGATGTGGACATTAACTAGAAAGCAGGAGGAACTATTTAACCCTGCTGTGTACACCTGAGGTGATCTTTATTTGTTTTTGCAGTGTTCCATACCTAGAATACACTGAACAATGTGTAATAATTAAACAGTTTTTACTTTATTTTTATTTTTTTATTAATCATATTCTAGATATAAAACTTTATAAATACTTAGGTGTAACCAATATCTAATAATTTTTATACTCTAATTCATTTCAATTTTAACCTCTGTTAACCACTCACTAGAAACCCTACCCACTATCTGCTTCTTAGTCTTCAGTCCACACAGGCTGCTATGAGATATTTCTAGTTCTTGTCCCCATGCTCCTTCAGTTCTAGGGGAATTCTATGTCATGTCTACCACACTGAAGGATATGTAATCGTTATACTTCCAAGTCACTCTGGGGCATGAAAATCTTTCATTACTGCTCTGTATTCTGAGTTCTTTGTCAATAAACCAGGGCCCTGGCCCTGGCCAAATGGCTTGGTTGATTAGAGTATCAAGTTAGATTCCTGGTGGGGCACATGCTTAAATTGCAGGTTTGGTCCCAGTTAGGGTGTACAGGGGGCAACTGATCAATGTTTCTCTCTCACATTTCCTCTCAAAAATCAATAAAAAACATAACATCGAGAATACAAATTAATTATTTTTGAAAATCGGGGCACTGGATCTGCAAATATTTATATGCTATTTTTCTTGTCTTACTTTCCTTCTTGTTTTGCCCTAGATCAGGGAAAGTATGTGCGTGTTGGTGTTTTCTCTTTGTGATAATCTTTGTCATAAGGTACAATCTAGCTCTCCCTCAATGTGCTACAAAATACTTTGTCTATGCTACTAGGTCTCTGTTCTCTGAAGACCAGGGTTTTTGTAAACCAAAGTCAGGAAAAGCATAAATTACCAATTGACCAAAATATTGGGATTTAGTCTGAGGATTGCAGATAGAGAGAAAAGTTGTATTCTGAAAAGCAAAATATTTTAACAGCTTTAACTATTAATTATAGAAGGAATCCATTCTCAAAATTACTATTGATTGTAGAAGGAATCCATTCTCAAAAATTTAGTAATCTATAAAAATTATGTAAAGAATGCTGAAGCAGCACTAACCAGTTTGGCTCAGTGGATAGAGCATTGGCCTGCGGACTGAAGGGTCCCGGGTTCGATTCTGGTCAAGGGCATGTACCTTGATTGTGGGCACATCCCCAGTGGAGGGTGTGCAGAAGGCAGCTGATCTATGTTTCTCTCACATCGGTGTTTCTGATTCTCTATCCCTCTCCGTTCCTCTCTGTAAAAATCAATAAAATATATCTTTTAAAAAAAAAGAATGCTGAAGCAGCCCTAGCTGGTTTGGCTCAGTGGATAGAGTGTTGGCCTATGGACTGAAGAGTCCCGGGTTCGATTCTGGCCAAGGGCACATGCCCAGGTTGTGGACTTGATCCCCAGTGGGGGGCATGCAGGAGGCAGCCGATCAGTGATTCTCTCTCATCACTGATGTTTCTATTTCTCTCCCCCTCACCCTTTCTCTCTGAAATCAATAAAAAATATATTTTTAAAAAATGCTAAAGCAGTAAAACAGTACTACAACCTTGAACTTAAATTCTATAAATCCAAGGTCACAGAAAAAAGGTTTGAATCATTGTTATACCAAAAATAAATTAAAAATGTATCACCATAAAATAGAGGTACTTTTGAATTAACCTAAAACCTAATGGATGCTGAAGGCTCTGGGGTGAGTGGGGTGAGGAGGACTTGACATGTCATGATCAAATTTATACTCCCTGAAATGACTTCTGATTATTCAAGAAGGAACATAAATTACCCTAATGCTTGCTACATCAATCGAAACTAAAATGAAGAATAAAAGATAAGTTGGAATACATTCAAGATTAAGAAAAGTAGGAAAGTATCTGTACAAATGTAGCAGGTAGATTTAGGCTTTGTAATTCAAGGTCATTTCAGTTAACAGTGATTTTGGGCTATTTGTTTTCAGGTTCCAAGTGGCACCCATAGGTACAAACTCGCATACCTGCCACATCCAGATGGGTGACTTAAATGTGGATAGGGCCTAATTCTAATCCCAAAGGAGTTAATGAGAACTGGAAATGTACCTTTTGTTACATGAAAAGATTTACTGAAATAAATGGATTACTTTGCAAATTATGATATCTAGGCATGAAATTTTGAGAAGCAAATCCTAAAGATATTAATTTCATTATTATTCAAAAAATGTGTTTCCCTTTGAGTGTCTGCAGTTCTTTCCTTCAAGTTCTCCTTTCACCTTTCCAAAATTGGGCAGTAGCAATAACCTTGTTGTAATGCAGCGGAAATTAATAATATAAAAATGTGATTCACATAGCATAGGATTGCTGATGTTATCAAACTGGAAAGCCAACTATAATGAAGTGTAAAGCTGTATTTAAAACTATTTCAATAGATGGTGTGACACTGAGACACTGACCATTTCTGGCATTGCTTGATTTTCTGACAGATATGAAAATATAGGTTTCCAGTCCCCTTTTCTTCCATAGATTTGTTCGTAATATCCTAAGATAGATGAATGAAAGCAAGCCTTAAAAATTATCAATATTATTTATTTGTGTTGCTACATTTTTCACAGTGCATTTCAATGTTTTCTCATCTGAGCTTCACATAGACATGTCAATCCTACGAGGAAATGGAAGATCCCGCCCGCTCCTTAACATTGCCACACACCCATGTTCACCAGGGGCCACTGCCATGAGGACGGACCAGAATGGAACCTCGGAGATAGAGAGTAATAAAAAACCAACAGCACATTTCACAACTCTGCCCTGAATTTCACTGTTGGAGGGGAGTTTGATGAGTATACCAAAGGCCTGGACAACCCGAATGTTTAGTCGCTGATCACCTGGGAAGGTGATGTCCTTCTGTGGATGCAGAACGGGGAGAAAGAGAACTGTGGCTGGAGGAAGTGGGGTGAAGGGACAAGCTACATCTGGACCAGTTGTGTTATCAAGCGTTCAAAAAGAAGTGATGGCTGCGAGGGGGCCTGCTCCCCATTTCCAGTGAAGAGTTCCTTACTGACACTGACTGAAAAGCATCCAAGGGGACCCACAGCTCCCAACAGCCCATTAAGACAACTGGATGGGCTTTAAACAGAATGAATGTGTAACACTGATAGATATATTCTTCCTATTTTGAAACAACCAATGAGAACAGACACACACACACACACACACACACACACACATTTAAAAAAATATCACTCCCATACTTTGAAAGAGAAAAACAAAACAAAACAAAAACCTGAGGTTCTAGGAGGTTAAGTGATTTCCTCAAATTTAGGCACCTAATCAAAAGTAAAAACAAAACACAAACCAGAGATTTATCTACTTTAGGTGCTGGGTCTACCATGCTTTGCTATATTTTCAACTACTTTATTATTTTGGTCCTCCCCACATATCTGAAAGAGACATGCTTTGACTCATCCTATAGGTATGGGAAAGAGAAATTTAGGAAGTTTAAGTTCTTACTAGAAATCAAACTAAATCAGGCCATACTCAACAAAAAATGGTTTTCTGGCTCCTTTCAAGAAGTTTCCTTAACGGTTCTAGCCTGGGCCTTGCAATAAAGCAACTCTTCATTTAGCTAGATATAATTATTCTGGGTTCTTTCACCCATGGACTGAATGACTCTGTACTTACATGCTCTTTTACTTACAGTTTATGGTTCTAATTATAGCTTCCATCACTTCCTTTGACTTTTAACCACCTGTCATTCCTTTGCAGGATTCTTCCTCTCCTATTGGCCATAGATGACAACATTGCAGATACTTTACTTCAGGCCTGTGCTTTTGCTCCATTTATGCTAATGATAAATCCTTGCACATCTAACATGATCCTTAGGGTAGAATTCAGTGGAGTTAATTATACTCCCGGCATAATGTTATTCTGAACTCCCTGGGATGAAAATAGCATTTGAATTTTCTATAATTTCATGTTTGCTCTCATTACTTCTGAGATTTAAACAGATTTAGTTTAGGTGACCTGAAGTTCAAGGTTTTCCTAAGTGAACTGAATGAATTATCTTTGCTTTCCACTTAGCGATGATGTTTATAAACTGACAATGAAATGAGATGACAGTCTCTTAAGGGTAGGAGCCAGGCAAGATGCTTGTCAGTACCATCACACGTTCCTTGGTTTGTTTTGTATTTTTTCACTGGTTCTTTGTTCATGAAAGTCAAATCACAAAATAATCCTAAAGGATCTTGAGGTCAACCAGGATTGTATTAGCTGCTCTCCCATTTTAAGTTTTTGATGAGAAAATATAAGAAGAAGAAAATATAATTTCTTCTTAAACTAAAACAGCCTATCTCATTATGTACTACCTATGTATTCATGTGGAGTTGTAAATATTGATTTTTGCAAATTTGCTTCTAGGCTTCTCTACGGCTGCATGGTATAAAGCAGTGACATTAGAATCAGCCATAGATTTCTGTAGTGTACATATTCCTACCTAAACACACTACCTAACCTCTCTTAGCTTCATATTAGAAACGGAAACATTAGTAATTAATACTAATCTTACAAGTACTGTTAATGAAGCTTAGGTAATGTCATTGAAGTCCCTCAATAAAATTAGTGGTTATTCTTGATAAGTTTGCATTTACTAGTATATAACGGTGGCAGTTATTTAGATTAGTTTATTCAAAATTGTAAATGTTCCAAAATATTCAAGAAGGAAAGTACTGTTTAAAATTCTAAATTATATAACATCATTCTCACTCCTGGCCACAGTAGGCTAAAGATTGAGTAAAGCTATCATAAAAACAGATCCCACTCTTCAAGTCTCTGAAACCCATGGCATTTAAGACCTTCTGTTCTGGCTCAGGTAGGTCAACAGAGTTTTATGTGGCCTCCCCAGAGGTCACAATTTACATTTCTTGTATCACAGCCATGTCTGTCTGCCACTTCTGAGTGAACGCTCTTCACCACGATGATATTCTGTCACAACTGAGGTTGATTTTCAGATTCTCAAACAATCTGGTGAATTTCTCTTATGTTTCTATTGGGAGGATACATTTAAATAGAGCGATACTGAGCTGAACGAGTAAAACATATTCTTGCCACATCCAAATGCACCCCCAAAAAATGACTATGTAGTCCATTACTAGGCCATCACAAGAAATGAATTTTTCTCTAATTTTCTTAAACTGACATATGGTGATAGAGTTATTTCATTTCACCTACTTTTGCTACAGTTCTTTTTCTCTGTCGGAATGCAGGGATAGGCCAACAAGCAGCCTGATATCTATCATTACTAAAATAAATGTTCTCTTTTGTGCCACTTCTCATCTTCTTTCCATACTTGTAAACCTAAACTATATTTGTCTACTGGCTCACTTCTCTCTTTATAGCTTAACTAGAGGCCCGGTGCACAAAATTCTTGCACTGGGGTGGGGTTGGGGGTCTCTCAGCCCGGCCTGCACCCTCTTGCAGTCCAGGAGCCCGGGAAGATCAGGCCTAACCCAGCAGTTGGACATCCGTCTCGCAGTCCAGAGCCCTTTGCTCCTTACCACCCACCTGCTCGCTGCTCCTTACTGCCCAGCTCACTGCTCCTTAGCACTGCCCTGGAGGCAGAAGAGGCTCCCACCACCGTCGCTGTGCTTGCCAGCCATGAGCCCGGCTTCTGGCTGAGTGGTGCTCCACCTGTGGGAGTGCACTGACCACCAGGGGGCAGCACCGGTTGTTCTGGTTGTTCTGCCATAACTGTTGCTTAGGCTTTTATTATATAGATAATGCCTTGAAAATTATACAGCCATTAGTCTCCAATCAAAATGTAGTCAATGGTCTCATGAACAGAAGCTGACTGGCCTGCTTCCCCACACATTTTAGGATTTGGATGAATTCTCCAAGGTTTAAAGTATGGGGCTCTCCCTAAGTAACTGTGGCTATTTAAGATATGTGAAGCCCAGCTGGCATGGCTCAGTGATTGGGTATCAACCTATGAACCAGGAGGTCACGGTTCGATTCCTGGCCAGGGTACATGCCCAGGCTGCAGCCTTGATCCCATGTGGGACATGCAGGAGGCAGCCAATCAATGATTCTCTCTCATCATTAATGTTTCTATCTCTCTCTCCCTCTCTCTTCCTCTCTGAAATCAATAAAAATATATTTTTAAAAAAGGTATGTGAAGATGCCAGCCTCTGTCATATTATTGTGGTTAAAGTTTATCACAAGTAACAGAGTTCAGTTTAGATTTGCATTGGTGACTAAAGTGATGTGTACATTATGACAGAGATATTATCAGTTCTAATCACGTTTTTGCAATTCTATTCTTTTTTTAATGTTTTTATTGATTTTCAGAGAAAGAGAGGAAGAGGGAGGGAGAGACACATTGATTGGCTGCCTCCTGGATGCCCCCTACTGGGGATTCAGCCAGAAAACCTGGCATGTGCCATGATTGGGAATTGAACCCACAACCTCTCCATGCATGGGATGACCACTCAACCAACGGAGCCAGGATGAAATTCTATTCTTGATCCTTTATATTATACTCACCTGCACTTAACTTAGAAAGGAATCACATTTTTCAGAACACTAGATTCTTATTCAAAATATTTATCAGATCAAATCAGAAGAGATGGCAGATTAAGCTGATTTTAAGTGTTCCCTTTTATGTAGGCTGAAATCATTTTCTAACTTCTGAGGCTCTAATTGGGGAGGTTATTATATTTGGGTGTTCATACTACACACATGTAACTATAGCTATGAAATTTTAATAGTTGGGTCAGACCCACCTACAGTATAAAGGATTTCACGTGGACTCTCATTTATTACAGAACATAAAAGGGTTTCTGGGGAAGCAAACACATGTTCTTCCTAAATAGAATTGGATTGCTAGTCAATTCCAGGGAATCTCTTTGCATTAAAGTAGTTATGTTCCTTCTTAATCAACTATGAATTTCTGAAAACGTCTTTGAAAGATTTGAATGTGGGGTTCTTTACTATCATCTGGTCCACTAATGCTAAAATTAAAGATGAGCTTAGATAAGAGATCTTAAATAAATGTGCATTTTCCATTAGATTATTGTCTCTATGGTTGTCCCACTGAGCTGTAAATTATTCCCATTATTTTATCATGTGCTTCATTTATGTAGTCCTAGTAACAAAGAATAATTGCTTTTTTAATATTTATGTATTTTATTCAAATGATTCTTTTTAACTAGAGGAAAAATGAACTTTACCAGTTGAAGGGCATGCCAATTCTAATCTCTATAAAACTTCCCTTTTTATCTTTGCTTTTTTGCCTTTCTCTTGTATTAGTTATATAATATGAACTTCAGTGCAGATATTAACATAATTCTTAAATAACTGCATAAAATTGTAAGTTAAACAGTAAAAGTATTCATATTTTTTAATATATATTTTATTGATTTTTTACAGAGAGGAAGGGAGAGGGATAGAGAGTTAGAAACATTGATGAGAGAGAAATATCGATCAGCTGCTCCCTGCACACTCCCCAAGGGGATGTGCCCGCAACCAAGGCACATGCCCTTGATCGGAATCGAACCCAGGACCCTTGAGTCCGCAGGCTGATGCTCCATCTGCTGAGCCAAACTGTTCAGGGCTCCATATTTATTTTTTACTAGAGGCCCAGTGTATGAATTTGTACAAGGGTGGGGTCCAGCCAACCCACCCAATCTGGCTGGGCTGGCCAGGGGAGAGGACACAAGAGGTTGGAGAAGTGCCCCGCCCTCGAACTGGTAGGGGACCTATGGGGGGTGGGGGGCGAGGGGCAGCAGGAGGAGGGGCCATGGGCGGTTGGCCAGAGGGCCCTGCCCCCTGGCTGAACTCCCAGTCAAGGGGACAATTTGCATATTAGCCTTTTATTATATAGGATATGTAAATGTGCTAATCCAATGTTCCAAATTATATTAAATGTCATTGCTAATAAGTTAGCCTTTGTCATTAAGACATACAAATTATTTTGCAGAAAGCTAATTCTGACCCCTAATTATTATCTATCATTCTGCTTTAGTGCTCAAATAATTATCACATTTAAATATAATGGATAGCTCATTTATGATTAGTTGTTTTAAAGAGGTTTGTCAGTCATTTACTCTTGGCAAAAATATTATCAGCTTGCACAAATTTAAAAGCAATTACATTAAAATATCACCTTTTTTTTGCCGATACCAGTTTGGCTCAGTGGATAGAGCGTTGGCCTATGGATTGAAGGGTTTCAGGTTCGATTCTGGTCAAGGGCATGTACCTGGGTTGCGGGCACATCCCAGTGGGAGATGTGCAGGAGGCAGTTGATCGATGTTTCTATCTCAACGATGTTTTTAACTCTCTATCTCTCTCCCTTCCTCTCTGTAAAAAATCAATAAAATATATTTTTTAAAAAACCCCTCAAGAACATTAAAAAAATATATCACCTTTTTCTTTAATAAAACTTTATTTCAATTACTCAATATAATTTGGGAAATTACATGTAAATATCTAGGGAATTTTATAGTAAGAACTGATAGGACACAATTTTATCTTTCTACTGCTGTCATACTTTTTAAAAAAGAAAAAAAATGTAAGTAATCTAGTACTTAAATTAGAGATAAGCAGATTGTGAAAACAGATTTCAGTTTTCAAGAAGAAAATTATTATATGAGCTAGAAAAATAAAAAAAACTTTCTGATTTTTTTATAAACTGCATAATACCCTTGACTATACACTCACTTTCTAGGTATGTGGTTTTTGAATTGAAGAATATATTTTTCAAATATTAGCAAATTAATACTACATACAAAGAGAGGAAAATATTTTTAAAATACCGCCAAAGAAAAAATTAAATCATAATATTCTAAGTTTGCAAATGGTCGTCTTATGGCTTACATATCAATGTTACATATCATTGATAGAGTTGTTCCTGTATTTGATTCTAGGCTGCTGCACTGTGCAAAAGAAATTGTAAAAATGACATTTTTGTTTTTGTTTTTATTAGTTTAATATTTATTAAGTATTTAGCACTGTTGGTGTTTTTTGAGCCTTCCAGATCTTTGATTTGGTGTCTATCATTAATTAGGGAAATTATCAGTCATTTTAACTTTGAGTACTTATTCACATCTATTCTTTCTTCTCCTATTGCCACTATAATTACGTATAGGATGCACCTTTTGAAATTGTCTCACAGTTGCTGGGTATTCCCTTCATTTTTCTTCATTATTTTTTCCTCTTTACATTCAAATGTAGAAAATTCTTTTGGCACATCTTCAAGTTTACTGATTCTTTCCTCAACTGTGGACAGTGCATTGATGAGCCCATTAAAGAAACTCTTAATTTCCCTAGTAATGTTTGTGATGTAGCATTTCCTTTTGATTCTTTCTTAGAGCTTACATCTCTTTGCTTACATAACCCATCTGTTTTTACATGTTGTCTACATTTTTAGATGAGAGCCCTCAATGTATTTTTCAGTTATTTTAATTTTCCTATTTGTTAATTGCAATATCAATATCATATAGGAATCTTGTACTGATGGTTTCTTTTTCTCTTCAGACTGTGTTCCCTCTTGCCTTTCGGCATGCTTTGTAAATTTTATTAAAGACAAACATGCCATACTAACATATTTCACTGAATATTTATTAGGAGTTGGACTGTCTAATACTTTTGGTAGTTGTAGGTTTTGTTTATCTCCTCCTTGAATAGCCACTCATTTTGTTGTTATCCCTTTTTATTTTATTGGAGCCCTATTGATATGCTGGTGAGATGGGAGGGAACATAAAGCTCCGAGGATATTATGATTTAACCTTAGTCTTTTAGTGGCCCTGTTTCCCAGGCCTGTGAGCTTCACGTGTGCTGCTCCAATGGTCTAGCTTTCACTTCCTCTAAGGGGAGACAGGAATGTGTGGGGGGTGGATAGAGTGAGGAGAATGTCCTTCAGGCTGGAGTAAGTCTCAGGAAAGTCTTTACTCTTAGTAGTAGGCTTTTATGGGGGATATTCTGGGCATATTTTATAATTACTCTCTCTCCACCTACTAGAATTAGAACTCCTAAGCATCATGTTATTGCTAGTTTAGGAAAATATTAAATTCCCAATTCAAAATACAGTTTTTATTAGATGCTTTTCACTTTTGCTCCATCATAAAGTTAAAATATTAGAAGTCAAAAATTACAACTCAGTAACTATCTGTATAGGAATATCTCAGAAATAGCATAGCCAAGAAATACACATTTTGGAAAAAGTTAAAGGGAATGAGGTTTGGAATGTCTTCCTTTGAATTTAGTACCTAGGAGGTCATTGGTGACTCAAAAACTATGTCAGTGGAGGTAGGGGTCATAGAGCAGATGATTATGGGAAATGAAAGGGAATTCTAGGTGAAAAAGTAGAAGCTTACATTTAGATTGCCTTTCTTTAGAGAATGCACAGGTTCATGAAAGAGAGACCTCTAAGGAAGATTGTCAGAATAGCTTGGGAAAGTGCATCTGTTGTCTTTTAGACAAGTTTAGTGGCGCATGATTTATGTTAGTTTATTTTTTCTGTTTTCGGGATAACATTCTACCTGCATTTTTTTATACTAACACCTGCTGACTTGCTACAAATAGCAATGCAATGTACCACAGTGAACTAGCTTATTAAACCAAACCAAAATAAACACAAGAAAAAAAAACTGCCTGCATTATTTCCCTTTAATTAGCAGTATTCACAAGTTCCTTTCGAAATATCCCCAAGTAATGCAATGGCGGCTACTAAATTGCCCACTGGACCTGCCACAGCAGCACTGTTCAATGGAGCGTGGAATTAGGGCGAGAGACAGGGACTCTGACAGCCAGTGCGATCATGGCCGCCGATTCTGAGCAAATAGCAGCAACTATTTTGCTCACAAGAGAAATGAGGTTAGTGAAAATATTAAGTAAATGTGAATGCCACTGCTTTGTTAGTTCTGTGTGATTCAAGAAATGGGCCCTTTGCATTTCACACCGGCCTGATTCAGAAACCTACAAACTGAAAACTTAATAGCTATATTTAAGAAAAGTCTCTTCTTAAATAATAAAAAGAGGCCAAATATCTATTAAAATAACCACCTGACATTTAGTGTCAGTTGCATCCTATAGATTTTCATTTTATAGGTTAATTTACCTGAATGAATATATGTTATATATGTAGTATAAATATTTTGTCATGTATACTACTAGTATATGTGCTATAAAACACAGCCCTTTTTCTCCCTGCTTTTTTAAAGTAACACTTAAGTTACTGAGTAAACTTACTTTCATGAATTTATTTTTATATGTAAGAATATATTATTTTTGTAAGAAATTGTGTACATGTCCTTATAGCTGACCAAACATACACACACAGAATTAGCTTTGCACAACAAGGAACAGATCTTTCGCCAAGAGCCACAAAATTAGCCTCTATGTGCTTAAAAGCAACCGAACATTAAGAAAGCAGGTATTAAATTGAAAATCAATCTTTAGCTACAATCATTTTTACCTCATTAGTATATTAAAACATAGTTATAACAAAGCCCCTAAATTTAATATGCAGTTGATATGCTCTAGTACTGTTGACAGACATATAATGATATAATCATTTGGGAAAACAATATGGCAAAATATTTAAAAAGCTATTATTATGCTTTGTCCTTTGACTTACTAAATCTATTCCTGGGAATGTATCACAAAACCTAATTCAAAGATCTTAATATATCTTTACTCTGGCACTGTTAATGTAGCATTATATATTGTATCAAAGGACTTAATAACACTTAATCCTAAAACAGTGTGGATTAGTCTGCTTAGGCTGCCATAACAAAATACCACAGACTGGGAGGCTTAAACAACAGAAGTTAATTCCCCATAGTTCTAGAATCTGGGAAGTCCAGATCAGGTCCTGAAGAGAGCTCTTTGTAGCCCATTGCTTTCTCTCTGTGTCCTCGCATGGGGGAGAGAGAGAGAGGAGAGAGAGAGAGAGAGAGAGAGAGAGAGAGAGAGAGAGAGAGAGAGAGAGAGAGAAAGAAAGAGACGGCTCTCTGGTGCCTCTTCTGATTAAAGGCATTAATGGGCTCTCTCTGGTGCCTCTTCTGATTAAAGGCATTAATCCTATTGGTTCAGAGCCCTCCCTTATAGTCTCATTTAATATGCATTACTTCCTTAGATACCCCATCACCAAATACAGCCACAGTAGGGATTTGGGCCTCAATATATGAGTTTAAAGAAGGGGAATATAAACATTCATTCCACAGAAGGCTCATATAACTTCATTAAAACAATATTTTTAAAAATTGAGTAGAAATGTTTAGAATATATATTAAATGAAAAAGACAAAGATGACATAGGGCATGATGTGAGATTTACTCCAAAAGTATTATTTTGAAAGAGGCTTAAAATATAATAAAAATAAACTCTTCAAGGGATTTATTCAGATTACATTATTTTTTATGTAGAAACATAGGTAGCCTGATAATATGATGAAACCATTATTTCAGATAAAAGAGAAATGAATGGACATTTTTTCCCCAAAAAGAAATTATATATCCCTACTTCATATCATACACACCAATCAATTCCAGAAAAATAAGATATTAGGTGTAAAAGACACATTTACAAACTGCTAGGAGGAAATATTGGAAAGTACATTCGATGCCTCAGGATAGGCAAGGACTTCTCTTTTGAAATATAATCAAAATTATTTGGGTAAGCTTTAAGTAAATGATTTTAAGCAATCATTTCTGAAAATTGTTAGCAAGCAAAACCAACTTCCCTTGAAAACACTGATAGTTTGCCACATATTCATGTTGTAAGCATATAGAAAAAATACTCTATTCTCAATATTGGGCTAATTTGCGCTGGTCAAACAAATCAATGACCACCTCTACAGAACCAAACTGATTCCCAAATCATCACTGTGATGTTGAAGGTAACACTTTCTACTCGGTTACATTTTGAATTGGGAATTGATCCTTTTTCTTCTCCTGCTCAATAGCTCCATTGGTTCCTGAAGGATCACTCCTGCTCCTACCAACCCAAAGCAAGGCATATGATGCCCTTTTCCTGGAGCCATGAGCTCACTGGTAACCAGCAGGGCACTGTAGGGTCTACCAGGTGGTGTTGGCTATCATAGCACACACAGATTATAGACTGCACCACATCAACACCAATGACTTACTTATTTTTCTTCCAAAAGACATATATGCCATCCTAAGTAATTAGTTTCTGGAATAAAATTTAAAAAAAAAATAGTTTCAAGAAATAACTGCTACATATTGGACCTCTTACATTGGAAAAAAATCACTATACTTTCATTGAAAAATTCACAAGTAAAAGCAGTTCTTTTTTTATTATTATTTTATTTGCCTCATTTCCATTTCCATGGAAACAGAATCAAAATTGCATCTGCAAAAGCAGACGGAAAATACTTCTTTGGACTGGGTGAGATCTCTGCTAGAGGTGATACACATCGACAGAGTGATATGGGAAGACCTCCACATGGGTGGGCCAGAGTTTTGGTTGTCAAAAACCCAAGGAAGACTCTGTAGTAAATGACCATGTACAAAAATATACCCTTTCCAGTAAGTCATTTTTTAATGTTTTTCACCAGAAACAAAGGCATAACATATAACATAGATTTTAAGTAAATTTCTATAACTGTCAATTATCAGAAAAATTGTATGTTCTTAATTAAAGTCAAATATGTAGAAATTATGGGAAATTATTGAAGGACGAGTAAGAAAATTAAAAGAAGTTAATCCCAAAGCTTTTTCATTCTCCCTGATGACAAACCTCACGACAGACATAGGTAAGTCCTACCTCACTGGGGACAGGCCTTCTCAGATGGAATCCACTGTTTCGATGTAAGATATATTTGATAGTGCTGGAAATCTTTTAGCTTACGTTCCATACAACCATCTGAAAAGAAAGCAGAATATTTTACACTCAGAGAGAATAATAGGCTTCTAAAAATATTAGGTAATACTCATGTTTTTTTCCTGTATTCAACAGCCATTCATTATACCATTGAAAAGGCACCAGACTTCATGATTACTAATAATGGACACTTAGCTTCATGGAGAGAGAAAATATTTTGATAATTAATGCAAGTATATAAGAATCTTATGAGTCATGTGTATTAATCTAAAACAATTATTCATGTGTATTTCTTTAAAAGTTATTAAAGAAATCATGTCTTCTAATTAGTTAAGACAAATATATCTCAAGTCTGACTCTTAGAAGCCTCAATGATGAGGCCAGAAAAAAACCTTACAAGAAAATTTATTTTAAATAAGGATTTTGCAAAGTGTGTATTGGAATGGAGAGAGAATATATTTGGAATTAAAAGTTTTGGTTTGTGAGAATTTTTGTATTTCCTTCTATCACTGAGTGGTTAGAATCTCAAAGCATTAACTTGGTCAGTTACGTCTAAAATCTACACATACTTTTGCAACTTTATAAAATTAAGAAAAGCCTATGCTATCTTTTTCCTCATGGATGTGATTTTTTTATTCATCACCCTTTACCTTTGGGTTATTCAGCTGAGCAAGTCTAATCACTAGTGGATTAATTATTTTTTTAAGGTCAGAAATAATGACAAAATTTTACTAGTTTTCTACTCTTTCTCAATTTTCTTATTTTTTCTTTTCACCCAAAGGTTTCATGTGTCTGTTTATTTATACAATTATTTAACATTTTCATTCTGCAGCTAGTATGTCCTTTCTACATTTAATTTCATTTTAGTGTTTGTCCTAAGGTGTGAAGTTCTAACGACAGAAATTGTGCCAAAAGAATTCTTTCTCATACCCCCTAGCAAAGGGTCAAGTGTCTTTATATCTTGAAATTATATTATTTGTTATTACACTTTTACTTATGAGGATATCAAATTTTCCATTCCTTTCTAGTCTTGTGCCTTCATTTTTCTCTCCCTGGATTAGAAAGTTTATCATTTATTTTTGAAGAAATTTTTAAAATTATAGAAATCCATAGCAAAAAGAGAGGGACAATAACTAAAATTCAGGAAATTAAGATCCATTCCGGTCTATTGACACTATTAATCCTAGTATATTTTAATTGTTAATTAACTAAATGCAGATGATTCTTTACTCTTATACTTTATTCTGTACATATAATGGACTATATACAGCTGTACAATAAAATTAGAGTGATTGAATATGCAAGTTAGTATTAGATTATTCGTCACTATTGAATCTTAAGTTAGTCTAAACTGTTAATTATTTGAGATTCAGCTTATAGACACTGCTTTTACATTTCGGGGGGGTTGGAGGGGAGAACAACATCAACAACAATAATTTAGTCTTAGGAATGATCTCACCTGTTACCTAAAATATTAGGCTCTCACAGCTTCTATTATAAATATTAGGAAAATAAAGTGAAGGATGACCTTTTAAATATTCCAGAGGTTTGTATACTAAATGGAATTAGACATAGTTCACATGAGTGCTCACTACAGATTTAGTTATAATTTATTTATTATATATTATTTATTTATTTTAAATCTGTGGTTGAGTAACTTGTTTAAAATTACTGACACAAATTGGTATTAGCCATCTTAGTCTTTTCAGGATGCATTTAAGAAATATTGCGAGAGGTACGTGAGTGATGCTCTGGTATGGTATTAGAATTCATAAGAATCATTGTAACCTTTTTCTTTTTTTTAAACCAACAACTTTAAACAAACTTTCTGATGGGGATATATATTTTCTTTACAAAGCAGAAGCTCTTGAAATGTTTGGCACTGAAATTTTATATTCTGAAACTGAAATATGCTATGAAAATAATGAACCAAAAAATGTATCTAGAGGACTTGGCTAGGTCTGAAAATCTCTAGCATTTCTGTTCCCAGGTGCTCTATGCCCAGATGCTCATTCCTCAAACCACATAAGCGTGTTCTTTCCACGATAAATCCCTACAATGGCACATCTACCCTCTATGTGTCTTAATATGTGGCTCATATTCTCCAAGGGGATGATGAAGAAAGTGAGAGAGAGTAAGAGAGTAACAGAGAGGGAGCTTATTTCCCTAGCTTTGATGATCCTTAGATAGGATATGTAAATTCAACCCGGTTTTCTCCCTGGTTTTATTGTCATAGTGGTTTTGTGCTCATTCAGCCAACTTAAATTGGTGAAGAAGAATTTACTAAACTTTCATATATTTAGTTTTGAAAAAGAATTGCAATTCATGTACAAATTTGAACTTAAAATTATAGTTCTGTGTATCAGGAAAAACTAGATTAGCAAATTATAAAACGAAGCAGACCAGATACCTACCTTCAAAGTACTTATATTCAGAGGGGAAAATAGAAAATAAACACATATCATAAAATGTCAAGTTATAATAAGTCAAGGGGATAAAGACAGGAGACAAAGGGGAAGGAGAACAGTGAGGAGAAGCAAGTCTAAAAAGGCACTTTTGGTGGAGACCTGAAAGACAACGGAAACATGAAAATATCTAAAGGAAGAATATTACACACACACACACACACACACACACACACACACACACTGCAAAATAAAAGACTTGGAATAAAAAACAAGTTTCTATCTGAGGAACCCAGGAGTGGGATTGATGGATTTTACAGTAGTTCCATTTATAATTTTGAGGAAACTCCATATTGTTTTCCATAGTGGCTGAACCATTTTCTATTTCCACCAACAGAATATAAGGATTCCAAAGTCTTCATATTCTCACCAACTCTTATCTATTGTTTTTCTTTATAATTGTCATTCTAACATGCTTGAGGTGATATGTCATTAGGGTTTTGATTTGCATCTATCTGATAATTAGTGATGTTGAGCATATTTTCATATATCTGTTCTCCATTAGAATGTCTTCTTTGGATAAATGTTTATTCAAGGCTTTATGCATTTTTGAATTGGTTTGTTTTTCTATTGAGTTTTATGAGTTCCTTAAATTTATTTCCAAATTAACCCTTTATCAGATAGGTGATTTGCAAATCCTATCTAATAAAGAGGGAATATGCTAATTGATCCTCAAGCTGTCAATAGATGGTAGTGTCCACAGCCAATAAGGAGGGAATATGCTAATTGACTGCCCCACCCTCAAAGATGGCGGCGCCCAGTCCCCTAGAACCTGATGGAGCAGCAGGAGTGCAGCAAGAACACAACTGCCCCCAGGCAAGACCCGGCCTTGCAGCACACCTGCCTCCAGAGTTCCCTAGTCCCCTCAGCGCCCCAGCCACCCAGGGCCGCCCAAGACTCAGGTAACCAGAGCCAGCCAAGGTTTGCGCTGCCAGCAGTGGCCACAGCAGATGTGTGATGGGGCATTGCCTTCCCCTGATCACCAGGTTGCCTCCCATCCCTCAGGGCTCCCAGACTGAGAGGGGGCAGGCTGGGCTGAGGGACCTCCCTCCAGTGCATGAATTTTCATCCACTGGGCCTCTAGTGTGTGTGTGTGTGTGTGTGTGTGTGTGTATATATATATATATACATACACACACACATATATTTTTTTTTCCTATCTGTAGGTTGCCTTTGCACTCTGTTGACTGTTTCTTTTGTTGTGCAGAAGCAAAAAAGTAAGAGGAAGTTACTTTTACTTGTGATACAAGCCGCATTTGCAGAAAGCCCCATTTGTTCTGGAAGTATCCTGCAGTGGTGAAAAAGCTACATTCAGTAGTAAGCAGTACTACTGAATGTTGATGTTTATAAGAATCATGTGAGTACCGTGTTAAATATTCATTCTGATTCAGTACATAGAACTGATTCGCCAGTTTTATCAAGCCCTCAGGTGATGCCAATGCTATCTTTGAATAACATTAGGGCAAAGAAAGCAGTGCTAGAGAATATAATACTCATAAGGAGATATGAAGGACTAAGTAGAATTAGTAAAAGAAAGAAGGTGGTGGGAGTGTAAATTGGGCTTTCCACTATTCCCATTTCAGAACTTACAGTTGTTGGAATACAAAAAAGTAAAATCTGGACATAATGAATGGTGTCTGACATCTAGAGAGAATGTCAATAAATATGTGATTGAAGAGTTTAGGGAGCCCCAAATCTACAATCAAGAGAGTCTAGATGGAGCCCAGGAGTGGCAGGGATGGCAGCAATTCTAATTTGGTACAAGATACTCTGATGAGTTTTATTTTACATGTTTGGAAAAACACTGTGTAAAAACAAAAAGGTTTTATCATTTGGAAAAGTACTTCTCAGTCTTGTCAATTATTACAGTCTGGGACAATTTGAAACATTATCAATAACCCAATTCCCCCTTGGATCAATTAAATCCAACTCTATGGTTGGTCCCAGTCATCAATATTCTTAAGTATAATTTAGATGATTCAAATGCTTAAACAGGGCTAAGAAGCACTGATGTAGGGATGAAAAAACTAATTGGAGGTTGGCAGCATTGAATAAGAACCCCAACCAAGGAAAGAAGAGCCTCAAGAAGTGAAGCTTCATAGATCAAGCTGTCAGCCCTATAAAATAAATAAAAAAAATTGCACTGGGTGGGTTACAAAAGCAAGGAATAATTTATTAAAGATTATTGCACCAGAGATGAAGACTATTGTAATAGCAAAGAGAGACTGAGTTCAGCTCTGCTGAAATAAAAATATTTGAGTGTGTTTACGTGCGGGGGTGAGCTATTGGAAAAGTACTGGAGGATCTAGTGGAGAGACTGGTCAAGGTGACTTGACCATCTGTTTGGTAATAGGCACTTATCAAAATTAGGCTCTTAGTCTCCCCATGAAGCTGAGAAAAAGGGGCCCTTATCTTTCTCCATGATTATATTTCAGAGTCCTCGAGA
>NW_006383008.1:2828974-2830621 GCF_000327345.1 Myotis davidii
TATCTCAATGACAGAGAAAAATTGTATAATTGCAAGCTTTCTAAAGTGAGTGTTTCAAGAACTGAGAGGTCAGGAAGAGGTTCATCAGACGTTTAGGATGAGGAGAATATTAGGCTGTCCTTCTCAGCCCTCATGCATTGAAATCAGACAATACCCATCCTTTCCCAGTCCGAGGGTCACGAAACTTTTGGTTGAAATTTGTCTTGTTGTAAATAACTGTTTAGAGAGCAGGCACTGCCAAATGGACCATTCTAGAATTCCATGCCACAGGTCAGTGTTATTTTCTAAAAGTGAAGTGTAAATTCCTGGGGGTGGGAGGTTTAATCTGATTTCTAATATCATGAAGTTCAATGTCTAGCACTCAGTTTATCAACGTTTCAGTCTTTCAACATGAGAAATTTCCATTAATAACCTTTCTAAGATGCAAGGACAACAAAATACTATTAAAGTATATTTTACCAATCAACACATTGGGAACTAGTATAAGATTAAATTATCTACAACAAACATAACAAGACACATTTATATATCATAGTAAAAAAGCAGTCTTAAACATTGGCTAGTCTTCTTCTACATACATTATAAGACAGAACGCAGTTAAAAATGGAAAAACACATTTGACATTGTGTGATTATTATCTTTATTTAATAAATGAGACGCACATCTTAAAACTTGCTCAAGTCCTAGGAACTAGGTTCACATTGCTTACTGTAAAACCTAGTATTAGGTTCACATTGCTTACTGTAAAACCTAGTATTATACAATGTTTGCTAATTTTGTTTCAATGGATTCTTTCATTTTTCTACCTGCTTTTTCCCCTCCAGGCAGTCTTGAAGGAATTTATTTCTGTTCTACAGAACCAGTGAAGCATGTACTGCCAGTCTGCCTTTTACACTGCTATTCTGTTCCTCACTGTACCAGGTCCCCAAGGCATAGTCCATCCTTATTGTTATTTTGCCTCTTAATTTTGTTACTATTGATTCTAGCCCCATTTTTCTCTACTTATCCCTTTCTATTATTCCATTTCTGCTCTTCCTTGCAGAATTGTTGTTTTTTCTTTGTCACTTTATTTTGAAGCCTGGTTTTCTACATATTATGTACCTGTCAGATATAGGTAGCCAATTCTTTTTTTGATTGAATAGAAGTAAAAAGGCTACTACTTGCACCCATAAGTCACTCCCTGAAAACTGAGTTTTATCCTCACAAAAATCTCTTCTTTCGTACCCCGCCTGCAATTGCCTTATCTTCACTCTCAATATGCACTTATTACTGGTGTAGTTTTACTTTCCAGGTGACTGGAGCAATTGGTTCAGTTTTCATTTATCATGTTCACACTTCCCATTCTCAAAGAGGCTCTGATTAGACTGGGGGGAGATGTTCATGGTAAGAGATAACAGAGGTTCTCCAGTGCACTTTCTTCCTTGCTCTCTGGAACTCTGGACTATTGGGAAGAGGAGCGGTTCTGCTATTGGAACAGAATGCATTTAAACAAATGTGCTCTAATGTTTTGACCTTCTGGTTCCTGGATTGAAGTGGGTATTAGGAACATAGACTATATTCACCATTTTCTTAGAGCAAATTCTTCTACCTTGTTGTCATTAGGATAGGATGTAGTGGTTACACTTCAAAACTATGTCCCCAATTGCA
>NW_006383008.1:2830774-2844893 GCF_000327345.1 Myotis davidii
GAGTCTTCCCAGGACACTTGGTGCAGCCACTTTGTAAATTAACTGCTATTAAATCATTATTTTAGGCATTCACTTGGAGGAAGGCATGATTACATCAGTGGATGGCACAGTAATTTTGTTTGGTTTCTTCACACAGCATGGGAGGTTTGTTTGTTTAGCACTACTATGTAAACTGCAAATTGACCATGTTAAATATATATATTCCCTTTTTTCAATATAAAATAGAATGTAGCCTGAGCTTTGAAATCAGAAGCAACTAGGGTTTAAGTGGTAGCTTTCTTTAATTATTAGTGGGCATCATGTTATTATATGTACTAAAAATATTAGAGTGTATTGGATGATGAGCCATTCCTGTGACATATGGCAGACAACCCCGAAGTTATGAGAAAGGGGAGTATATCACCTAGAGCAGTATGACTAAACTAGTGATTAGAAACATCATGAGAAGGAAGTGTCGGGTTTGAGGGTGATGGATATGGAATAAATAGAAATCACTTGATTCAAATCAGAAAACACTAACACTTGGTGTCATTAGCAACATGCTTTACCAGAGTTTAAATATTCACAAGTTGATTTTATTCATAGATTCTCAATGGGCTATAAATGGATGCATGTTATTCAGAAGATTTATACCTGTAGGTGTCAAAATACAATACATATGGCTACGTTTTGGGGAAATTGTTTATTAGAATAAATGGAATAAATTAAAACTCATTTCAATAATTTTCTTCACAACCACTACTTCTGGATGGAGGAACAGAGGAGAAAGATCTAAATATCAAACTGGAAATAGCTAAAGAAGCAAAAAGCTCCACAACTCTGGGCCAACAGGGATTAAATATGAGTATGAGCTGAGAGGATCACAGTGGCCACATGGCCTGCTTCAGGAAGGACCAAAAGCCTGAGACTGCTGGAGGGAAAGACAGCTGGTGATGGAGAGAATCTTGCAGGAACACCACATGGGTCTTCCAAGGGGCCCCTTCCCAAAGTTCTTGGCTTCAACAACAAATGTGGATGCAGCTAAAGGCTCTGGGGTGTGGCTCTACGGGCAGCAAGGCTTGTGTATGTGGGTGAGAGAGACTATGTATGCACAAGAACAGGAACATGGGATGCTTTTTGGATCATTTCACTTTGCTTTCCTGTCACACTTCAAGTTAACAAATAAAGCAATGAAAAAGCATAGGCCTTCTGAAAGATAGTTGCTATCTGAAAATGACTCTTTCAGGAACAAATATTTCTTACTGGAGACTTTTAAAAAAAGTAAGTTTGAAGTGACATGATCTTTAATCTGATAGGGCACAGGGCAGAGTTTAAGTTGGATAAGAATAATTGAGACACTTAAGACTGCATTGTACTGAAGTCCTCTGTGTAAATTTAGATTACATCAAAAGAAAGATGGCTGCCAGAAGCATTGGTGTCAGTTAGAGAAAGAGGCGGTGCCTGTGGCTGGGGGTGAGGTAGGAAAGGGGAAACGGGATGGAGAGCATATCTGTACCCATCTTTGTCTAAATTTGGTTTTGCTTAATCTAGATATGATGTGAAGAAAAGTAATTGACATCAGCTTCACTTTTGGCTCAAGTTTTCATTGTAGCTCAACATTAAATGCAGAGAAAAGATAAAATTGGAAGTAATTGACTATTAAAAATTGGAAAGGTGACATGCTATGAAGACAGGGAGTACTATTGGGTCTGGGAGGATTAAATTCAATTGAAAGAGATAAACATTTGTGATGAAAATAACAGTGTGACAGGATGCTCGGAGAACACAACTCCATTTGCTCATCTACAAAATGGTGATGATACAGACTATAGAGAGTTAGCATGAGAATTAGATGAAGAAATATATTATATATATATAAACAATGCCTGCCTGCCTCATATTAATAACCCAGAAGAAGTGATTATCTGCTAAACTATAAGTTTTCATGAAGGGGTTATGCTCACATTGCTAATTACTTTATTCCAAATGCCAAGAATACTAAACATTTAGTGGTGCTGATTAACTATTCATTAAATAAATTAATATTAAATTGAGGTCAGGTCTAGTATTATGTGATTGACTGAGTTTTCTAAATGTTTTATTCTATTTAGTTACTGCATTGAGCTTTTAATTGGAGAAAAGATTGTGCCAGCTGTTCAACTTCTTAAATAGTAAAAATATACTTTGTGATCACACTTAAAGAACTTTTTATATCCAATTTTAGGACACAATATTAAAAAGATGCAAAAGAATTATATATCATAGATTTTTATTTTATCAAGTATCAAATTAAATTTTTCTCTATGCAAAAAATAATGCAAAATTAACACATTTTGCTGTATCTTTTTTTGCTGAGTGGTTAGAGCATTGGCCCACAGACTGAAGGGTCCCGTGTTTGAGTCCAGATGAGGGCACACACCTTGGTTGCAGGCTCAATCCCTGGTTCAGGATAGGGATGTGTGCAGGGGGCAACCAATCAATGTGTCTCTCTCACATCTCTCTCTCTCTCTCTTTGTGCCCCCCTGCGCCCCCGCCCCCCCCAACCCATAGAAAGGATAGACAAGAAACATCTCAACATTTTTGGTCACTTTATTTTCTACAAATATTTGATGAGGAAATGGCAGTCTCTTTGACAAATGGGCACCGGATCAACTGGATATTGATATGAAAAATGCACAATAAATTCTGACCTCATATCATACCAAAAATTTAATTAAAAATGGATCACATATCTAAATCTAAAGTCCAAAAGGTTGGGGAAAACTAAACTTTGCAATCTTGAAGTAGGCCCTTATTTTTAGATAATACTTAAAACACAAGGACTAAAAGAAATATAAATACTCATGAATAGTTAAATATTTTATTGTTTAAAAAATGTCCCCTAGAAATTGAAAGGTAAAGCATCAGGCTGGGGAAAAACTATTTCCAATAGAATTATCTGACAAGCATGTTTTATTTAAAATAGTCAAAGACATCTTACATTCCCACAATTAGAAAAAAAATCCACCTCAATTAATAAAAAAAATGACAAAATATGTGAATGGGAACTTTTCAAAAAAGATATATGATGGCAAATAATCACATGAAAAGATTAGCCATCAGGGATATACAAATTTAAACCACATTATGACAGAAACCAGCATTCCACACACATATGAGAATGGCCGAAGATGAAAAAGACTGACAATACCAATTGTTTCTGAGGATGTGGAGAAACTAAAATTCTCATACATGGCTGGTGGATGTATAAGATACTAAAATCACATTAGGAAACAGTTTGTCAGTTTTTTCTAAACTTAGCACCCACTTACATTGACTCAAAAATTCCACATAAGAGACAGAAAAAATAAGTCTACACAAACACGTGTGTCCTAGCAGCTTTATTCATAATAACCCAAAGGTGAAAATATTCCAAATGTTCATCATCAAAAGATAATACATTGTGGTATAAGCCATACAATGGAATATTACTCAACAATAAGAAGAAACAAAATACTATTAAAGGCAACACTGACTAGTAATCACACACTAAAACCAGCATTTTTCTGAGTGGAAAAAGTTCAGCTTGCACAGAGTACATATGGTATAATCATGTTTATATGAAATGTTAGAATAGTCAAGATTATCTAAAATAATCTAGGTCAGGAAGTGAGGCGTGTTAACTACAAAAAGTGCATATTGAAACTTTTGAGGCTGATAGAGGCCTTGTGTCTTGGATGGGGCAAAAATTTTATGGTTGATAAGATTGTCAAAACTTCATCAAATTTTACACATAACATGAATACATTTTCTTATATGTAAATAAAGCTGGTTTCTAAATAAAAACACATGTATGTTTTTATTTGTGTGATAGACATTCATATCCCCTACACACATGCGTGGTGTTGCTTCTCACATATATATTTTTTAATTTTACAATTATGTTCTTATTTCAGAAAGCTGTACACTCACCTTTCTTCTAACTCTTCTACTCCTGGCAGTGGTTCAAGCAGGAAAAGATCTGTTCCACACATTTTGCCAGTAATCTGTTGTATAAACAAACAAAATAAAAGACGTGATATACTGTCAAGCAATGATGAATTATAAGCAAAAAAGAGACTCAAAGGAATAAAGTGACAGGTGTGCAATTGTAGACAGTGTAATTAGGAAATCTCTCTCTGACAAAGTGACATTAATTCAAAGACTGGGCAAGGTGATATATGGAGCAAGAGTGTCCCAGGCCTAGGGAAGGGTTGTGCAAAAGTCCTCATGAAAAGGCACTCGGACCGAATGATGTAACATATATATTAAAACAAAATAATACTCCTATCAGTTTTCAGGATCAGTTAATGATATGGAAATAATGTTAGTTCATTTTAATATTAAAGTCTTAAAGTGTGAAAGTGTATCAATACTAACAGCAATTTCTTCTGATTCATATCATGTCTGACCTTGACGATCTCATTTACGTTTCATGTTATTACATTTAGATCAGGTCAATGTAATATCAATGAGAATTAGAGCATTTTAGCAAAGATATTGAATGTCCTAAAGTTTAGGCTTTTTGAAAAATGTCTTCATAAAAAAATGTGTTTTTTCCTCTGTGCTCTGTGCAAGGCTCTACAAGCCTTGAATATCTTGCTCTTTAGAGAATAACACGGTATTGTTATTCATGGTGCCTTTTTAATTCATTTTAAAAAATTAAGAGTCTAATACTTGCCATTCTCTATACTAAGCACTTTACTTATAATGAGCCTTTTTGTGTATGTGTGTATACACACACACACACACACACACACATACACAAATACATCCTATATAATAAAGAGGTAATACGCAAATTGACCCTCATGTCCTCACAAGATGACTGCGTGTGACCAGGCCAGCAGGGAGGTTAGTGAGAGACAACCAAACAACTGAACAGCAGGCTGCCTGGGGCGTTAGTGAGGGGAGACTAAACAACTGAACAGCAAACTGCGTGGGGTGACCAGGCCGGCGGGTGAACAGGCTGGCAAGGGGAGGGGTCAGTTAGGGGTGAGCAGGCTGGCAGAGAGGGGTTGTTGGGGATGACCAGGCTGGCAGAGGAAGCAGTAAGAGGCAACCAGGCCGGTGGGGTGGGAGCAAGTAGGGGCGACCAGGCTGGTGGGAGGGGGTGAAGTTGGGGGTGACCAGGCCAGCAGAAGGGCAGTTGGGGCCAACCAGGCGTGTGAGGGGGCATTTAGGCGTGACCAGACCAGCAGAGGGGAGCACTTAGGGGTGACCAGGCCGGCAGTGGGGGCAGTAAGGGGTGACCAGGCAGACAAGCAGGTGAGTGATTAGGAGTCAGCAGTCCAGGATTGTGAGAGGAATGTCTGACAGCAGAATTGGGCCTAAACCTGCAGTTGGACATCCCTTGAGGGGCCCAGGATTGGAGAGGGTGCAGGCTGGGCTGAGGGGGACCCCTCCGTGCATGAATTCTGTGCACTGCGCCTCTAGTCAAGAAATAAATTTAAAAAACAGGACATGACATTAACTTAGGGTAGGAAAGGACACAACTGAAATAGGAGATGGAGCCATTTGGAGTGATCAGGCCGCAGGCTGGCAGTTGTGTGCAAGGCTGGCAAGGGGAGGGGTCAGTTAGGGGTGAGCAGGCTGGCAGAGAGGGGTTGTTGGGGATGACCAGGCTGGCAGAGGAAGCAGTAAGAGGCAACCAGGCCGGTGGGGTGGGAGCAAGTAGGGGCGACCAGGCTGGTGGGAGGGGGTGAAGTTGGGGGTGACCAGGCCAGCAGAAGGGCAGTTGGGGCCAACCAGGCGTGTGAGGGGGCATTTAGGCGTGACCAGACCAGCAGAGGGGAGCACTTAGGGGTGACCAGGCCGGCAGTGGGGGCAGTAAGGGGTGACCAGGCAGACAAGCAGGTGAGTGATTAGGAGTCAGCAGTCCAGGATTGTGAGAGGGATGTCTAACTGCCGGTTTAGGCCTGATCCCTGGAATCAGGCCTAAACTGGCCTGATTCAGACATTCTGCAAGGGATCCCAAATTGGAGAGGGTGCAGGCTGGGCTGAGGGGACCACCACCCCCCTCCCGCACGAATTTCATGCACCGGGCCTCTAGTATAAGTATATAGACATATAAATACGCATGTGCATATATTTTGTTTAAATATATTAGATGCACTTATATTTAAACATGTATATACTTATATACATTTTACATATATACATATATTTGATATATACATATACATTGCATAAACTTATTTTATATAACAAATGTCAATTCATTTATATCAAATTTGATAAGTACTCATTAAATATATGTATATACATATCATATACCCATACTTATATTTATAAACCATAAATTTTTACATATAAGAAAACAAAAACTCAAATATATTAAATAATTTTCCTAAGACCAAAGAATTGGTTCCAAGGTATAACTTCAAATTTAAATTAATTGTATGTCAAGAACAGAATCTAATTGGGTACTGAGGACTTATATAAAGGTAAGATAAAACATAAGCTAGTGTCTAAATAGTGAGGAAATACCTGTTTACTACTCTTTAAATGTGAATTTGTAGGTATAAAACCAAGTATCTGATGAGGCTTTTGAAGAGACTATGTTTTATATAACACTAGAGGCCCGGTGCATAAAATTCGTGCACTGGGGAGGAGGGGGTCCCTCAGCCCGGCCTGTGCCCTCTCACAGTGCAGGAGCCCACGTGGAGCGGGCCTAAGCCGGCAGTTGGACATCCTTAGTGCTTCCAAGGAGGCAGGAGAGGCTCCTGCCACCACCGCTGCTCTTGCCAGCTGTGAGCCCATCTTCTGGCTGAGTGGCATTCCCCCTATGGGAGCCCACTGACCACCAGGGGGCAGCTCCTGGGTTGAGCCCTGGTGGTCAGTGTGCATCATAGCGACTCGTTGTTCCACCGTTTGGTCAATTTGCATATTAGCCTTTTATTATATAGGATTATGTGGTTTATTCCCATGCAATAATGCATGTAGCCTTTCACAAGGAAGACCACATTTGTTTGAATTAGAATATTATATGGAAACTTTAGGTATCACTTTAAAGAGTCTCGGAATTGTGCTTGACCAAACTCAATATTTATGAGTCAAATTGATGTCTTCTAAACATGGCTTGACATGTAAACAATTTGCTTTATAAGTGCTTCTAAAAAACCAGAAAAATATATACATTGGGCCTGCTTGGTGTGGCTCAGTTGGTTGGAGCATCATCCTGGAAGGTCTCAGCTTTGATTCCTGGTCAGGGCATTTACCTTAGTTGCTGGTTCAATCTCCAGTCATGGCCCATACAAGAGGCAACTGATCGATGTATCTCCATCATATGTTACATTAAGGTTTCTCTCCCCCTTCCTCCATCTCTGGAACCAATAAAATGAAATATATATATATATATACACACACACACACACACACACACACACACACATACATACATACATCATAATGCATTTCAGTGAGCTATTACATAGAATAAAAATATTTGGGAGCAAAAATTTAATGTATCAAAACTTGGCAAAAATAGCTTTTGACTTTCTTTAAGTTAGAACTAGCACATTACTCACACCAAGGAAATGTCTAGTGTGGAAACATGAAATTTTGGAGAATTGGAGATTTTGAGGCATAACATAATATTTAATAACAAAGATAATACTAGTAATAAGAGCTGCAAAATTTATTGGGTAATAATTATCAACCAGACCATGTTCTAAATTCTTTATATTAATTAACTAATTTGATTCTCCTGTTTAATGAGTTTTATAGATGTAGAAACTGGATCACAGAGAGGCCAGGTAACTTTTTCAAGTTCATACTAATAATAGAACTGATTTCAGAGCTTGGGTTTTTAATTCATGTGCTATAGGACATGACTTCTAATATTACATATATGATAAAATGAAGTTGGTCCTTTCTGAGAATACTGTGCATGATGTCCAAATTCCCAAATTGTTCATAATAAATGAAATGGGAATCATTTTACTGAAGAGTGATAATAATATTGATACATTTGCTAATAATTACTCAACTCATTTTTATAACTTACAAAAAGCAAACTTTGGATTCTTTCTAGGGACACTTGCTAGAGGAAAATAGAAAGGGGATGTGAAGGACCATATAGCTCCCAGGAAACAACAACAAAAATAATGGGTACAGTGCAGTCACTGATGGACAAAGAGAGTAATGTGTGTTTCAAATTTCCAGGCAAAGATCCCATGTGACCCATGTGCAATGTGCAATGTCTGTGAGCTTTCCTGTTGTGTATGTAGGTTTCTATTTATTTACAATACATTTTCAATTTACTTAAAAAACAACAACAAAATGTTATGTTCAGTTCTGCCCCTACCAAAATCAGACTGAAGACATGGAGTATTATTTAATCAATATGGGCTTCCGTTTAATTATCTACATCAGTGTTGCTTTACTGATTTCATAGACTTGTTTAACAGATAACATGCTATCACTAATGCCTTGAAAATTTTATGTTCCTTATAGGATAATGAGGATAGTAAAAGGGCAGTTTGCTGATAAGTTTCTTCAACTTTGAATGTAGGAAGGGACACCAGCCTTCTAACCTTAGCCTTGTGGCTGAAGCCTATCCTTTGTTTTTCATAACATTTAGAAACAAAAAATGTATGCAATCAACGTGTCTGAAAAGGGAAAAAAATGAAGGCTTACGCACAAATATGCCTTGGAGAGGATGGGGCAGTTCATGTTTATATGGTCTGACTGGGACTATCCTTTGACAAATAAAGCAATAAGCACAGTTACTTTCAAAGCTTTTGCTGAAACTTTAAGAGACTCTCTAAGATATGTTATTAAAGATATCAATTAAAAATGGAACGTTATTATATTTAAAAGTACTTATGAGATTGTAACATTGGCTTTTTCCTAGTTATAATTTAAATTATTCATATAATAATTCATATATTATATTAATACTTATATGCATCATCTCATAGTATCTCTATTTAATTACATCTTATTTCCTGAACCAGTGTGACAGACATTAGAGATTTAAAAGGAACAATGTTAAACTATTAGCGGAAATTATTTATTTATGAACATAAATTCATAAATAAATGTATTTGTAAATTCATAAAGAAATATATGCATATAGCAATTATATGAATTTCAAACTTATTTCTTCCTCTATGAGTAATCAGGAGTCCATTGTGACTTTTGACAATGTCTTTTCTTGTACCTTCTACTAGTCATAAGCTTATTTTTATATTACAAATATTTTCCAGTTAGTTGTGATTAAGGCCATTCACACTTTTAACCTGACTAATTTGGTTTCCCCAGTTTCTTTTAATTGTGTGAGTTATCAGAATTTATTATAATATAAACTTGCAATTTCACAGGCATATTAGCATTTCAATCACGGGAACAAAGGAGTATGTGCAAAGTGAACATTTTTAGAGGGAGAATTTTCCTTTCATGAAAAATATGTATTAAATTTATGGTAGTTATTACATATGTAAGTTATACTGTGAAGTGCAGCATTGAGCTCAACCATCCTCACTGGTAGTATGTCTGCTCAGCCTCCCTAAACAATCTGTGATTGTGAAAGCTGGACGTGCCTAAAACACTATTTTGTGCTCAACTTGGACACAAAGTTTTGCAGGTGATGAAAAGGAAAATGCTTTAATGGTGGAGCCACTACTCTCCTCTACCTGTGGGTGGAAGTAAAACACTTGTTTTGAATCATCAATTGTCTGTTTCACATGTGGGCATTTTTCTCTCTATTTTTCTCCAAATTTACTTCTAACAGTTTTTGATTGAAATGACATATCTAATTACAGTGTGTTGCTTTCCATGATATATCTTGACTAACTCTACTTAAGTGTGAAATATTTTTTTAAAAAAAACCACATCAACTATTTTGCACATTTTTGTTTGTTTTTCTGTTTGTTCACTGTACTAGGTTATGAGACTTTGGGACGATGAAACTTCGTGTTTGTGTCTAGCTCTCTCCTTCCTTCCTTAACATATTCTGTTGTGTGAGTTCCTTGTAGTTTTTGCTGAGTGACACATACTTTTTAAAATTAGAGGTCATTGTCATATTAGAAGAGATAGCAAAGGCTGCTTATTTCTAACATGTGGGTGATTAGAATAATTACAAATCATTCTTCAAATATGAAATATTACATATTTCCTTTTATACTGATAAGGAAATGCTAAAACTACAAACTTCTTTGTAGGGAGAACCTTATATAGAAGGGAAAAAAGAATAATAATAATAAAGGAAATTATGGCTATAGATATTTAGAAAACACTTCCAGGCACCACTCAGACGGAAAGTGGAAACAGTGCCTGTCATATTATAATCACTCATTAAGTATTTAATGAATGGGAAAGGCTGGAAAATCTTTCTAACACTTAGAACAAAGCATAGTCAAAAAGCTTCTTTTTAAAAAATTATTTTTTTACTGATTTCAGAGAAGAAAGGAGAGGGAGGGTGAGATAGAGACATCAATGACGAGAGTCATTGATTACCTGCCTCTTGCATGCCACTACTGAGGATGGAGCTTGCAATCCGGGCTTGTGCCCTGACCAGGAATCTAACCATGACCTCTTGGTTCACAAGTTAACGTTCAGCCACTGAGCAACACTAACCAGGCAAAAAACTTCTTGTAAAATATATTTTGAAGACAGCCTCAGGAGAACTCATTTGATTTGTGCAATAGCAATGAGGTAGAGAACTAACTAGAGCAGCTATAATAGAATAAAAAATACTGTATATCCTTTGAAGCAGAAAAATCGTACAAATACAGAACTTAAAATGAGTTCAAACAGACTTAGTCTTGGGCAATAAAAAGCTTAGTGTGCCTGGCTGGTGTGGGTCAGTGACTGTGTTGACCTATGAACCAGGAGGCCACGGTTCCATTCTCAGTCAAAGAACATGTCTGAGTTACAGGCTCCATCCTCAGTAGGGGATGTGCAGAAGGCAGCTGATCAATGATTCTCTCTCATCATTGATGTTTCTATCTCTCTTTTCCTCTCCCTTCCTTTCTGAAAGCAATAAACATACATTAAAGAAATAAAGAAAAACCTTAGTGTGATGTAGCCAATTTAGGTGCGGCACGGAACAAAATTTTGAGACTTAGGAGAAAGAAGAGGCCACTGGCTGCCTGCAGAAATGGTACACTGGTCACACCTGGCTTGCTTATGCCCAGAACAACAATATGTGACAATTACACCATGCTCCACTCAGGGCCAACAAGGACAAGGATCAACTTTACCTATAACTTTCCTCCTCACAGATCCCACTAGGAATAAGCATTCCCTGTGAGTTGAAACCAGTTAGTCATCTCCGACCCACTTTTCAGTAATGAAAATGGGTTCGAAGTAAAGTCATTTGTAGTTATTCTTGTACTTGCTTTTTTGTGATTAAGCTATTTTTTTGTTTTGTGTTTATATGTGTCTGTTTCTGTGTTATGTGCTTAGATGAGAGGTTTAGTTCACAACTTATCATTCATTTTATAACATATGTTCCGTTCATTTAAGTGGAAGATTTTTGTGGTCTATCAAAATTACTTCAGGACTGCAGCAGCAGTTTTTTGAACAGGATGAATCTGATCATCAATGAAAATCATTATATTTGCATACTGGTTGTGTTAAAATAACAATGATATTTTACAGATATCAAAAAACTTGCTCTTGATTCCAGCCCCCCTCCCGCCCCACCCCCAATAAATATTTTACTGATACCTCCCATGTCCATATTGGGAGAGCCCCTCGGGGCCTCAAAGATAGAGAAAGCAGATAGCTGAGCTCAGCAGATCATTAGCTTGGAAACCAAGCATTGACTAGAGAAAATGTTTGCTGAATTCCCATAGCTCCCCAATACCATGTCATGGGGCAAACCTGGAAGAACGGATAGTATCTTTTCAAGTAAGAGGATGTATACTTTTCTGCCAAATAAGCTGAATCTGAGGCTGGACTAGGAGGAGAAAGACATGAAAGGATGGGAGAGGAACCTGCGCTTTTGGTTCGCAGGCACGGTGAAGGAAGCACGAGTTAAGTAAGGCAGACTGTAGTATCTGGTGCTTTTCACCCTCCTCAGATAGGATAATCTTCAGAAAAGGATGGGGGACTCTTAAATAACTCACAGTTAATATGGCAAAGCCTGAAGGTTATGGGTATTTTGCTGACCCGCTTCCCATTTGTGGGTCTAGAAACAGATATCCAACCAATAGCCAGAGGTGCAACATCCTTGTTGGAATAGTGTGAGGAGCAAAATGGAGAAGCATTGTGGGATAACATGAGACATAATATGAGTCTTAGCAATATACAAAGCAGATGCAGTGTTAATAAAGTGTTATTACCATTACCAATTAAGACATTAATATAAGGATTTTATTCTTCCCATATTTGAAAAAATTAATTTCTTAAAGACTCTAAATAAAGAGGATGGGGTTAATTACTAGAAATTTCAGAAATAAAACAATATATTAATAAATGGTTCTTAAATCAGGTCTAAGAGATCACTGCACTTCAGATGTCAAGATTAAATAGTTGTGGACTATAACATGTCAGAGACTAGCTCACCACCATTTGAATAAATTTAGCAAAAGGAAATTGACTTTAAAATTTAAGAAGAATTTATTGAAAATGAATCTACTGCACATTGAGTGAGATATCCTCAAATATCTTTTTGTAATGATTTTAGAATATGATTCAGTCTTTAACATAGCTAAAGGTATGAGTAAAAGTTGCAAATATTGTAAATTCTTCCATGATTTCTAAAAATTTTAAGTATATTTCTTTATAGATATTTGTTAAATTCCTTGTTTCACAATCACCAATTCTAACAGTCACAACTTTATACAAGTCTATTGATCAAGGATAATGATTACAGTAAAAATGCTCATGTTTCAGCTTTTAAATATTGGCTTCTATAAATGTTTCCTATACATGCTCAGCCTAGATGGGTAGTCACTGCCAAGTTGCTTTTCATTGTAGAAGGCAATGTTTTATAAGTATCTATGAATATACTGATTTTTTCTCACAACTGATGGTATTACACAAAATTTGATATTAATGATTGATATACGCTTGTATTAAAACATAACTACTATTTTCCACATATTTGAGCATAAAAAGCACTCATGCACTTTATAAATGCAATAGTTTTTTGTTACTCAAATAGTAGTGATTGCTGCTAACGTATTTATAAAATGAATATAGCCTCTTAGATGAACAATTTTCAGTTTCAACTGCTATTATTTTTTTCAAAGCCACAAGGCAATATGCAGTCCTTTGTAAGTAAACATTCTAAACAACATAACTCCTTTGTGAAAAGGGGAGGCAATACAATAAGTCTTTATTTCATAAAGGGATTGAATAAGGAATAAAAAGGTTATATAATTTATTCATAGCTCAGAACTGGGTATTGGTAGAATAAAGAAGTCAGATTATCTGCCTGTCTGCTTATCGAAGCATAAACCATACTTTCTGAACAAGCAAACTCAACATGGAATAAATCAGGAGCAACAAACTCCCCAGTCTAAAGTTTGTGATTTGGACTATAAATTGCCCTGCAGTAAAGTATAATTAAAGCCTCAAATTCTTTAATGTAGTTTAGTTTCTGAATTTAAAACGAGTTTAACTTTTTAGATTAAAAAAAAGTGGACATCTGACTTCACTTCATTATCACTTTGATGTGCAAAAATTATGGAGGAACTCTCTTCCAGGAAGACTTCAAGACTATGCTGTTTTTGAAACAATGATTCTCACTCCTCCTCTTTCTTGAAATGAGGCTGTCTTGACAGGCTGAGTGGGTGGAGTGGGAAAATAATGTTTCATGTAGCCCTGCAATACTTCAGGTAAAGATAGGACAGAAAAAAATGTCCTGTTCAAGAGAAAAGCAGATATACACAAAGGAACTGCCATTTTTCTAAAATGTATTTTCCAAAACACCTTTGTTCTCCCGTGTAACTCTCCTGTCCTAAAACAATCCCTGAGCTTTTCTTTTTTTCTCTTTTTCCTTTTCTTCTTTGTCTTTTTTCTTTCTTTCTTTCCTTTTCTTTATTTTTCCCCCCCAAAGGCTAAATTGGAGTGAGAGAAAACCATCAGTGTCTCAGGAAGCCTTGAACTTTTGCCAGTTTGTCTGGATGACTATGTATGAGAGATGGCAGAGAGATAACAGCACCAT
>NW_006383008.1:2845901-2860126 GCF_000327345.1 Myotis davidii
CAAGTCCAATGCCATGATCTCAGTCCTGTCGCATTCCTTTGTCTTTGGTGTGGGTTAGTGTAACTAAAAATGATATGAAAGATGAGGGGTTGGGATAAGATTTTACATGCGTATGCCTAGATTTTTTTTAATGTTGTGACTAGTTGAGTTCCTTTAAAAACAAATAGTGTCTGGGCTAACTCTTCTATATAATCATTTTGAAACCATTCAGATGGACTCTTCATACATGGGGAAAAGGATTAAGGGTGAACTTTATATTTATATGGTGATTCTATATGAAAAAATTATATTTTATAATGTAATCATTTATTTTTCTGCTCTACTTAAATGACCTGCCACCTTTCCTTTATAAAAATACTAGAGACTCCATGCACAAAATTAATACTGGGGTCCCCTCACCTTGGCCTGCACCCTCTTTAATCCGGGACCCTTTGGGGGATGCCTGACTGCCGGTTTAGGCCCTAAACCGGCAGTCACACATCCCTCTCGCAATCCGGGACCACAGGCTCCTAACCACTCACCTGCCTGACTGCCTGATCACCCCTAACCACCTCTACCTGCCATCCTGGTCGCCCCTAACTGCCCTCCCCTGCCAGCCTGGTTGCCCCTAATTGCCCTCCCCTGACGGCCCAATCATCCCTAACTGCCTCTGCCTCGGCCCTCGCCACTGTGGCTTTGTCCGGAAGGACATCCAGATGTATGTCCAGAAGATGTCTGGTCTAATTAGCATATTGCCCTTTTATTAGTATAGATCAAACAAATCTAAAACATCTACTTTCTTTTAAAAAAAATGTGTATTTACCATCCTATTTTACAGACAAGGAAATCAAGAGTCAGAGATATTAATATCTTTCCAGAGTCACACCGTTAATAAATGCTGGATTCAGATTTCAAACCTAGGCAGACTCCTTCCAGAGTCTACTCAATTAACCACTTCATCATAAAGGTTAAATACTTGAGAATTCTGGGAGGGACATTGAGCCAAAAGGACACTAACACATAGATTTCTCTTTTGGGAGAAAACCCATAAAAATTAATAGGTAACTTAAAACAACACCACCAACAAAAAAGCTTATCCTTCTTTTAACCTCACCCCCTAACTTATGTCCTTAGTGGTATAGCCTTACAGAGATGATGGAAAATCAATACTAACTACACTAACTACAAATTCACAGGCCCATCCTTAAATTGATGACATTTTTCACAGCTTTCCACAACTGTAATCAAGATACACTTATGGAATTGATTGAAGTAAACAGCCACATCCTGAAATGTGTCCCCAAATTATCATAAATGGTAAATGTAGCAACAAAATAGCAAGGAAATATCCTCATTTAGAAACTCTAGGATGTTTACAGATGAATCTTTGAAATGCAAAAGATATCTGGAGTTCTGAGGAGCTTCTCTTCTTTTCAATATTACATTTAAAAAATAAACGCCACATATTTTTATGTTTCAGGGAATGCTCATAGATTTTACTGTCTATATTTCCAGCGTGCTCCCTGGCTGCTCACACGGCTGGAGCACCTGGCATTGGGGACAGAAAGCAATGTACCACGGTCAAGAGGAACTATCATAGCAGTTTCACTTTGAGCAGGCTCTTTGCTCAAAGTCCTAATTCAAGTGACACTAAAGAGCTCTCTAGAGGTTGTAAAGAAAAGCAATTGCAAATGTGCAGCCCACAAAATCACTTTTATTTGCTTTGAAGTACACTTACGGAACGTTTTTCATTCTACTGTTCTTTCTTGTTAGGTTCCCAGTCTCTACAAATTGGACAAGGCAACATGCTACAGTATTTGGCCTATAGGCCAATTGTAAGAATGATAGATACATTTATTACTTTCTTGAAAAATGTTCTCCAAAAAAATATTGTTTGCTCATTTCTAACAGCAGAATTCTAAATTATATGTGGTCCACAAAAAATGAATACCACTATTTATACATTAGTTTGCATCTAATTTAATATTTACTTTTCAGAAGTACTTGCCTTTAATATTATTGGATTTTATTTTATAATATAATTTCATTGCAAAGGATTATATTAAAGGAATTAAAGGTATGCAAGGTAAATTTTCCCATATTGCCATCATAATTCTCCATATTACATTCTACTTTTGAAGATTATGGATGTGCTTATTTTTACTTAGGTGTAATAGTACTATGGGTAGGCTTTTACATTTTACCAAGTTTCCGCCCCCCCCCCCCCCGCAACAACCAGCTACCACCCCACATTATAGATAGCCATATAAGTTTTAAGTAAGCCATTCATTTTCCATTGCTTTAGAATATCACTTTGTTGTATATTTAATATCCATATATATCTAGATTCATTTAAGGACTTTCAATTCTGTTTTACTTACTGGTCTGGCTTTTTATTTTTAAATATAATGGTGCAGTTCTTTAACACTGGTAACACTATGACAACTCCTTATATTTTTCTTATGTTCTTTATATTTACTACAAATTACCTCTAATAGACATTAGAGAGTGTATAGTACAACAAAATCCAGGAATCAACAACCCAGTTATATTTTACCATCTTTGTTTTATAGTTTCCATGCCTGTTCTTTGAAGATTTTTCTTTCATCCTACTGTCTAATTGATTAATCGCATTTTCTCCATTGCATTTTCAACTCATTTGCAAGTTATTAATTCTATTTATATTATTCTAAAGAATATATATACAATTTCATTTATATGCTTGACTTGAAATCTGAAGATCATCAAAATCACCATCCCCTCCTGAGCAATTAAGGGCATTGGAAGACTTCAACGCCGACCTTACTGGCTCTGCTTTCTTTCATGGGACTTTATTGTAGTAATTTTGTTCCATCTTGTTTGTAATTCTGTACCTTAAGTTCCTCTATTATTAATATCGTTTTAAGCTAAAGTGCTCATTTAGAGTTTATCCATGTTTTTCAAGTTTACCAACATTTTTTGTTTTTTGATTTCTGGCTCCCCTTCTGAGCTGCATTTCCTTCCTGTTGAAATATACTTTAGAAATTGAGAATGGTCACCCAGAAACGGTAAAATATCTAAACCTTTTTGTGAAAGCAAATGGGTTTCACCATTACTCTTGAATGCTAGTATGAAGAAGTATAGTGTTTTCTATTTACCATTGTTTTCTTTCAGGTCAAACATATTCTTAGAGCAGGTCATTCATTATATACTCTCCTCCCCTCTGCCCTCCTCCCGCCTTCCTCATGGGTGCTCCAGGTTTGTTTCCTCCATTTACTTCTGTCTTGCTCAAGTTTCTCCTGCTCAAAGAGGATTTCCCTGGGCCCACCCACCTTCACAGTATCTCACTTTATTATCACTTATCATTGTTACATGAATACTGTGGACCTCCCCCAGTGGTAGGTCAAAGTCCTGAGAAGAAGCCCATTATTTCATTTGTTGCTCTCACCAGGGCAAGGAACCGTGCATAAAACCTGGCCTATGCTGGGTGCTCAAAGTATGATTGTTGAAATAATTTGTAAATATTACAGAATATTATGTCTTGTACTTCATTTGTAACTCATAAAAGAGTAGTTCTGTTTGCTAGGCTCTCCAGAGGATTTTATATACATATATATTATTGATTTCAGAAAGGAAGGGAGATAGAAACATCAATGATGAGAGAAAATCATTGATCTGCTCTCTCCTGCATGCCCCCTACTGAGGATTGAGCCTAAAACCCAGGCAGGTGCCCTGAATAGGAAGCGAATCATGATCTCCTGGTTCCTGGGTGGATGCTCAGCCACTGAGACACACTGACAGGGCCAAAGGATATTTTTTTAATAAGAGGAAGTTTATTTAGAAAGTTACAGAGGCAAAAGAAGGGCTCTTTAACTTTCGGAGAGAGAAAGGTAAAAGTAAAGGGAAAGGGGAGGTGTGCTGGGGGAGAGAGAGAATCTTTAAAAGCATACCTATGCCAAAATCAGACCCTTAGGTTTTGGACTCGTTTGGTCTGGAGTAGTGGCAGAGCTTCTTAGTGTTTTTAAAAGCCACCCAGAACATTATAATATGACCACGGGAGACTCCATTTCATTGCTCTTTCAGTCTGCTTTGTTCAACACATACAATACAATTAATTATGTTCAATTGATAAATTTAAAAGACATTCCATTACTGCTTTTCCAGTTTGCACCCTGTTACACTGACTACAGCTTGAGGAAAATAAATAATCATCATTCCAGACATCATTACACTTTGTGTATTTGCTCTCTCTTCTCCCTCACAGTAACAAAGAAAAAATCTTTAGAAATCTCATTTTTCTCTCCCACAAACAGATACGCTTGGTGGTTTTACAATGCTCGCACTTTTTTATTCTTGCCATCATTTATAATATTTTGGTTTTTTGGTGCTATTTTAAAAAAATAATTCTACATTATACATAATAGAGTATATGGCACACACCTCTGGTGGTTCACTTAACAACCGTTTGGTAATTCACTCCTGATCACAGAATCCCATTACTTCTTGAGACGTGAAGCATCCAGCTTTAGGGATAAATCCCTGACAATCATAGTCATAGTCCCCTTTGCCATATATTGTCTTAAGAATAGTCACAGAATCTAGTTCTGAAAATTGAGTTATTAGAAGAATTCTGTAATTACTCTTATGAAAAAGATACCTTTCCCTGAAAAAACTTAAGATGCATTAGAAGAATGACCTTTGAACTCTTTATTTCCTTTTTGTTCTGAGAATATGGTATTGTTTCTACTGAAGGACAGCAAGCACAAAGAACAGCAACAGAAATAATAACAACCGTAGCAAAAGAACCAGGGGGCCCTAACTGCTGAAGTTCCTATAATGTAAAAAAAATAAATGTCTATATTTATTCTACTGTTATTTAGAATATCTGTCATTTGCACTTTAACACAATTAAACTGTACATGAATTTCACTTGTTTCAAAAACACTTATTTAGCACATTTACCAAAACTTCCAATTACACATATAATCAATTTATATTTTATTATATGTTTGAGTTACACCATTCACTATTGATAATATTCCTTTCTCTCTTCCCTCATGTAGCTACTAGAGCATGTTTTGTTTTTGTTTTTGGTGTTTTTTCCTGGCCATGTTGTTGAAATGACCATTGGAACCTTACATATTCAGGTTGGGGGAGAAAGGATTACAGTTGTTAGTAATAAAAATAATACAATAATTAATGAATAATAATACAATTATAAACTGTGCTTTGCCTACTCACAACTCTAAACTTAGTTTTGCCCACCCTGTGTGTGCACATAACGCCCCTTTGCTAAAAAGTATATTATTCTTGGGTTCCAGTCATTTTGCTCAGGAATGTCTAAGCTAATTGCACTGTTTTATGGTTTTAAGTGTTGCAGATATGAAGCCCATGTTAGTCTGGTTCTCTATTCCTGGCCTTACTTTTATGTCAAGAATGTGTGAGATTTCCGTTACCCTTCAGGAGTTTTGAAGGCACATCCAGAGGCTTTTGTGTTTTTGCTAATCCTGAGTGAATACTTTCAAGCAGTAGATCTCGGTGGATCATGAGATTGGAAAATATTTATTCTCTGGAAGTTGCTTCTCCACTTGTTTCTTTTATATTTTAAAATATTTTTATGATCCATAAACTCAATCCTTCCTCCTTATTGAATTTTTATTCAGTTTCATGAGCTAAATCTTCAAGGCCACTGCTTCACTTCTCAACAGTGTTCATCTTCTTATTAACTTACTAGTAAAAACATCTGAAGGTTATTAAGCCAATATTTTAGTGATCTGCCTGAAAATAATTTATTACCAATGTTTTGGTAAAGTTTTTACCTTTTTTCTAAACAGTCATGTTTCAATGAGGTCACATATTCTAGATTCAAGCTTGTTTTTGTTTTATTTCCTCCCCTGATCATTGAATTTCTTCTGGTTACATTACCTATCTATCATCTATATCTATCTATCTATCTATCTATCTATCTATCTATCTATCTATCTATCTATCTATCTATCTATCGTGGACCAATAGTGAGTAATTTAACAAGTCATTTCTTCTTTGCTGAGACATATGTGTGAGGGGTCTATGCCCCCAGATTTCAGCAGGTGCAAACAGCAGTTCTCTTACAACCTCAGGGCCAAGAAAGGATGGTCACAGCCAGCAAAAAACTATTAGCACAGTGAAGCTCAGTTTTTTCCAAAGGAAATTTATAGATCTTTAGAGGCTGGATACCCGGCAGAGAGCTTTTAAGTAACTAATTAGCACATGACGTATTGCTTATGGTCTTTAGGCCCACCCCTTTATCCCAAAGAAACATTTGTTTTCTATTTCATCACTCCCTTAGGAAATAAGGCCTGAACTGCACTTTCCAGAATGTATGCCCTTTAATTCCAAAGAATCACTTAAGAAGGCATTTGTGGGAAAACAGTGTTAGGAACAATTTCCCAGAAACCAAAAGTTTAATATTCTTTCTTCTGAGACACGTTTTAAAGGACTTTCAAATAACATCTGTTTACATAGATCATATGTATATTCTGTCATAAATGGGGAGGATAAGTGAAAATAGAAAATAAAATTCTTAAAAACATGGACAACAATTTAAATTCAAAATTTAGAAACAGAATAGTATTATTATCATTTATGTTATTGACTACCATATCAAGTATGCCTATGATGTATGATTACATTGAATGGGAAGAGAGTATAATTTTCCCAGATTTTTCTTAATATGAATCAAATTAAAATACTCACCTATAAATTATATGAAAAATAAATCTATTTAGATCACTGGATCAATTTTATGATAGATATTTTAATATTTTAAGATCTGTTTTCTTATCTAAATAAACTCAACCTTTACAACCTATAATAGTTGCCATTTATAATTAAAACTATAATGCTAAACTTACGAAAACTTACATGCAATATGCATCATATAGGATTTCCCCCTAACTGCTGGTTCTCAAATATTAATGTGTAAGAGAATCATCGGGAGAGCATGTCAAAACAGATTATTACTGCTAGGCTGGTGTGGCTCAGTGGTTGAACATTGGCCCATGGTTCAGTTTGATTCCAGGTCAGGGCACATGCCCGGGTTTTGGGCTCAATCCCCAGTATGGGGCTGCAAAGGCAACCAATCAATGTTTCTCTCTCATCACTGATGTTTCTAGCCTTTCTCTCTCTCCCTCCCTCTCTTTGAAATTATTTTTTAAAAATCATTGTAAAAAACAGATTATTACTATGTGTCATCCACAGAATTCCTGCTTCAGTAGGTTTGGGGTAGGGCTCCACAATATGCATGTTTAATAATTTCTCAGGTGAGTGCAAAGGCAACCAATCAATGTTTCTCTCTCATTGCTGATGTTTCTAGCCTTTCTCTCTCTCCCTCCCTCTCTTTGAAATTATTTTTTAAAAATCATTGTAAAAAACAGATTATTACTATGTGTCATCCACAGAATTCCTGCTTCAGTAGGTTTGGGGTAGGGCTCCACAATATGCATGTTTAATAATTTCTCAGGTGATGGTGATTCTGACAGTCCAGAAGCCACGCTTTGGGAAGCATTGCTCCAGGAAAAGGTGTACTTGATTCACTTTGAAAATGTATTTAAATTCTTGAGAAAGCAGTGGCACATTCAATACCTTCTATTGTTCATGTTTTATTTGCTACTCTTTTTTATTTTTATCTTCTTGTTGTCGTTTTTATCTTTGAAGTTAAAAAAGTGGCATGGCTTCTCTTCTCTGCTTCCTTCTCAGGGTTTCAAACAGGAAACACACGGGTAGATTATTTCATTAGTTATAGGGTGAATACTCAGCCTCGAAGAGCTGAAAGCAGGGTGCTTCGCTGCCAAAGATGCACCATAAAGCATGTCACCCTTACCCCATGAAGGTCTGTGATGAGTGATCTGCAGAATGGATAAAAGCAAAGTAGCTGCTGTATGCCATTCGCTTTTATTACTGTAAATGATATCATGTGTTTGCATTTACTTTAAGGTTGATCAAATGTAACAGGAGACAGTGTTGACAGATGCTGAAAAAGTGTTAACCTTTCCTTTTATCTTTCTTGCTTATGTGAATCTTGTACCATGAGGCTTCTCGGATAGCTTTATTAGCTGATAGATGAAATGTTATACAAAATGCTCACACAAAGAATTCCACTGTTAGAAAGAATTATCTGTAACTCTATAAATGATACATACAGTCAAAATGCTTGGCTCATGTATGGTAACACCAGACACTTTAACTAAATAAAATAAGGTTATACAAAAGTGCATTGTTAAAATAAAATTAATTGGGTTTGAACCTAAATTGAATTTATATTACTTATATTAACCAATTAATTCTAGGCAATAGGAATACAATGGGTTTATACTATATGTGATTTTTAAGGAATCCAAGTCAGCTGATTTATATAATTGAGATTTCATTTTTTTCTTAAAAATGGCATTTAAATTATTATAAAATACATTATCATTTTGTTTCCAATACATTCATTAACCAAATGGACATTATGGAGAGCGCGTGTTTGTAGGCCTTCCAGCAAACTGATCAAAGGATTCTGTTTTATCCTACAACACTAGTATCAGATCTCTTGGGAATGTATAAAGGCACTATGTCTATAACACTGAACATATTTTTCAAGGTGTAAACTTTATTTTGTATTGAATGAAATGTGAACACATTGTGTAACTGTAAACTGGTGTATTTTAATTTTCATTACATCACTGTTGCCTTACAATTCCACGTCTGAAGCCAGAAATATGTAAGATATACAAAGTTGGTTCTTGGCCTTTTAAGCAAGATAATACCTAAGGAAGTCATGACTGTTCTGAGAGTTTTTATTTATTTTTCATTCATTTTCCAACTATTAGTGTCAGGTAAGGCTGGTGGGTCTCCCTTGGGGTCTATTTTTAAAGAAAGGGGCTAATCTCTTATCAAAAGTTGAGTCGCACGGGAAGCCCTGGGGAGATAGAGAATGGGACAGGTACCAGAGGGATACATGCCATCATCAAGAGCTGAGGGAAGGTAAAATCAACCAACAGTAAGGGCTCCTGGCATGGTGAAGCCAAAGCAAACAAACAAATGAAAAACAAAATCGTGTCAAGGGTTAAACCCCCCAGCAATTGTATCATGAAAAGCCAAGAGGAGACAGAAGGTATCTGAGACTGTACTATCTCAAGACACAAATTATCAGAAGAGACATTATATACTTAAAAAAGTAAGTCATTATCTAAGAAGTCTGTATAAGGTGTATTTGTTTATCATTATAATAACTGAAATGTTCATGTGGATCAAATGATGATTTTATTTAAATTATTTCACTCTTTTGATTTCAAGTTTCCTTCTGCATTTACAAATAATGAGCAACTGCTCCTCATGTTGGCAGAAGAAACCTTCTCACACAGTTCAATGTTACTAATTTAATATTAGTGTCATCAGCTGTTACATATAGAAATTTAACATATGGTTCATTTTCCCCATACATTTGATAGAATCAAAGTAAAATATGTTGGAAGTTAATTCTGCCAAAAAACATCTGATTTTATTGTGCATGTCATTGTATATTCAATTAAATGTTTAAACATTGAAGATGACATTTGTTTTGTGTAATAATGTGAACTAAAGATTCAGTGGTTCATAGCACCAGAGAGAAACAATACACCAACTAAATTAAAAATATTTATGGAACTTGATTTTAAATGCACTTGGTTTGGGATACATACTACTCCTAATTGCATAAAACACATGCAATATTATACAAATACAAATAAAATCTGTAATTATTAAACATTTTACAATTTCTTATCAAACCGATACCAAATAAAAGAACAATTTTAACTTGGCTATATGCACTTCTTTTTTCCTTTGCCTGTTACAAGTTAAATGTCAGGTTAGATTTATAATTGCTAAACAAACAAGTTTCACTGATAATAAATTATTTTGTAATAAGAATATTTCTTATGAAGATATAATCACTTCCAATAAACAAGATAGCAGGAGGGAAAAAAAAAAGAGTGAGGGACAGTTTTATATATGCCTTTTCTGAATTTCTGAATTTTGAAATTTTCATTCAGAACATGGGTAGGTATAGTATTTTGGGACATATTGTGAGAAACTGGGTTTTGGGTAAACCCAGCCTAAAACAGAGCCTATTGCTAGTTGTGGGAAAATCAAAACCAGCTTATTTCATTCCTGGAACATGGAGCCACGGTTCTCCTGAACCTAAATGATCCAGAAAGCAGCCACCTTTATTTACAGCCACATTATAACTATACACTAAAAAAGATGTCTCTCTCTTTAGTGCCATGATATAAAAGCAACAATCCTTAAATAGGCAAAGCTAGAAAACATCTTCTTTCTTATTTTAGAGTTTTCTAAGAAAGAGGAACACCCTGCATCCCTTACTTTCTGAAGTACATGACTTACAAAAATGAATGAAAGCAGGATAATTTGACAAATTTTATAAATCAGTTTTTGGGGAGAAACAATTTGGCAAACTACAGAAATTTGGGGATTACTTTTTTCTATGGATGTTGTAAACACAGTTATAATACCTTTCTGTTTTCTCACTAGGGGTGTTGATGAATAGGTTTTGTCAACAGATTAGGCAAGTAATAAGCTAAATGTAGCTCTCAGACAAGTTTTTGTTATACAGAATATATTGTCCTTTCAATTTGCTAACTATACAGAGGATTTTGATTCATAAGACATATCAGAGGATAAAAGACTGCCAGCCCTAGGAGTTCCATGTATGACCATAGTGAGTAGATATAAAAATCAAGAGTACAGAAAGTTAAAAGTAATTTCAAAGCCTTTATGTTTTCTTTCCAGGTGCAGATGCCATCTATTTTCTCACCTAAACCACTTTATGTGTAACTACTTTATATGTAGAACTTGAGAATTTCAGTTGTGAAAGGAAAGCCAGGTTAAATAATCGAATTTCTATGGTTATGTAGAGAAAGAAAAGACACGGAAAAATTATTTATATATTTCTCAGTAATAACAGTTCTAAATAAAGAGTCTGGCTCGTCTGAATCCCTATCCACTATTTATTCTAGATATCATTTAATATATATTGCTATACTTACTTTAGTGACTAGGATGAAGGAAAACAGGCCTATTTTTTAAAGGATAATCAAGGAAAATATAAACAATGATTATTATACACTACAGATCTTAACAGATAGCATCCAGACCACACATTTTCTTTTTCTGCTGATTAACTTCTAGATAGTCATAGCTGAAAACTCTCATCTTAGAGTTTTGGAAGAATGATAAGCAGCTACATCACAATTTTAAAATCATATGACATACAAAAATAAATAGATGGGAAGGTAATTTAAGAAATTTTATAACTCATGTTTTTGGAAGAAACATTAGGTTAAAAATCAATTATACAATGATGGAGAACAATATTAATATCCTCTTCCTTTACATTTGGATCAATGTCCCTTATGCTATTATTAGAGGCCCAGTGCACAGATTTGTGCACTATTGGGGTCCCTCGGCCTGGCCTGCAGTGATCGGGCCAAAACTGGCTTTCCAACATCCCCTGAGGGGTCTCAGATTGCAAGAGGGCACAGGCCAAGTCCAAAGACCCCACCGGTGCACAAACAGGGTCAGGGAGGGACTAATGATCCCCTGCCCAGGCACTGACCAATCAATGGAGAACACTAAGATTCCCACCTGTGAGAAAGATAATTATGCTCAGGACAAAGGACCCAGTGCACCCTCTTCCTCTAAGGCGCACAGCTGAGAAATCCCTTTCCTCTTTCATTCCCCCACAGGCATGTATCCCCCAACCTCTAAAAAATCCAATGAGACTTGCACCCAGAAGAGCAATGGGCAATGACAGTTCTTTCCATGCTAATTCCCCGAACCTACCTCCAAGCCCCCTTTCCTTTGTGTAGCCCTTCCCTTTGGATGTTCCCATCTTCCATCCCTTTTCCTTAAATAAATACAATCTTCTTCAATCACCTTCTGTGATGGCTATTCAGCCTACTCACTCATCATCCACTTTAAGCTTTCATGGATGGTCCCCAACCAACTGAACCACACTGGCCAGTGCTATGGATGGATATATATACATTTTCACTCAAGGATCTTCTTTCCATTTATTTCTACAGAGAGTGAAAGGGAGGAAGGAGGGGGAGAGAGAGAAAAAAACATCGATGTGAGAGGTTGCCTCTCGCATGTGCCCCACCATCCGTGCTGGGAACCTGCAACCAAAGTAGGTGCCCTCGACCAGGAATCAAACCCTCGACCAGGAATCAAACCCATGACCCCTTGGTTCACTAGCCAATACTCTAACCACTGAGAAACTGGCCTGGGCAGGCTATGAGTATATTTTTAACAGATATATATTGATTGCCTATTCCTTCATTTACCCAACATTAATGCGCACCCATTATAAGCCAGAGTAGTGATATTAATATAGGATTTAAGATTTTTATAATAGAGATGAGAAATGAATGCATGCTTAGTAAAAAACTACATCTTATAAGTGCAAAATCTTTCATAAAGTAGAAATGATTCATTCATTCATTCATTCATTCCATTAATATGTATTGAATATGTACCTTGTTCCAGGGGGAGAAATAAGGCTTTATTGAATAAAATGAGATGGTCTTTAAAAGGGACTTGTATCTGGCCATGTATTTAAATAAAAATATGAAAACAACATGTCCTAATATGTACACAAATAATACAAGCCATTTATGAAATGAAAGACAAGAAAATTATCTATGTTCTGAGGATGCAAAATGCCAAAATCTAAGTGGCAAATGGAATACAGGTGATGAAGAAGGGCCTTCTTCAAGTCACAACCCACCAGTGAGGTTAATGTTATTCTCCCTGGATCTGAAGACAGTAAAGAAAGGTAGTTGAAGAAATTTCTTTTAAACCCCTTTGCAGGTTTTGATCTTTATTCATTCTTCAAAGGATTTTAAGTGTGAGAAGATCTCAGTGAGGAAGGCCCATGTCTATAGTCAGCGATGAACTTGGAAATTCTTCAGTGGATTTCACTCTTGAGTCTCTAAGGCAGTGGCTCTCAACCTTGGCTGCACATTAGAATCACCTGGGAATCTTTTTAAAATCCTGATTTCCGGGCCTCATCCTCTGGAAATTCTGTTTCTTTGTTATGGGGTTGGGCCACTTTAATTTAATTATACTTAAATTAAAACTGTATCCATATTGTAGGATTGTAAAAAGATTCCCAGGTGATTCTAATGTGCAGCCAAGGTTGAGAACCACTGGCTTAGAGCAAAGGCAGATAAAGAGCAGCTAAACAGAAAATAGCAGAGTACAATATAAATCTTGTTTTAATTTTCCTGGAGTATTTCTGGCTTTATCATAAGTTTTTTAGAAATGTCATATGAAATTCAGTGATAGGAATAAAACAAGGACTAACCACCTTATATTTTCCTTTTGATTGAGCTTCTGTTCAATCAAGAGAAAGAAAGCATGTTGTTAACAGCCTTCATTCACCTCTGATACCTAGTCACAGCCCGAGCCAGAGATTGATTCACAACTGAACTATGCTTTCACGTGGTTAACCTACTCAGTTCCTCCTGAGCCACATTACAGCTGGAATGGGGACGCTTCCCCTTTTGTAGTGTATGCTCTTATCACACCTGCAAACAGAGCCTCATGATATTGCTCCCAATCTTGTGCTATTTACTAAAAGGAAATTAAATCTAGAAGAAAAAGAAAAGGTCAACTGCTAGCTCTATTATTGAGCATTTAATTTCATGAAATAAGTTTCATCTTTAAACTTTAACACCAAATTCTGTATTTATTTTTTAACATCTGAAAAAAAATGATGTATCTCCAATTTAATAAAAACAATTTAAAATTTGCAAGTGAGGAAGTGGTTTTAAATAAATGAAATATGGGTTTCTTTTGCTTTTTGTTTTTTGGCATGTTTTGTAGGGGAAGACCAATATGTGGCATTGCACAAGAATAGGGGAAAACAGATTGAATGATTCTTTCTAACTTAAAATATTAGCTTAATAGAAAGCTCATCTTAATATCAACAAAATTTAAACATTTTAATTATTTTTTCCCCAAAATGTTTTGGAAGCTAGAATTTAGTTTCTTATTTAAAGTCTTCACACTACTTTTGAGCTAAGTAAAACTGACTAAGTTAAAAATATTATACTTAAATTAAAACTGTATCCATATTGTAAGAGTCATCTGAAGCATTAGCTATACCTCATCACCATTTCACTTATTTTATTATAATTAAAAATGCAACGGATACCATATAACTTGTTTCGAAAGTTGTA
>NW_006383008.1:2860559-2862727 GCF_000327345.1 Myotis davidii
AAATAAATGACCTTGAGCAGGGGAAACAAAAGAAAAAATAAACAAATGGGACTACATCAAACTAAAAAATTTTTGCACAGCAAAGGAAAACATCAACTTAATGAAAAGAAACTCACTGAATGGGAGAACATATTTACTGATACATCCAATAAGGGCTTAATATCCAAAATTTATAGGGAAGTTATAAAACTCAACACCTAAAAACAAACAATCCAATTAAGAATGGGCAAAGGACCTGAATGAATAGACTCTTCTCTGAAAAGGACATACAGATGGTCAACAGATATATGAAAAGATGCTCAATGTCACTAATCACCACAGAAAAGCAAATTAAAACCTCAATGAGATGTCACCTCAAACCTGTCAGAATGTCCACCATTAATAAATCAATAAAAAATTGTTGGCAAGGATGTGGACAAAAGGTAACCCTAGTGCAGCGGTTCTCAACCTGTGGGTCATGACCCTTTTGGCAGTCGAATGACCCTTTCACAGGGGTCACCTAAGACCATCCTGCATATCAGGTATTTACATTATGATTCATAACAGTAGCAAAATTACAGTTATGAAGTAGCAACAAAAATAATTTTATGGTTGGGTCACAACTTGAGGAACTGTATTTAAAGGGCCAGAAGGTTGAGAACCACTGCCCTAGTGCATTGTTGATGGGAAGGCAGATTGGTGCAGCCACTGTGGGAAGCAGTATGGAGTTATCTCAAAAAATAAAAAATGAAACTGCCTTATGGCCCAGCAATTCCACTTTTGGGAATATATCTGAAGTAACCTGAAACACTGATTGAAAAGAATATATGCATCCCTGTGTTCATAGCAGCATTATCTATAATAGTAAAGGTTTGGAAACAGTCCAAGTACCATCAGTAGGTGAGTGGATAAAAATGCTGTGGTACATTTACTCCACGAAATACTATGTGGACATAAAAAAGGAAACCTTACCTTCTGTGTCAGTATAGAATCTAGTCTATAGATGGACCTGGAGAGTATTATGCTAAGTGAAAGAAACCCCCCCATAGAAAGACAAATTACATATGATTTCACTTATATGTGTAAACTCTTGAACAAAATAAGCTAACCAACAAAATAGAGACAGATTCATAGAAACAGAGAACAGACTGACAGCTGTTAATAGGAGAGGGGGGTTAAGGAGATAGGTGAAAAGAGTGGAGATTAAGGAAAAAAAATAGCAACTCATAGACACAAACAGCATAGTGCATACCAAAGAGGTTAGGGGTGGTAGAGTTAGGGTAAAGAGAGGTGGTAAATGGTGACAGGAGATCGACTTTGGGTGGTGAGCACACAATACAATATACAGAAGATGTATTAAAGAATTGTTCACCTGAAACCTGTATAATTTTATTAACTAATGTAACCCTAATAAAGTCAATAAAAATTTTTAAAAATCCTAATAGAATTCTAAATCTACTAAAAGGCAGTCCCAGGACTGTAAACAGAGAACTGCTATCTTAGGCTTGTGATTCCAAATTACCCTTATATGTTATGAAGAAAAAGCTAAGTTGAAATTTCAATTTAGAATCAATGTGTTGAAATGTCAGTAGTCTTTGGAACTTAAGAATAATCCCAGTAGTCAGCATATCACTTTGATGAAACAACTCGAAGTCTTTATGCTACTGCCCAGCAGAGCAGTGATTCCTTCTTTGCTTTTGGACTCTGATCTTGTTATATACTAGTGGTTCTCAACCTTGGCTGCACATTAGAATCACCTGGGAATCTTTTTAAAATCCTGATTTCTGGGCCTCATTCTGGAGGCAGCCAAGGTTGAGAACCACTGAAATAGATGAACCTGGTGTTCGATGAATAGAGAAGAAAGCAAGAGACATGGCTGACAACCCAAGATTCCACGTGGGAATGGAAGAAGGAGTGAAATAAGACAAGCCCAACATCTTATCTGTCCCCACATGTTAGTAGTGCTGAGTCATCACCCTATATGGTTTGGCTAAGTGGAGAGAGCATTGGCTTGCAGAATAAAGGGTCCTGGGTTCAATTCCAGTCAAGGGCACATGCCTGGGTTGCAGGCCCGATCCCCAGTAGAGGGCATGCAGGAGGCAGCCAATCAATGATTCTCATCACTGATGTTTCTATCTCTCTCTCCCTCTCCCTTCCTTTCTGAAATCAATAAAAATATATTTTTAAAT
>NW_006383008.1:2863494-2900290 GCF_000327345.1 Myotis davidii
TGGAAATTCTGTTTCTTTGTTACTAATGTTGTGGCCCCACCCCATAACAAAGAAACAGAATTTCCAGAGGATGAGGCCCGGAAATCAGGATTTTAAAAAGATTCCCAGGTGATTCTAATGTGCAGCCAAGGTTGAGAACCACTGTTATAGACTGTGAAGTTTTGGGATTGATTGAGCCCAACATACACCTGCTTCAATAAAGACCAAGTGTAGAGAATTACTTGCCATCTTTTGATTCACTGTTGCCCCCAAACCGTCAGTATAATCACTGGAATATAGGAATCAGTGAGAAGAATTCACTGAAAGGCCTGGTTCACTGGAAAGAAGAGGTCTCCTTTAAATCGATGTGTCTGGCACCATGTAAATGGAGTGTTCCAATGTGGAATTACAGTCCTATTGGGAAATTCACTAAAGATTTTTATATTAAAATCAAATAAATCTTGCATTAGGAAAGGCAATTTCTGTGAATATGATAGCTAAATTAACTCTTATTTCCCAGGTTGAGGAGTTTTGACAAACAACTGCAATGCTGCGATAATGCATTTGACAGATAAACAAAACTGTGGATTCAAACAAGTTATATTTTTAAAGTATCATAATAACTAATGCTTTAATATAGTACAGATTTTAATGCATCATAAAAGAAATGATGTGATAAAATATTTTACTAAAGAGTTTAGCACTGGGAGTAAAACTCAATTAAGGCCAGACTCATTACCACTTAATTTCATTTGGGTCTTTATTGCTTGTAATTGTACAGTTTCTTAACTTTATCCCTCACTCTCACTCATAATTGTCGTGAGCTTCACATCCATCATGGAAGATGGTACTTCTCTGTGAAACTCCCATAGTTGAATTTTTTCATTTATGAAGAGACATGCATTTCTTTTAGAGCTGACATTCCCCGATTTAAGATGGCATGAGCTGTAGGGAATCAGATCCTTGCATTTATGAAGATGATTCCCAGTAATTTTAGACAATAGGAGAAAAATGCAAATTTTACATGAATCAGACATTTCATGCACATGTCATAAATAATACCTAAAATTTGTTATAGACACATACCACTAGATTTAAGCCAAATCTAGGAATTTTAGACAAATATAAGCATTCATTCCTTGTGAACTAATAATTTCAAAGTCAGAAATAGTACTATTTAAAGAATCAATTATTGTAAGACTAATTATTTATGTATTGGTTTTCTGATGAGGAGTCTTGTATTACTCTATTATCTGGAGAAAACAATGTTCTAATATTTCACACATCAGAAAAAGACAAATTTGTTATTTCAGAATTTCATTAAAATTTTATAATTATATAATGATTTCAGAGAGGAAGGGAGAAAGAGAGAGATAAAAGCATCAGTGATGAGAGTCATTGATCAGCTGCCTCCTGCATGCCACCTACTGGGGATTGAGCCCAAAACCCAGGCACCTAAGCACGTGCCCTGACTGGGAATACAATCCTGACCTCCTGGTTCATAGGTCGATGCTCAACAACTAAACCATGCCTGGCGGGCTTGTCTTGGTCTTTTAAACAGCTAATTTATATATTTCCTGAAGATATAATCATAACATAGCCACAGAGCAATAAAAATCTCAAAAATCATATGATGAAATATGCACTTTGGATCATTCAATTTATACTAGAAAATATAAAAATGACACCTATTGTTTGTCTATTCTATTATCATTTGTCAAGCACATTCACATAGATATATTTTAAATTTTTATATCAGTACAATATCCTGAGCTATATAAGCCAAAAAAAAATTAGGGCTTTGGCATTTAATCATTTGTTCAAGTTCATAATGTCAGCAGGCTCAATGCTAGTATTAGAGTCCTTTCTAACATATGATTCAAAATGTAATGTTTGGCTAAATGAAATAGCCAGTCAGAAACAGATAAGTATCACATGATCTCACTCATATGTGGAATCTAATGAACAAAATAAACTGATGAACAAAATAGATTCAGAGACATAGAAGCATGAAACAGACTGGCGAATTTCAAAGGGAAGGCTGGGGTGGGGAGGTGGGTGGGGCAGGATTAACCAGGGAATTTATGTGCATATATGCATAGCCCATGGACTCGGATAAGGCAGGATTACCAGGGAATTTATGTGCATATATGCATAGCCCATGGACTGGGATAAAAGGGTGGTGAAGGCCTGGGAGGGGCAGGTGCAGGGTGGAGGGGGTCAAACACTCACAAACAAAGAGGACATCTGTAATAATTTTAACAATAGAGGTAAAATTTTAAAAATGTAATGTTTGGGAAGATTTTAAAATACTGCTAATAAAATATCTGATTTTAAAAATTGAGGTTCACAATTTTATCTTATTTCAAAACTAGTGTCCCAATGTATGGATTCATGCACATTGAAAGGAAATTAATTAGAAGAAATATTTTAACATCGCTATTCGCCCTTTCTCTATAAAAGAAGTGTCAACCAAATTCATGATCGACAATGACAGATCGAAACACACGCACGCATGAGTCAAGTTAGCCCTTTATAATATATAATTAGACCTGCTTTCTCAGTTAGCTAAACTTTTTCCAGACCAGTGAAGCACCCCAACTTCTCTTTCAGGTAATTGTCAGCAACACAGCAGTAAATATCAACACAAAGCAGATTATTATTGTAGATCATTCAGGGAGAACAAAGGGTAAAATATTTTAACTGCAGCAGTGTTTGACTATATTCTGTGCAGTGAGAAAACCTGAAGTCATTTTCATGTTCCACCATTTCTTACTTCTTTTCAGTTGGGTCAAGTTTATAAACTTTCTAAATCTCCATTGTCTTGCTAATAAAAAGAAAATAGGATTCTACTGAGTATCTTATCTACCTACTCCAGGACTTCTGTGAGGATCAAATGAGATGAGACACATGAAAATACTTCACCAACATTTGGTTGAACTGTAAAATGTTTGCACCTGGCTATAAAGCAAGTCCGGTTCCTGGGCTGAAGAAACTCCAAGGAGGCTAGTCTCTAGGGAGAGGAAGTCAGGTGTTGCCATGTAACATCATTACCCGGTGCCCATAGCAACCATTTTTGGGCTGGGTTGGGTTGTGGGCCACATTTTGTGCCATGGGGTCTTGGCAGTGTTGGCTGCTATTTGGTGGAGTGTTGCTCTGGGGTGGTGGCAGGGCTTGTATTCCACTTTGGGGAAACCAAGTGTTGGTTTGTCAGCACCAGGTCCATAGTGCTGTTTATTTTTAAGTGTCCAGTGCCTGTCATGGCAGCTCCTGCATTGAGCGTCTGCTCCCTGGTGGTCATTGCACACCATAACTACCAGTCAGAGGGAAGGAAGGACACTTAGCCTTTTATATACACTGAGTGGCCAGATTATTATGACCACCCCATCAGTACTTCGTTGAGCCACCTTTTGCCTTCAATACTGCGGTGATTCTTCTTGGCTTTGACTCCACGAGATGTTGAAAGGTGATGCGAGGAATCTGACACCATGCCTGATGAATAACACTGTTCAGTTCTGTAAGATTTGTTCGTTGTGGAACCAGTGGCCTCATGGCTCTTTTAACTTCGTCCCACAAATGAGCACTGTCCAGTTCTGTGAGATTTGATGGTTGTGGAACCAGCTGCCTGATGACTCTTTTAACTTCGTCCCACAAATGCTCAATTGGATTGAGATCTGGTGATTGTGGGGGCCACCTAAGCAAGGTAAAGTCTCCCTCATGTTCTTGAAATCACTCCAGCACAATATGAGTGAGCACCGTGGCATGGCACATTGTCTTATCGGAAGAAGCCATCTCTACTGGGATACACCATCAACATGATAGGATGAACTTGATCAGCAATGATACTTAGGTATGTTGTGCTATTCAGACGTTGTTCCACATGAATTAAAGGGCCCAAATCATGCCAGGAAAATATGCCCCAAACCATAACTCTGCCCCCATCAGCTTGAAGGTTTGTACTCATGCATGTGGGGTGCATGCTTTCATGCTGTTTCCGCCAAATTCTCACTCTGCCATATGCATGATGCAACTGGAAACGTGATTCATCAGACCACATGACTTTTTTCCAATGCTCGACTGTCCAATCCTTGTGTTCCTGTGCTAATTGGAGATGTTTTATCTTGGTAACTGCAGACAGCAAAGGTGTTCGAACAGACCTTCGGTTTCCATATCCCATATGATGCAGTGTACAGCTAATTTGCCTACAAACATCAGGTGGTCATAATAATCTGGCCACTCAGTGTATATACTAGAGGCCTGGTGCACGAATTTGTGCACAGATGGGGTCCCTTGTCCTGGCCGGTGATCGGACTGATCAGGGCCGTCTCACCCAGTCCCAATAGGGGGCAATCAGGGTGACCGGCTGGGGGAGGGACCGCAGCAGGTTGGCTGGCCGCAGGAGGTTGGCTGTGGGAGCGCACTGACCACCACGGGGGAGCTCCTGCATTGAGCATCTGCCCCCTGGCAGTCTGTGCGCATCATAGTGACCAGTCAACCGATCGTTCGCTCAACCAGTCATAACAGTCACTTAGGCTTTTACATATATATAGATAGATAGAATATTGATCACTTTTAGGAAACAAATCACATTTATTACTGAAAGTGAAATTTTGATATAACTGCCAAGTCTGATTCATATGCAGACTTATTTTCTATTTGTTGATTGTATTGTGGATAATCTTGTTTCTTATTAGTATCCTAATTAATTGCTTGCTTAGTTGGCAGACCTCTCTGTTGGCTTGCACACTTTGCTGGCTCAACATTCAGGTGTAACTTTTTACCCATTTTCTGCTTAAAGTGTATTTAGGTCAAGGGGAATTAAGAGATTAGTAAGGAATTAAGGTGATTCTCAAGGAGAAAGTGAATATAGAGTCACATATTGAAATGGGGTAGTTACTAATTTCATGACTTGATGTTTCAAATGTTTTGAGTCTTAGAATAAGTATGAATATAATTAAATAGCACATTCAAGTCTTTTTCTATTTTAAAGTAAATAAATTTGCCATATTCCATTTTATCACAGATCACAATTAATTTGAATATAACAGTCCATGCAAACAAGTCAGAATGTTAAAATTTTGTGCAACTCTGAATAACAATAATTACCAAAAAGAGTAATAATATTGATCAGTATGACTTTGATGGGTTAATCATTTATAATATTATTTTATCAATATTTATCAAATAATTATTGGATATTAGGCACAAAGTTAGGCACCAAGTGTGCTGAGATGAACAATGCATAGTCTTGTCCTTGGAAACAGCTCAAATTCATGTAGTGTATCTCAGAGTGAGAGCGAGGCCTGAGAATGGTTTACCTCAAAATCTACTTGGTATATTCGTTACAAATGTAGATTCCTACCAATCACCTCAGTCCTATTGCTCTAGTGATTCTATCTCTGGGTCCAGGCTTTTATGTAGGACTGGTCACATTATATGGTAACTGCAACTCAAGGCCCTGTCAATAAAGCCAGGTATATGATCAATCTGGATGTTTGCACACAAAAATTCTGAGAAGGCTTGATATGCTGAAGCATGTCCTGTTGCTCCTAATGTAAACATCATTATTTTTTTTCTCCAGTACACCTACTAAAAACCTAAGAATTTCAGGAGTTAGGACCCTGGAATATTTCCAATTTCCTACTAGATCCAGAGTCAAAAACTGTTAAGTTCGTTTTAATTTTGTGTTAACTGCCCTCTAAATTCAGTATTTGAATTTTTCTGAATCACCTGTTCCATGATATTTTTTTTTTCAAATTGAGCAATTTGAAATGAACTGAACATGTCAAGTAACATTTTTATTACAGTACTATAATTCCTTTAGTGTTAAAGGAATTATGTCCATTTATACAAGCACTATAATAATAGCAAGTGCACATTTTAGGATTTAATCTGCATCAGGCTCTGTGAATATATTGCCTCATTTAATTCCCAATAATTTTGTGAAGATGAAATATTATCTCAATTTGTAGACAATGACACTAAACCTTGGAAATGGGTTAAACATTTGATTCTTGGTCTTTATAACTCCAAAATTTTCCCTTCGCTGCTGAGCAGTATTTAACATATACATGTCCCCATATAGGGACTGGATAGAACAGATGCCTGGAGCACTAGCAGAACCATCCAGTATAAACTTTCTGCTCTCAGATATAATGTATCAGTTGCAAGCTGAAGGAAGATTTGTTAATTTAAAAATAACCCTAAAGCTCTAATAAAGAATGAAATTGAACAAATAACTTAAAATGTTATGTTACCTAATCAACCATTATGTGTGGGCATAAGCTTATTATTTAAAATAGTTTACAGATTTTTCTATTCATTCCTAAATTGTTTTACTAAAAATAATGAAAAGTATTTTAATCATTTCATAAATTCCCATCCCCTAAGGAAAATGGAAGTTACAGTGGATACAAATAATGAGGAATATAATATGAATTATCATTCTAAAGTGTAATGACTGTACATAAAGTTTTGATAATTATAGAAGTTCTGAACCCCCATGTTTAATAAAATTGATTCAAAACACTGTAGTCATAGGAATGCTCACACAATCAAATGCAAATAAGTGTGGTATTTTAATTATTTACACCTGCACACTTTTGCAGAAAGCACCCTGGTGATTTTTTTTTTTCAAATAAACATGAAACTTATGTTTAGTCTGAAATGTAAAAGAAGTCTTCCAAACTTCATTTTTAGGAAGCATGAAAACAAATATTTCCCGATAATTTCATGTAAAATATTTTCCTATTTGATCTCTATTTTTCTGTCTATCCTCCATCCCTTCCATTTGTCAGTTTGTCGCTAGGGTTATCGTTCTACAACTGTTTTTCTTTGTTGCTGTTGTTGCTATTTTTACAACACCATTAGAATATTATACCATTTCCTATAGATAATCTTCAGTTAATTCTTGGCATAGTATATGCAGCCATTCAGAATTGGTCCAAAACCTAATTTTAAATATCATTGGTAGCCATTAATAGTCACTGTGCTACAAATCTAATTCTAGATCCCTCCATAGAAGGGCCCATAAACCGGTAGCACTGGCATTCCCAGAAGCTCAATAAACATTCTGATCAGCACCACTCCAAACGTACTGCCTTTTAACAGCTCCCCTGGTGATTCAGTTTAGAGTACTAATAGCCAACATGTTTGAGAATGGGAAGGTGTTCTTTCCACCTTGGTGGGTGGTCTTAAGGATAATTTTAAAGAAAAAACTACATATTTAAACTATTAAAGAAATTATTGAAAATATACAGAGGCCAAAGATGTTGCTGGTCTGACAAGGGACTAGAGCTACCTGTCTGCTTTTAAGAGCCCCAAAAGTTGATACTGGCCGCTTTTTCATCTCTACTTTACAACTAAAAAATCTATTCATTGGAACAGTTTCCTTCTCTCTTTCTGCAGTCCAGATTTTCTACTTTTGTTTTCAGAAAATAGCCTTTCTAGTTATGGATATATGCTTCCCCCCAATTCTGTATTCTTCAAATAGGACTGATGCTATCCTAAACCCTCATTTTCAGGAGAAAGAATCAATTGGATACATTTGAGCATAAATAGTCATACTGATTTAATAAATCATGGCTGGCAGGCAGGAGGAGTATGGTCGCTTCAAGCTAACATGAGGGATAAACTCAGAACTCTTTAAAGAACTGTAGGTAATAAATCTCATGAAGGTGGTGAGACCTGGACATGGTCCCCTCCTCCAGTGACCAGCCCCAATCTATAGGAACATTTTCAAAACACCATAATTCTTCCCCACACATAGCCAGGGACATGTGTGAAGGGTCTCTGCCCAGGGAAGTCTGCTTCAGTCTCCAGGTTGCAGGCTTTTATGCAGGACTGGTCACACAGTATAATAACTGAAACTCAAGGCCCCAACAATGAAGGCAGGTATACTATCAGACTGGATGTTTGCACAGAACAATCTGAAGTCCTGACAAGTTGATGAAGCATGTCCTACTGCTATGAATGTAAACATTATCAATCAGTAACAAAGAATCTTCTATGGGTTACACTCCCAGGGGTTGACCAAAAATCATATCTGTTTGCAGAATCCCCTGGAGCCATTCAAAGACTGATCAATCTGACTTGTTCCAAGTCACATTATTAATAAGGCCTCCCCACACATACACAGTACTCCCTTAAGACTCTTCTCCATGACACTGCCATCTGGTATTGCACCTTTCCTGATGGTCTCCCCTGAAAAACAGGTCCCAGAGCACAGGGCCTTGTTTCTCTCTCTTTCTTTCTCTCTCTCTCTCTCTCTCTCTCTCTCTCTCTCTCTCTCTCTCCTATACATACACAGTACATATTTGTTGAATGAGTTAACAAATGTAGCATTTCTTATTCCTTACTAGTATGTCATTTAAACATTTTTAAGTATAACTGATAAAATTATAAGATATTAAAAGCCTACAACATGATAATTTGATACAATTAACACATCCATCAACTTATATATTTCCCTTTATTTTTTTAGTGAGAACCTGTAAGTTCTATTCTTAGCAAATTTCTATTATAAAATACAGTTTTATCAACTATAGTCACCATGTTATAAATTAGATCCTTATACTTTATTCATCTTATAAGTGAGGTTTATAGCCTTTTACCAACTTCCTCCAACCTCTCCCTATTCTCCCCACTGCTCAGCCCCTGGCAATTACTTTTTGACTGTTTCTGTGAGTTAAATTATTTACCTTTTTAGATTTTACATATAAGTGATACCATGAGGTATTTGTCTATCTTAGTCTAGCTTATTTCACCTATCACAATAAACCTCCAGATTCATCCATGTTACTGTAAATGACAAGATTTTCTTTTTTTAAGTCTAAATTATATTTAATTGTGTGTGTGTGTATATATATTTTTTCTTCATCCATTGATCCATTGACAGACACTTATGTGGTTTTCGCGCCTTGGCTATTGTAAATAATGCTGCTATGAATATGGGACTTTCTCTTCAAGATAATTATTTTGTTCCCTTTGGCTTATGCAATGTCAAGAAGCTTTTCCCTTATGTTTGCTTTTTGGAGATTTACAGTTCAGGTCTTATGCTTATGTTTTTAATTCTTCTTGAGTTGATTTTTTGTTTATGACAGAAGACAGGGGTAAAATTTCATTTTTGTATTAGAACAAACAGCTGTCCTAATACCATTTGTTGAAGAGACTATCCTTTCTCTCTATCTAGTGTTCTTCTAATCCAGTGGAATATCAATTGACTCTATATGTATGGATTTAATTCTGGGTTTCCTATTTTGCTCCAATGGTTTGTATGTCTGTATTCCTGTAGCTTTGCAATGCATTTCGAAATTAGCAATTTGATGCTTCTAGTTATCTTATTCTCAAGAAAGCTTTGACTATCCTAGTGTGTGTGTGTGTGTGTGTGTGTGTGTGTGTGTTCATATAAATTTTAGGATTGTTTATTATTTCTAGAAAAAATTTCATTGGTATTTTAGTGAGGATAGCATTGAATATGTAGATTATTTTAGATAGTATATACGTTTAAACACAAAAATAATTCATCACATGTATGAACATGAAATATCTTGTGATTAATTTTTAATAACAATAGAAACTTCCACTGAAATACTTAATTGATCTTTAAAAGCACATCAAATTTCAAACATTTATGTATTCACAGTCAGTGGTATAAAAAGTTTCTTTTAAATAAATTAAAAATCAGACCCTAAATCTGAAAATTCATTATTTGTCAAAATTAATTCTTTTCTTCTCCCAAATATAATGCAAGGTCCTTGAAATTTAAATTTAAGTAGCCTTGGGCAATATAGCATACATTTCCAGGCTAGAATCCTGTCTATTTAGGTTCAAATTGTGTCTCTTTCACTTAGTTACCTGTGTGGTCTTCAGCAAAGAAAAAAATCTCATTTCTTTGCCGTAGTTCCCCTCATTGTGAAATGGGGTTAATGCTATTACTAACTATATGGTTGTGGGAATTAAATGTAATAGTATACATGCATTTTATATGTCAGTTTCTGTTAGGTCTTTTTGTCAGTCCATAGAGTACCACCAAGAAACCAATTTCTCAGCTTGAATGTCCATTTGTAATTTGGTAATTTGGCTACTTCTGCACCAGTTTTAATGAATGAATATCACTGGAAACCTCAGTGCCAGGAAAGTTTTCTTTCTTGATAAGTTATCAATCCTTGGGCTGCCACTAAATGATACACAGATCTTAGCTATTCTAGAACTTCCCAACTTCTATCTCCGTCCTCCTTTCTCTCACCCTGCCCCCAAAAGCACTTCTCTTTCTCCTACCCAGACACATGGCATCATCTTTTCTGAGACTCAAGTTTGTAAAGGACACTGACTTTCTCTCTGTGATTACTGCTGCAAAGCATCTTGAGGCATCCCACTTCAAGAGCCTGCTTAGAATATTCCTGCTTTAAGTAGGGATACAGCAGCAATGCACGGGAAACACAAATTGGTACCTCAAAAATGATGCCGCCCTGCTGAGACGTTCAAGTTATGTTTTCCATTATTTATTAGTGTACTTTTATCGATTTGTAGCTGAGTTATATCACACGTTAATTCACATCTTACTATTGTATAGAACTTCTATACATCCAAGTGTATTAACTTTAAGAGTACACTAAGTATAGTAAAAGAGGTTCTTTAAGATTATTCATGGATGAATGGGAAAACTGCCCAGTGGAGACACAGAAATGCTGAGTAGTTAGGAGTAAGTGTTGCAGAGTCAGACAGATGTGGAATCTCGGACTTCCACTTAGGAGCCACTCAACTAACTTTGGACTTTGAAACATGAGTTTTCTCACTTTTAAAATGGGGTAAGGCAAATCAAAAAAGACAGACTTCAGATTAGTGGTTGCAGGGGATTGTAGGCAGGAGGAGAAATTGACCACACAGTAGAACTTCTGGGGGTGGCCGACATATTCTATGTCTTGCCTGTTGTAATTTGACAAAACTCATTAAACTGAATGTCTAAAAAGAGGGAATTTTAACTATAAGTAATTATACTAAAATAAGTCTCATTTAAAAGAAATGGGATGATGATATGTTTTTAGGAAATCTCTGCCATGCAGTAAGCAATTAGTAAATATTCACTTTCATTACTTAGGATTTTCCCAAGTCGTATTTACTTTAGATATATATGTATAAAGTTTTGTTTTAACATACAAAGAGTAGATAATTGGGGAAATTAGGAGGGAATAACATTGGGAATATGTCCCACAGTGTTTCAAATCTATACATGTGAAGAACTGAATAGAATGACATGGTATTGAGTATTCAAAGTACATGGAATGAAAAACAAAAGAAAAACAGAGAAGATTCAGATCACTGGCTCTGTGAATGATTTGTGGTTTCTCTACCACTGGGTATCTGGGAGTGGGCCTCTTGGCCTCCTTTCCTTATAATGGTTTCCTTTGATTGACTGCATTAAGCTGCCTTCTAGCTTAGAGCCAGAAATCCAGAGCTTACTTTTAAAGTGATTATAAGAGAAAAAAAGAAATGAGACACTAATATCACACTAAGATATCTATTCAGAACTTAACTGAAATGTGAAGATTCAGTTGCCGGGGTCCAACCCCAGCAGGTCTAGGGGTCCCCAAAGGTGTGGACCGAGTCGGCGAAGAAGGAATGACACGGAGACAGCATTCAGTTGATCAGCAGCCTAGCCAGGATCTCCAGCCAAGTTCTGGTCTGGATCTCCAGAGAAGTTCAGCCGTTTATTGTCTTGTTACATCCGTATTTATACCAGTTGATTTTAATCCTGTCAATTTCTATTACAAAGGTTAGGGGTTTCTTATCTCCATTCCAGGGAGTAAAGATTATGTAGCTTAAGCATGATTGTTTGTAGTTAAAGTGATTAACTACCCGCCTGGCACTTAGTTAAGGAGTTTCATCCCCTCCCTGACTTCAGGGAAAAATCCCTACCTGGGGAAACAATCTTTCTCGGAGAGGTGACCTTGGTTAAAACACACAGCGCTAAGGGGAGCAAACATATTAAGAACAGTATGCTATATACACCAGGTCCCTTGAAACATATGCTGTGCAGATGTTTCTTTCCTGCAGCGACTGTGTCAAGCAGCAAGGATGGACCGGCTTCTGGCATTTAGTGTTATGGAATATACATTAAATGCTTACGGAATTCTATGTGGAGTGTTTTTTTTTTTTGACAACTTTCTCTAACATTAGTTTGTTTATTTGGAGATAAATTCAGTTTAATAGAGGTATTAAAATATGTATAACCCACTTCAATAAGAATTCACATCATTGTTTTGATAGCTTAAGAACTTGGTTGGGATAACAACAAATTATATAATTGGTTTATGACTGGAACAAGAAAGCCAGATGCTTCTTAGGCTAATCCAAACAGTTCCCAATTGCCTCTACCTGGACATTAGGTACCTGTTCATTCATCATTACTTGGAAATTGGATATCTTTTGAGGTTCTTTTAACAGGAGCATAATACTTAAATTGAGGTGCATTCAATTATAGGTATCCTTGAATTTCAGCTCTGTTAACTTACTAGCTATATGACGAGTTACTTAACAACTGTGAGCTTCACTTTCCTCTACTGCAACACTGGAGGAATTACTGTACCTACTTCTAGTTTTGTGAGGATTAAATACTATATATCAAGTAAAGCGCTTAACAAAATGCCTAACATAAGAATGCAGTAAGTATTACTATTGTTCATTCAATAAAAGTTATTATTTTTACTTATATCATTTGGTGAGGTTAGGAAAGCAAATCTAGACCCCAAATTTAGATGAAAAGCAAATTTGATATGTGACTACTATTTCCAGAACTAGTTGTTTCCTTTCTTTTTCTCTTTCTGTATTCAACCTTTTCTACAGGAGCTAGGAGCTTTTGTCTTTAAAATGAATGGTTTTGGAGGGCAAAAAATATTACAAAGAGGGTCAATAAGTAACACTCATGGAGCATTTATTTATGCCAATCCTCTTTAAGTACTTCTCAAGCACTGCATAAACTGATCTTAACACCATAAGAGGTAGGTACTCTCATTTAGTCTCTTTCAAAATGAGGCGTCTGAGGTCTTGCACAGCAAGGTAGTTTATTCAGATCACACAGGTATAATATGGCTCAAAGAGTGCTGTTAGAAATGGCTTCTGAAAATAGATAAAAGTTAAAATTATGTCGTCTGTGTATAGTTTATTATTATTATTATTAAACACTAACACCCCAGGCTTCTTTGTTCCTCTGTTGTCCTTTTTTCCTCTACAATTTATGGCATACTAACTATATTCCACAGATAATATGAGGCAGTTTCAATATATTATTTCATTTGGTAGACATTAGTAAATTATGTGAAAAATTATCCCATTAACAGATGAGAAAACTGAAACACAGAACACTGAAACTTGCCCAAGCTTATCCAGAAACAGCATCAGGATTCATACAACATCTGCCTGAATGCATAGTCTGATGTTACTGCTGGAGTGTCAGTGAAAGATGTGATGGAAATGCTGTGTGACCTCTGTTCTTACATGACATGACACTGGAAGCATAATTGTGAATCATATTGCCAATTTCATCCATTCACAGGAACCAATACAGCACAGTAAGATGGCGATCAAACTGGTAGCTACAACTACTATTATAATTCTCACACTTAATAAATTCTAGGCCCAGATATGAATTTTTTATCAAAATGCACCACTACAGAAGTAAACATATGTTTCTTGTTGCATGTCTCTGCATAATGTTACCTGTTTCTATCACTGTCTTTACCTTTCTTCCCTATTATATTAGATTCAAATTTTGCTCAAGGGATGTAGGCTCTTAGAGGCTTATTATTTTCCTCTCTCTAGTGCCCTGGAGGGTGCTGCAGAACAGCTACTGACACCTCAGCATTATCCCTAGAGGCCATGTATGATTGGGAACTGCTGCATATTCACACACTGCCTGCAGAATACGAACACACACAAACACATACATGTACACACAAAACACACATGAACATACAAAACACACAAAAATATACACAAATACACACATTTGTGTATGTATTTGCTAGTCTTTTTTCCAAACATATAACAAAGAAATTTTACTTCTAAAAATGACTTCAGATTTCACTTTTTTATATAAAACGAAAGAAGAAATATCTGATAAAATGACTTCCCTTGAATTTTCTCAGTCATTTCCGCCTTGACCTAAATTCTATAATCCTTTACCACTTGAGTCATCTTTGTTGATATACTGTCTGGTAGATAATTCTCTCAATAGTGTCAAAAATATCTAGTGCCCAGTGTTTTATTTTCTTGTTCTTATCAAGAAAACTAGAAGCCAACCTTACCTAATACTAGATCTTATAGCTCCTATTAGCTAGTCTGAAGCTACAGTCAAATTTAGATTTTAAAGTTATTAGTTCTTCATAACTTTATGTATTTTAAAGGGTACTTTGTTTATAAACTTTACAACAGGTCGTGTTATAAAATATAAAAAATGAAATCATTTTAATTTCCCAATAGTTTCTCGCCTAATTCATTTTTCTAAGTTTGCATTTACATTTTTAAATTTTCTTATTTTAAATATAACTTAACTGTATGAAATATAATCAAGTATGCTTATAGTACTTTATATTGATTTACAAAATTTAGATAAAATCTTACCTTTATACTAAGAATCTTACCTTTATACTAAGATGTAGACTATTCATAAAAACTCCTCACATTAATATTCCATCTCATCTCAGATTGTGCCTCCTGTTGTGTATGTGGCTCCCGGAATTGTGATCATTGCAGTTTTCTGCCTAAATGTATTTTGTATTCAAGGAAGAATGCATGATATGACTTCCCTGCCACCTTGGCTCAGCCCAGTTGTCCGTAGGTCAGGTCCTTACTTTGAAGTTTTTACTCTTCTTTAGCAATCCTCATTCTGTTCTAAATGCTTAGAGATGGCTGTAGGATTGTTTTTTAAACCTCACTGGAGGATATGTTTAGAGAGAGGAAGGGGGAGATGGAGAAAGGGAGAGAGGGAGAAAAATAAGTAGAAAGAGAAAGAGAGAGAAACACTGATGTAAGAAACATCCATCAGTTGCACCCCATTCATGCCCTTGGGGATTGAACCCGAAACCTAAGTTATGTACTCTGACCAGGAATCGGACCCACAGCCTTTTGATATACTGGATGATGCTCCAGCCCAACTGAGCTACCCTGCCAGGGCATGGTTTTAGGAATTTTGTATATATATATTTAGTCTTGCAATCTCTCAGGACTTATGCGGTCTCAATAAAAACTTTAAATAATTGACAATTATAATTTTTTAAATACTGAAAATATCAGTGAAATTATTTAGACTGCAGAATATTAAAGCAGGAAATCTTTCATGACAGAGACACACACTAATTATGTTTTTGGTAAAAGTATTTAAAAAATATCCATATGCTAATTTGAGCAAACCACAAAATGGCAATGTCTTTCCCTGGTTTCTTATGTTGAGTCATTTTATTTATTTATTTATCTTATTTTATTGTTTAAAGTATTACAAATGATAGTACATATGAGTCATTTTAAATCAAAACAATTAAAGTGACAGCATTTTGAAATATTTTATTGTTCTTATGGTCTAATCCTAGGACATACTGGGTTGTATGAATTTGTATTTTGGGAATATCATATAGCAAAAGCTCAATAAATCGTGGCTCTAACTTTTATCATTACAGAAGTAATAATTGTGCTGCAATTAAAAATGTGATGATGGTGGACAACATACAGAACTTCCAAGAATTTTCCTACGGTTATGTCACATTCCTAATGTAATGTATTTTCCTACCAACAGAAGGGCAATGATTCTTTCAAGTAATCAAGAATGAAAAAATATTATGCACTTTACATGAGTGGGATTTTTGAATAAATTTGGATAATCATCTCACTCTCTATGCATCAGAGGTTGAAGGCTGGTCTGAGTCCTGCATTAGGCCTACTTAGCAGGTTCATGCTTCCCAAGCTTATTTCTCTGCCATGTAAGTATTTTAAAATGTTTAAAAAAGTGTCCTGTAGAAATTGAGTTGCTGTAAATCAATAGACAAGAAGTGTGTCAGCGGGAAGGTTAAAGAGGTATTCTTATTTTGAGCATATGTGCCGGAGCTTTTAATTGCCAGAGTTTTCACTGAAGTTTTGATGGGTGAGAACTGCAATTTACACCAAGATTTTTATATGTTACTATAATTAAAGACAGACCCTTCTTCCTCTTCATCTAACTTAATAGGACACATTTTAATTTGGGTCTTTAGATATGATTATGACTTTCTGAATTTGCCTTTTGTGCAAAATGTAGAATTGAGTTTATTTTCCTACAAGATACTAACAGACATAATTTGCTTTCCTAAACTTGGTGTAAATTAATAGGGATTCTCTTTTTTTATTTTATTTTTTTATTTATTTCAGAGAGGAAGGGAGAGGGAGAGAGATATAGAAACATCAATTATGAGAATCATTGATCAGTTGCTTCCTGCATGCCCCACACGGGGGATCAAGCCCACAGCCGGACATGCGCCCTGACCTGGAAGTGAACCAGTGACCTCTTGGTTCATAGGCTGATGCTCAACCACTTAGCCATGCCTGCCAGGAAACAGGGATTTTATTTTTAACACGCAGAGTCATCCCTCAGTATCCATAGGGGATTAGTTCTAGGACCCCCACAGATACCAAAATTTATAGATGCTTATGCCTGTTATATAAAAACAGCATAGTATTTGCATTTAATGGATTCACATCCTCCTGTATAATTTAAATCAACTATAAATTACTTAAAATACCTAATACAATATAAATGCTATGTAGCTGTTATTCTATTTTGTTATGGGAACAAGTACATGGTAAAAAGTACCTACATATTCAGTACAGATGCAGCCACAGTAGGCCTAACTACATAGTGCACATCATCAGCAATACAACTTTAAAAAAAAATATTTTCCATCCAAATTGGTTGAATCCACAAATGGGGAACCCACAGATATGGAGAACCAACTGTATTTATTACACATTAAAATAGGCTCTTACTTTGTATGATTTAGTGACTTCCTATACCAGGCAAAGGGTTAGGTCGGCAAAGATCTCTTGCTCCAATTACAACCCAAAGTGTAAAAGTAAAATGTAAATGATTATTCTTAAATTGATATATTTCTTAGCCTCGATGTAGACAAATATAATATATTCTTCCACCTATAATTTAATCATGATGATATACATAATTTGATACTTTGCAGCAGAATTTTTAATTTAGGGAAACTAAAATATTTTAATAAGCCTCTATATAAATTACTCCTAAGTTAAACTTGCTTTATTAAAAAATAGAACTTTGTTTCTCTATTTCCACTTACTATACAGGTTTTAAATGTATTAAAATAAAACATATGTCAAGAAAACAGTCTAACATTGGTCATTGCCAAAAGCTAAAAATTAATGCTATAGAATGATAGTTGTATGTGGTGTGTGTGTGTGTGTGTGTGTGTGTGTGTGTGTGTGTGTGTTCTAGAAAGAAAAGTAGGCCAGGGAGATGATGTAAAACACAGGAATAAGAAAAAAACAAAACTTAAATATTTGACATATTTGGGACAGGTATTCTTGATGGATCACTGTCGGGGCGTGTTTGCTGACCCACATAATTTCTAATATCAATCAGACAGAAAGTCTTCATATAACCCCCATCTATGAGCACTGCTCCCCAGTGTTCTGTCAATGGAGGGAAAGCTTTGACTTATTCACCCATCATTATTGTCTATGCTATCATGCTTCTCACTGTTCAAAACATTTATTTGGTGCTTAAACAAATAGGGACTTGAATGGACTGGCCTGAATATGGGCATCTGTTCTGTAAGATGCAACCAACTAGTAAGAACTAATACTTTCACAGGAATTCAGCTTAAAAATGCCATGAACATAGATCTTTGTAAGGAATCCTGGCACAACAGATATGTTTACAGTACACCTGATGCTAACTAATTGTGTGAGATGATAAAATTGTTCATCTAAGGGAACATTTTCATATTTTTGAACATTCAGTTTTAGCCATATAATTGGAAAATGTTCTTATTAATGTGAGTCTTTTAATGTCATGTCTATATTATGTTAATTCTAAACATTGTCAAGTTCATGGCTGTGGGATACAAAATGGTTCATATAAAAGTTCTAAACTAGTAAATCATTAGATAATTTGTCTAAATAAATTTAAGAATGTACAGATTTGTATGCATTTAGGTAATACTTCTAATTTTTATTTTTATCTAGATATTTAACATTAAACTATTGAAACATATCAAATTCTATAATAGATACTTTTAGGGAAAATGAATTAAATAGTTTTTATGAACTATTTTCATTAAATAATTCATTGTTAATAATTTGTTACTTTGTATGTTATTTGAAATGATATAAATGAAGAACAAGTATTTTACCTCTAAATATGTAACTTCCTGTAGAAAAATTGTTTTGTGTCCATATTATCAGCGAAGATAATCCTGAAGGATGAATCTGTGGTTCCTTATATCATAATTTCCCTTTCATTTCAATGTGAAAGGCCAACATGACATCTATAATACATGACATCACAAGGAAAGAAAAACATGTGCAGTTATTTTATTTATGATTCTATTTCCTAAATTGCATTAGATGCAACAAAAAACCTTTTACACAAAACATCAAAAGTGCTTTGTTTTGACAATTAAAGCTTTAATAAAATAAAGTACTCCCAGAATGAAAACTGATCACATTTTCAACAAGCAGTCTGTGTTTATCTACCTGAAACATTTGCATCTCCAGCTTAAGTAGTTTTGCTAATCAGTTTACATCTCCAACTAGGCTGTGGTTCCTTAAATATTTATACAGTCTTAATGTATATCATGCTGGTTTTATTAATTTTAACCCCAAAGCCTCTTCTACCAATGACTATTTAATGACTATAGTGCTTTTCCTCTTGATCGCCTTTGTTCTTTGCTACAATATTAAAAAAAGGGGGTGGGGGAGACATAAGTCTTGAAACAAACCAGGTAATGACATGCCACTCTGAGTGAATAACCATGCAAGACCTCACTTCTCTGACTCACCTGTCCATTACAAACAAACTTCCTGCTTTGGGCTTGTTTTGTTTCTTTCTTAATCCAAAGTCATATGCTTCTTTTCATTCCAAGAAACAAAATTTAAACCATTTTGTTTGATGGAGTTGATATTAGGCTTGATGTAGCTTGATAAAAGCACATCAAAGTCCTTGAATCACCCTATATCTTTTAATCCATCAGCAAAAGAAAACATGCCTTGTAGCAGCTTGGTGAGATCACTCAGCCAAAAAACTTAAAGTATTATGCTGTTGAAACTTACTTAATATTTTATTTTATAAAATGTCTGTGAAAGAGATATTTTTCAAGGTTTATATTATGTTTTCTCCATTTCTAATGTCTGTACACAATGTGAACTATTTTAGAACATGACATTAGAATATTGAAATTAGAGTTTGTTACAACTTACAAACACACACATAAGTCATAAGAGGAAGGAAATTCCACATCAAAAATATTTAAGTTTACATAAAATATTTTCTTTAACTATAACTAATATGCTCATTTGTCTAAATGTTTGTTGCCTAAATATTCACAAAGAAATGTTTTTCACTAAATATAAATCCACTTATGTATCTATTCATGAGAATAAAACTATACTTTAGAAATTGGAAACTGAAAAACTCAGTTCTGATTTCTAGAGGATAAGGTTTAGAATTATATTTTACTCATTTTATATATTTATCAATATTTCAGTGATGGTATATACCTATAACATATCTATTTTTTGTCTTTCTATATCTATCTCTTATTTAGGCATTTTTATTGTGCTATGTCAGAATGCATTCTTTAAAAATATTTCTTGTCCTATTTCATTCATATATATTTACATATTTTTCATATATATAGTGGAAGACCAGTTGAAACAGGAGCATGAAGAGTTATAAGCAAATCAATTTCAAAAAAAGCTTGATTTATTATTCATCTCAGCTTCCCTGTTAGGAGCCACCGTTGATAGTTGTTACCCTAATTGTGAGACAATTTAGTTCCATTCAAAATTATTTTTACCCACTTTCTTCCTTTTTTCTTAGTTATTTATAATTGTTCTACTTTTGTTTTGGTGGTCCTTCTATTTAACAGGTAACAGACTCAAAACTTGGTAAAGACAAATAATTTTATAAATTTTATATAAGTAGTCTGCAGTCTTCAGTCCTAAAACTTCTAGACTACTTAGGTATTTACGTTGTCTCTCAGAAACTTAAAGAAAAAGCATTGCCTGTTGACACTAATATGCTTTTTCCTAACAGAAATCTTTTAAAATAGTACTGAAATATAAACCTGATGTAAATACTCATATCAGCTCCTGACACATAGTAGATGCTAAAAATATTTGATGAATACATGAATAAATCAATAAGTATATTCTATAATGTAAGTTTTCAATTAATCTTGATCAAATAACCATGGCATAACTCTCATGGCTTTAACGTGAGTAAACAAACATGTTGCTAATATTTTCGCTTTCTAGTCTTCTTGCAGGCATTTGCACATTGTATTTTTCTTGTATTTAAGTTTTACGTCTCCTCCAAGGAAAACATTTACTCAGCCTCAGCCTCTTCAGCTTTTTTGTGTGACAAGTCATTCAGGACCTCTCCTGGCCTGTCTCAGGCGACTTTTCCAAGGTTTTCTCCCGCTGTTCCCGAGCGTGGGCCGTGGACTCACTCCATTCTTAAAGTAATAATCTACTAGCTCTTCCTCAAACAGATCTAACTTACTTTAAACTTTGCATCTTTATTGCTATTGAATCCATTAAGCTCTCTCTTATAAAAATTCACCAACCCCGATCCAATCTTTCCACTCCCAGGAAGCATGCTCTACGTGGTCTCTTACTTTCCCCCAAATTCGGGCACTATGAAACTTCTCCACCATCCTTTGGTTTGCAGTGGTGATGCATGCTTCTCTTATCTCTCTAAACAGAAACACAAAACCCTCGATTCTTGTAGAAAAACTAGTTTGGTATTTGTACGTAGATGCTCAGTATGTTTTAGTGTATAAAATAAGCCGATCTGCTCAGCTGGCTAATTAGCTCCTAATCGGTCACATCTCCTCGCTGAAGCAGAGTGAGTGGCTATCATGAACACACTGCATAGACACCACAAAGAGTCCATCCTGCCAGTTGAAGGGAAGTGTCAATCCTTTCCCACCCCACTCCGTGCCAAAGAAGATTCCCGAACTGTCTTTTGGTATCTTCGGAATTCCAGGTAGCCGAACCCTAAGGGATCTCAGTTAATCCAAATGGGAATATACTTCATTATACCAGCAAGAAGCCACATGCTGCAAGATGCGTGTATAATTTTTAAAAGAAAACCAGTTCCCTTTGCTAAAATGCAAACTGAAATTTGCTTTGTATTTTCAGCTTTTAGTATGTTTTATTTTTTTTGGAGAGGCAAGTATTACAAACACAACAAATGATATTGTAGTCTGCGTTTTGACACCAAAAGAAAACTAATATTAAATTATAACAAATTTTAAGTGCATCTTATTTTGACACTGACAGTCTTTTATAAGGATTTAAAGAAAATCATCTATTTTTATATTCAGGAGATCTGCTGTACACAGAGAACCTCATTGCTTGAACTCTCCTCTTTATACATAGATATTTTTATAAAATATTCATAGGAAATTGTTGACTATAGAACTATGGCAATTCTCTTGAGTGATCCTGGGAGTCTTTCAGTCAATGAGCTCCATGCGGCGTTGGCAGCATGAGCTACGCTCCATAAATCAGACTAAAACCATTTTATGCTGCTTTTAAAATTACTGCTATCAACAAAACACATGAGCCTGAATTACTTAATCTATGCAGATGTTGTTAACTGCATTAATTATTTAATTCTGACAATAAAACTGCAGTTCCATTTGCCTAAATGCAGACCACACTGCGAATTTTTGAAAAGATATTTAACGATATGACCACTAGATGGGAGTAGACAACTTTTTAAGCCACATAAGCACAGAATGAAAAGTGGTAGTTGCTAAACTTAGATGTAAGGTAATTCTAGGTTACTGTATTGCATTTCTAACCAAAGCTCATGGAATACCTTTTGTTAACCCGTGTAGGTTACATTAAAATTGAATTACTTTCCTGGAGAAATGAATTGATTCGAAGGAGCTTTCTTCTTCATTGCCAGCATAGTCATCTTTATGATTTCATGATGAATAAACTATATAGAAGCTCTTTTCTATCATTTTATTGACATGAAAGCCAATTTTATACCAGATAGACACTTGTTTTATTAATTACATGGTCCCATAGGAAGTGTGGTTGTATTTTTAAAATAGTCATATTAACTAGAAATTAAAGGAATTGCATATATTATTGTTCTCTTTAGTCTGGTAGTTAATTGATTACATCGTGGACATGTGTTGAATATAAAGCTTCCCCAATCAACATGTGCATAAAGCAAAATGGTATTTTTTTTTTCATCAGGACATAGTGAACGGTGGCAGGTCAATGCAATCATAATTGGTTCTAATTAGCACTCTTCAAGCTGTTAATCTATTTTATTTTAACCTGCCTCTAAATCACACAGGAAGAAAGGTAAAAACTGTGTTAGGAAATAACAAAGACGTCCTAAATGCATGGCTCTTTCAATACGAATGAATATCTCCAAAGCTTAGTTCTGAGTGTTTTTGCTTTTCTGGAGGCTTTTATGTCTTTAGTCCTTTCTGAAATACAAGTTTATTTTAAATTGCAATATATGTATTTTTTTTTTTACTCAAGAAAAAGAATATCATTGTGGCAGTCATGCTCTTTTAGTTGTTATCCTTGATAGCTATACAGGGAGTGAGATCATTAACTTGAGGCAAATGTCACATTTTCTGTGGAAGCTTTGAGCTTTCTTACTTTGCTTTGTTTCGAGAAATGCAGGAAATCTCTCTGATTCTAGCTCCCGTTGTCTTTAGTGAGGCCTGCCACACATGTCAGATGAACATGAAACTGATTATGTTCTTTGCACAATGAAATTTGACATAAAATTAGATATAACTTTCTCTTGCGTATGTCAAATATAAAAGAAAAATCTTTCAAATGCATAGTCATACTGTCCAATAAATTGAAATCTCTAGGATATTTTTCTAGAGAAAAAAATCATGTGCATTGAGGTTCACTTCTACATATTTTGAAAATGTGAAATTTTCAATGACAACACATTGCAAAACGTCTAAACAGATATAACAGTTGAAGCTATTCTTCAGGTTTATTTTTTCTATTATACCAATAAGTCTTTAGCAACCACATTTGAATCAGTGTTTATTTTTATAATACTGTGTTTTACTTTATTTCCAATGATTTCGTATAGATTTCATTTCAAATTTTGTTTCGCATAGCCTTTTTGTTTAAAAAATTACTCATAAATTCAATTTCTTATTCTAGGCTTCTTCTATTGACCCTTTAAATACATTATTTCAATTTCATATCACAGTTATTATGTTAATAAATTTATACTAAATCTGAAAAATAACTATATTTGAACAAATATTAAATTTTATTCTAATGTTTATTTTTTCTTAGATTTAATATTACTCATTTCAATCTATGAGTAATAGTTAATGCCAAAATAAAATGTAAAAAAAGTCTTTTATGGAAACTGGAAATTAAAAGAATATTTGCAGTAGCTGTTAAATATGCCTATTATCTCCTTAGTTTGCAATAATATGTCTACCAAATGATGAGCAAGACAAAGTAGTCTTTGTAAAAAAAAAAAAAAAAGAAGAAGAAGAAGATTTTAGGAAAAATGTTCATACAGATTTAAATGTCTCAAGTATTCTATTTCAGAAAGTTGAATTATGTGGCAATACTTTTTTTATTAGTGGAATTAACACTACAATTCTCCATTACATTTTTTTATTATTATTAGTTAAGGTTCTCCATTACATTTTAAAAATAAACATTTCCAATTAAACACATAATGTAAAAAATGGATATTAAATCAGCTTAGACCATCAAACATATCCCTTTAGTTATATCCATTTTTTATATGGTTTAAAATCTTTAAAAGGTTGATACATTATTTCAGAAAGACAAAAGTAACATCATGAGAAAAGCTAAAAAGAAAATGTAAATTAAAACAGTTCTGACTTAATTTTCTTGTTTAAATGACCTTGATGAGGTATTTGCTACACAAACTGCCTAACATAACTTATAACCCTCAATTAAAAAAAAAAAACTGGAAAGTAAAAAATTGCTATTAAATGGTGATTCTTCCCTCATGTCAATGTTTTACTAAAATAAAAACAATTCTATTTTCCAATATTGTTTCCTTTGTGTAACATTTAAAATTATCTATTTAAATTAATGAACTATTTGAACATTAGTAAAACTGGATTCCTAATCAATTTGAAAAATTTTGTTGGAAAAACTTTTGTCAAAGGTTTGTGTAATTGGATAGGAAGAATTATATTTTAGATTGCTATTTATTTTATTATCATGTATAGGCTCCTACATGGTGTTTAAATTTTTATCCATTTTTGGTAGGATGCTATTGGCACATACATAGCATTCTATATTTTCCAGTTAGCTGTTTGTTTATCATTTCTTCCTAGTTGCAAGTATCTACGTATCAAATATATTTTAACATAGATAATATTAGAATATATACACATATGTACACATTTTCGCATTTAGATAAAAATTGAGATGTGTTCATCAAACCCTCTATCTCTACCCATGTGTTCTAATTTATTGCCTCATAGCCATTCATAAATACAACAATAATGCCAAATTGACCCTGCTGGGGACAATTGCATCAGGTCACACAGAGTTTGGCTCTCGTTTTGTTGTTTTCATAGTCTCCACTTTAGAAAATGTAACTGAGACAGCAAGTCATCTTCAGTTGAAATATGTAAATTGAAAATATAGCCACGTCATAGCTGTATGTGCAAATATAAGTGAAAGAAGGTGGGTAGGTATGACAGCTTGCTGAAATTTTGCTAGCATTTGACATACGTTTTATTTTCTTGAATGAAAGTTACATGTGTCATTGCCTGGGAACAGATCAAACACTTCAGCCACAGGCGGGAGATTCGGCTCCACCCTTTACCTGCTGTGAAACCATCTGTAAACTCCTTAATCTTCAGAGGACCTCAGTTTCTCTACCTCTCGAATGAAGAAAGCACCACCTGCCCACTCTGCCACTCCTCCTGTTTCATTTTGTTTTAATCACAGAAATGTTAGAAGTATCAATTAAACCAGTTTGGCAAAAACACACCCAGCCTTGGGAAAAGGTGGGAGGGTAATTCTCTGAGGAAATGCAACGTGATGCTATCAAAGAAAATGTCTTAAACAAAAAACAACTACAAGTATTTCTGTGAAGTTAACAGAACCAGTGTGTAGGCAAAGACAGCAGTATTTAGGGAATCTGACTTTTCTGCGTGTAAACCTGGAGCTCTGGTAAGTCCCCTCATTATCACCAGTTAATGCCATCTGAGGATTATATAACTTCAATAACTAAATAGCTTAAGTGCTATAAATATTTTGGGCCAAAACCTAAAATAAACCTGTTTGTTTAAATTATTAGCAAAACTGTGTATCATATAAAGGTAGACTAAAAACATTGTCTTCCTGCTTTTGCTGTTGGTGTTGGTTGGGGCAGATCTAAACTCTAATTTGTCTTTTCTCTTTAATGATAATTTTAATACATACATTTCGGAACTTGCTTATAGCTAAAAGCTGACGACCAGGTTTCCTACTGTGCATTTTAAAATTAGAAAATTTATATAAAATTTGATTTTTCACAATGGCATATGTGAATTAAAAATATAGTGCAGCTATAATTATTAAAATTAAAACTTCAACCAATGTATAAATCAAATATACAATAGCACAAAAAGAATCGCAGAAGGTAAGACATGTAGATTTGTCTCACTGGCCATTTTAGTTTACCCAGTCAAGATATAATATGAAGCTCTATTTTGTTAAACAGACAATAATTAGTAAAAGAGATTGTCCCTTGCCTTCAAAATGAAATATACAGGTAATTTTTTATAGCTCAAGAATGTAAATAACATCAATTCTGTACTGGATTATATTTTAGAATTACACTAAGCAAATCTCACAGAAAAATCATATTCAAATTACAGAGCTGAGTATGAATGAGAATATGGAGCACACCACGAAAGTCAAAGTGGACAGAAAGCTGTTGCCTCAGCATTTGCAAAGCAAGTACAACAAGCCTCTCCAAACAAGCTTATTTGATTTGGGAATTTTCCAAGTTTGCTTAACATAAACTACATTTTAATTCCGGAATAATCAGCCAGAGGGAATGGTTTTATAGTTGACACATAAGGTTTGAAATACTTGGACTTCCTGCACCTACAGGTTCAAATCCCTGTAGTGCTCCATTCTTTGGTGGTGGCTAAGTACCACACACGTGTTTATATATTCATGTGTGAGGGGATATTTTTACAGAGGAAGCGTCCAAAACAAGAGCACTGGCTGCACAGTGTGAAGATCCCAATGCAATTTTCCTAAGAACAGAGTGTGTGGCTCATGAATGGCTGCAGCTTCTGGGAATCTTGCCAAAAACCTAGGGCAACGGAGAGTGTGGCTTTGCTCTAAAGGAGATTAAACTCCCTATTTAAAAGCTCCCTATACTCCACCATTGTGAGGGTTACACTCATTATTTTTTCCATGTTAGATGGTGAGTTAATACACATGCCTAAGATGCAATATCTTAATTCTCCTCTGCCTCCCTGTCTGACTGAGTTGGTAGACTTGCCATCACACTCAGCATTCAAGGTTATTGATTTTTCAGAAGCACACACAAAATGCTATTACAGGGGAAATATTGTATGCACTGGATGGATAACCACATAAAAGGCAAAAAGCGACCCATAGTAGTTAGCTCAGTAAGAATATAAAAATAAATACTTTTTTTAAAGCTAAAGTAACGAGGTCAATTTCTCTGTGAATCATTTATTTGCATGTTTTCTAATTATGGTCCACAGCCCCTAAATATCACTATTTGTCACAAGGACTCGGTAAGGCAATATAAATGATTTAACATGGAATACATTTTTGAGCTTATCACCTATTGTGCACTAGTCAACGTAGTTTTATTTACATACTTTGAGGAATTCGATTAATAGTAAATACCTCTTTCTAGCTTATCTTCTTTGAGTATTGATCAAAATAACCCTTATTTATTTAGGAAAGATACTTGTTTCATAGGAACATCTAATATTTATGAAATTATTCAGACAGAGAGAATTTGAGATGCAGCTAATCAGGAACGATATTTTTGCTGTTGTTGGTGCTTTTCTAATAACATTTTTATTCTTTTTAAAAAATCAGTGTTATAATTGAATTACAATATGATATTGCAATGTTTATCATGGAATAAATATGGTAGAAGCTTTCAACATCCTTTTTTTCTATTTTTAAATAAAATTTACTAAATTATTTGCCTGTGGAATAATGCAATGTCATGTGAATTTATGGAATCCTTATGACCTACTGATATAATGGATTTAAATGTGTGCTTTTTTTAAAAAATACAAAGTATTGCAAAATTATTAGATAATAATTTTTCCAGTCCTAGGAATGTGTTAAAATTAGCAGTTTTTGAAGCAGCTAAAAGAAAGAATAAAATTAAACACAAAATATTCATTGTAAAAGTACTCCAAATGAACCATTAAATTATAAACCAAATCATGATAAATATAGACTACATTTAGCATTGGAGGTCTTACGAAGGATTAATGATGCAATTTGATTTTCCAGCATGCTCAATTTTGTGATTTTCCAAACTCTGTAGTCAATTTCATGATTATTAAAAATCTTAGACATAGAATTTTAGAAAATATAATGGTGCTTCATACTATTATTTTTAAAAATTGGTTAGATGTCACAGCAAAGTCAAGAGCTCTGAATGCAAAAGATGGTACCAGTTTTTGTTTTGCCCTTTCACTAACATGCAAAAGGTTGAAGATATAATTATTCACAGGTGGCATAATTATCCACATAGAAAAATAAAAATGTACAAATAAGCTATAGTCCTTAAAAATTTTTACTGAGTTTGTTGCATTAACATTTTTAATATAAAACCCAGTTGCATTTCTATAACACAGAAAGCTCTACTAACAAACACTGTTAGACAACGTAATTTTAAAAGGATGTCATTTATAGTTACATCAGAAATAAAGTACCTAGAAGAATATTACGTTTGTTTCTGAAGAAAATTAAACTGCCGCATTGGGAGAAAATAAGAAGACAAATAAATTGAGGCATGTGCCAGATTCATAAATGAGAAAATACTATTACAAGTAAATGTCAATATTCCCCTAACTGATTTATAAATTTGATACATTTTATATCAAAATCCCTTTAGTTTATCTTGTGGATTTTGTCAAGATAATTTTAAAGTTTTTGTGCACAACAAAATACCGGAATTTTCCAAGACATTCCTGTGAAGACAGGAAAGGGGTACTGCCTCTTAAAATATAAATTATTATAGATATATAGTAAATAAGACAGTACTTACCAAACTAGAAAATATCAAGAATTAGAATAGTAAGCCAATTTACAATTTACAAATATATGGATTTTTTATTTATCACAAAGGTAGCCTTGTTTCTGTATAAATTAATAAGCTTGTACTTATCAGCTTTATACTAAAGAGCTTTAAAACAAAAGTTGTTTTAAGCATTTTTATGTGTTCTAATGAGAGATATCAACAATGATTAGTTATCTCTTTCAGATTTAGAAGTTTTTATAATAAATTCCTGTCACATCATTTTTATTTAAGATAATTCACAAGATAGATCAATCTTAACTGTATGGAAATACAATAAATGCAGGACTCTCACCAAATGGCTCTACAAGTTTTAGAAGAATATACTGTGCTTCCCAGCTAAAGTTTTCTCGCCCAAATAATGTAGCCCAAACAACTTTAAGCTTCATCTATTTATCTTTGTTTGCATACTACCTCGGGAATTATTATATCAATATATCAATCAAAGACAGTTGAAAGGGGGAAATCATTTATTTACTCATTCTCTCAAGCCCACTAATTGAGATATTTTCTCTAAATTTGCTTGCATTTTGGGGGTTCCAGTCCTCTTTTTCATTTCTTATTTATTTATTAAAATGTATATAACATATAACTTCTAAATTTCATCAATGTACTAGTATTAGTGTGGAAATTTTGACTTTATTGACCTTTTTATTGGAGGGGAAAATTGTTTTCCATGGGCCATTCAGTGTTTTACAGGCAGTAACACATTAAATTCTCAAATCAAACCTGAGAGCTAGATACTATATCCCCATTTATTTAGTCAATAAGTATAACACACACAGTTGCCACCCTCATTTTAATTACACTGTTGTGGGAGAGATGCATAGTAAACAAAAATTATAAGAACAAATAAAATTATTTCTGGGGGTTATCTTAGGGAAGGATTTTATTAAAGAATGCATGACTTTGCCAAAACCGGTTTGGCTCAGTGGATAGAGCATCGGCCTGCGGACTGAAAGGTCCCGGGTCCGATTCTGGTCAAGGGCATGTACCTGGGTTGCGGGCACATCCCCAGTGGGAGATGTGCAGGAGGCAGCTGATCGATGTTTCTCTCTCATCGATGTTTCTAACTCTCTATCTCTCTCCCTTCCTCTCTGTGAAAAATCAATAAAATATATTTTTTTAAAAAAGAGCACATAATCTTTAAAAAAAAAGAATGCATGACTGAGATGAAAACTAAACAAATTACAGGAGTTGAGCAGAGGCTAATGTAAGCATTCCAGGCAGAGGCATTGTGTGTGTGAAGGCTGTTTCTCAAATAGTGTTTCCAGAACAAAGTATGCCAGTCCATGGTCAGTAGATATTTCATTGCATTTTCAAAATGAAGCATAATAGAAGTGTGGAGTAATATCAAGTCTTGTTTGGCTAATAAATGATGCAGAGTAGGAATGACTTGGAAGTACATTTACTGTTACAAGAAAATATTTGGTTTGGGCACATGTGAGCAACCCAAGCATTTGTTTCCTTGAAAACATTTGTTTCAGCAGAAAATTTGGCTTTCATATTTGTATGTGTGTTTCCAAATTGGTGTCCAATTGTAGCAAAGTAAGCATTTGGCTGGTGACAGTTAGATAGCCAAATGCTCCCACACATGTTTATAGAAGCCTGGGGACTCTACTAAGGTCCAAGGCCTCTTACTATGTTTTTACTGGTTGTCTGATTAATGACTTGCCATGTAGTAGTGCAATTAGAATCACCCAGACTTTCATTTAAAGGAAAATAAAAATTTACAGAAACTCTCTGAGAGTCGCAAAGTCTTCCACAGTGCTAATAAAGGACATTTATACTTTCCTTGGATTCCAAAACTTTTAAGAAACAGAATACATAGTGCAGACAATAACTATGTTATATTATTCATATATTTATTTATTACCCATAAAAGTGCTTTTAAAATTTCCCTAATCCTAGATCTCAGAGGTCAAAATAGAATATGATGAAACTAGGGTTATTATGTATTTAGATTAACAAAGAGTTGTGTCTAAAAGCCTCCTTGTATCTTCTATTGTTTATTAACACAAGATATTCAAGTTTTCAACTTTCTGAAATCTAGAGTAACATGTTGGAAAACTGTGGAAAGTGACAGTTTGTCCACCAAATCTAGTCTCTTAATTTTTTTCTTAGCATATGAACACTCAGTTAGACATATTCTCCAGGCTGCCTTGTAACAAGATGAAACCATGAGATTAATTTATCACCAGAATGATATGAAAGGAAATAATGAAACTTCCACGTAAACAGATTTACAGGAAATCCATGTCTTGGGTTTTCTGTCTCTCTTTTCCTCTACCCACCAGCTGGTACATGGATGTGACAAGAAATCCAGCATTGCCATGAAGTCAAGAAGACTGTCATAGGTGGTAGGGTCACAGCACAGTGAATTATTACATGAGAAGTCACCTCTTTAGCATAACTATTGTACTTTGGAGTCTCTTTATTATAACAGTCTAGCACTTCACTATTATAGTTAAAATCTTTTCAATCAGATTTCTAGGTTGGTAATTTTGGAATGATGGGAGTGTCTTATAGACAATGAAAATTATTCATCAGGTATAAACATAACTAAGCATAAAAATTTTGCTGATATCAGTCCCTACTATTGAGGTAAGTAAATCTCAGAGATACATCTCTACCCAAAAAGATCTTTATTCAAGATCTCAACTGAATGAAAAATATTCAGTTTTTTAAAAATATATATATATTTGTTGATTTCTGAGAGGAAGGGAGAAGGAAGAGAAATAGAAAGATCAATGATGAGAGAGAATCATAGATCAGCTGCCTCTTGCATGCCCCCTACTGGGTACTGAGTCCAAAACCCGGGCATGTGCCCTGACCAGGGATGGAACTGTGACCTCTTGATTCACAGGTCAATGCTCAACCACTTTGCCACATTGGCCAGGCTTAATTTATTTTTAAATATATGTTAATATATTTTTTATTAATTTAAGAGAGAAAGGGCAAAGAAGAAAGAATGTTGGTCTGAAAAAGTATTCAAATGAGTATTAAAAAATACATATAAATGAAAATAATACAATGCATCAAAATATGAGAGATGTACCTAAAGTAGGTCAGTGAGCAAAACATAGCACTAAATGTTCCCATCACAGAAAATAAATCAATAATCAATCTTCATATTTCAAGAACTGGAAATAGGAGAGCAAAATAAACCTAAAGATGGCTGAGAATAAAAAATAATTTGAAAATAAGAGGAGAAATCAATAAAATTAGAAAATAAAAAATAGAAACAAAAGCTGATTATTCAAAAATATTAATATCATTGATAAACCCCAAGAAAGACTGACAAAGGTATAAAGAGAAACGACAAATGACAAATATCAGAAATGAAATGGGATATCACCACAGATCCTGCAGTTATTCAAAGAGTAATAAGATACTTCTTTAAATAACTTTAAAGTCACAAATTTGACAACTTAGCAGAAATGAACTGATCTCTTGAACGAAATGAAAAATATCAAAACTGAGCCAAGAGGGAATTGATGACAGTTTTCACTGTCATTCTTCTAACACTTCCATGTACAATTTTAACAGTCCTCAGTCAGCTACTCTGAGGCTAGATTTTGGGAGTAGCAGAGTGAAAAATAACAACAGAAACTAACTCGGAGGGTTTTACAAATACACATAGAAGCTTGAATGATGTGTATTTGAGAAAAATGAAGAGAAAATTATTGATAATCCAAAAACACTTTGATAGGGGCAAACTTGAAAATATATAAAACTTTAAATATATTTCTAAGATTCAAACATTTCAGAGCAAATGTGTTCTATTTGTTTTCTTAAATCTTAAAGACATCTATTCTGAAATGTTTAAGATAGTTATGACCTACTTTGCTTAATTGATAAATTCACCTAAAGGATAAGAAATTTCTCAAGTTTAGATGGATTAGAGAGTGAATTCTGTGGACTCCTGAGGTCTTCTGTGGGAGTATCAAGAACATTTACTATGCATATCTGGCCAAGAGTAAGGTTTTTAGTTCAATGACTACATGGTCATTTGTACATGCAGGTTGGAATGACTATATATATTATTACATCAACATGCATTCAAATTCTGAAATATTTATACTTGGAAAAATTTCAAAATTCAAGACAAAAAATAATAAGAAAATGAGAAAATTTGGTATATTGTTGACCACTGTTAGTTGCCCAAGAAGTTATGCCTTAAAATTGCCAGCAAAGGAACACATATGCTTATCAAATTAGCACAAAGAATAAAAAGAAATAAAATAACATAAAATTCCAAGTCATAGATTCAACACAGAATCTTTATCATTGACTAAATGTCAATTTGGCATCTTTCTTTATCATGAGTGCTCTTTAAAGCATCAATTCTTATTGCACAATGAATATCTTGGCTAAATTCAATATTATTTTATTTTAATTTATACTAGAGGCCTAGTGCACAAATTCACGCATGGGTAGAGTTCAGCCAGCCCAGCCTGATCAGGGATGATCAGGGATCATCAGGGATGATCAGGCTTTTTATTATATAGGAAGGGGACACAGGTGGTTGGCTAGCCAGCCCTACCCACTGGTCGAACTCCTGGTCAAAGTGACAATTTGCATATTAGCTTTTTATTATATAGGATAAGCCTTGATCTTAATCTTCATATGTATTTAAAACAAAAAATATTAAGTAAAATGTAAATTTAAGAGATTAGCAACAGAAGTTTGATAACTCTTGTTCTTTCAAAATGTGAATAACCAAGTAGCAAGCAGCAAAGGTAACCAAAAAGTTTATATGCTTTGACATCTGTTTGCCCCTTCTTACATAGCAATAGGATCCTTTTTCTCAATAAGATAACACTCATAGGTTCCAAGGATCAGGACGTGGACATATTTTGTGGGAAACACCATTCAACCCATTGCATTACTTGATCTTAAATGTGTGACACTAATACATTTTTGAGAGATATTCCAAATTTCCTCTAAGTGTCAATACATTTTTAGTTGTATTATGTTTCAGTATTTTGAAAATTATTAAAGATAAAGAAAGTAAATAGTCAACTTCAGTTCTTTGCCATCTGAGTTTCTTCATATGCTAGCATGAAACAAAACAAGTATCCAAGAAAACACAGGCAGGAAGACTATATGGGAGGCCATTGCTGTAATTATCAAGGCAGATCAAAGATGATGTTAGCTTATACCAGAAGATAGCAGTGGAGGCAGTGAGGTTGTTGAGCCCTAGAAATGAATTAAAAATGGGTGTCAACACAATTTCTTGAGAGGTAAGATGTGGGGTTATTACATAAAACATTATAAGAGCAGTGATGCAAAAATCTTTCTTCCAAAACAATTGTATACTGTGGGCAACAACAGTTTCTCTTGTCCCTATTATTGATTTCAATACTTATAAAATGCTCAATAATCTGAATAAATGAGTGAATCAATGGATAATTTTATCAATCTAACAAAATTAAACACATGAAAGTTATCAAATGAAAGTCAACCTACATATTCTTTAATAATGCTACAAAGAAAAAAAAATGATCAGGTAAATTTTAGTATTTAGCAGCAAGGACTTTAATATAATATGTAATGTGAAAAAGATTCCAGAAACAGTTTAAGTGATAGAGTGGTGTGATAATACTAATAGGTGATGTTAACCCATAGAGCATATGTATGAAGGCTAAAGTAAACAGCAATAATAAAAAATAATTTCTTGAGAAGAAAAGTTCTTCAGAAATGCTATTATTCAACATACCTTTCTTACATAATTAAAACTCATAAATAGGATTTGTTTATTCTTACAAGGAGTGTACAACTAATCCAACATTATAAATTTAAATTAGGAAATTTACAAATCTGTGAATACTATATGGAACGTTTTATTTTTTACACATGTAGCTTGGTACATTACCACGTTATTTTGATTTATTATAATATCCGATTAAATAAATGACAGCTTCTTATTAATTGGACTTTATTTGGGAACTTGGCTAGGCCAGTGGTCGGCAAACTCATTAGTCAACAGAGCCAAATATCAACAGTACAATGACTGAAATTTCTTTTGAGAGCCAAATTTTTTAAAGTTAAACTATATAGGTAGGTACATTGTTATTAACTTAATTAGGGTGCTCCTAAGCTGGCCTTTGCTAAAAACACCCTCAATCTGACCCCTTCCAACTCTCCCATCCACACTCGTCTTGTATACTTGTTTCGTCTATCTCCTTTCTTAAATCTGACTTCTGCGCATGGGCCACGAAGTTTCAATCGCACTGTACGTGAGTGCCCGCACATGGTATCTTGTGGAAGAGCCACAATCAAGGGGCCAAAGAGCCTCAGGTGGCTTGCGAGCCGTGGTTTGCCGACCACTGTGCTAGGCTATAGTACTGAGTTATTTTAATCAGACATTGATCTAGGTATTGTTACCATATTTTGTAGATGTAAACATCTACAATCAGTTGACTTTAAGTAAAGGAAATTACATTTCATAATGTGATGCACCTCATATATTCCATTGACGGCCTAAAAGCAAAATCTGATGTTTCCTGGAAAAGAAATTCTGCCTTGAAACTGCAGTAGTAACACTTACCTAAGTTTTTAATGTGTCAACCTGCCCTACAGATTCTGACTCACTCACCAACGCCCACAATCATTTCAGCCAATTCCTTATCCTATATAATAAAGAGCTAATATGCTAATTAGACCAAACATCAGAGCAACCATCTGGACAACCTACCAGAAGAAGCTGGGGCTGCAAGGGCTGAGCTCCTTGCATGAGTTTCGTGTATTGGGCCTCTAGTAATAAAATAAATTTATATCTATATATGTATATGTATTTAAGGATATTTACCAGCACTCTATGGTGAGGCATTAATCACACAGAAGTTAAATTCAAACATGATAAAAGTGATAAAGACAAAGGAAATCATTAGCAAATTCTTGGTGAGATGGTGCCACACTCAAGCTCTAGAATCAGATAGCCTCTGTCCAGATTCTGGTCCTGTAAATTATAGGGGCTCTTTGGGAAGCTACTGACTTCTCAGAACTCCAGTTTCTCATCTTAATGATGTTATTAATGATTCTTACCTCAGGAAGTATTGCAAAAATTTAATGAGGTCCTGGAAGTAAAATGTTAACACAATGTCTTGAACATAGAAAACACATAATAAATTTAGTGGCAATTATTGCTCAGTTTTAATTATGCCATTGAAGGCACAGAGAGAAATAAAAAGATAAAAATCTGGTTTAAAATATCTTATTGAATCCCAAAGGGGGGAAATCAATGCCAGAAATTTACATAAAACTATTTCTAATTGATAAAGATATACTCAAAAGAAACTATCAACAAAACAGTAAGAAAGGCCACTGCCTGGGAGAACATTCTTGCCAAATTTATTTCTGATAAGGATTTAATCTCCAACATTTATAGGAAACTCCTACAACTTAATCAAAGGAAGGTAAATAATCAGCTTACCTTATATTACCTAAATAATCACCTTTCTAAAGAGGACATACAGAAGTCCAAGAGACATATGAAAACATACTCAAAGTCACTAATCATCCAAGAGATGCAAATCAAAACAACAATGAGGTACCATCTGACACCTGTCAGAATGGCTATTATCCACAAATCAAGAAACAACAAGTGCTGGCTAGGATGCAGAGAAAAAGGAACCCTCGTGCACTGCTGGTGGGAATGCAGACTGGTGTAGCCACTGTGGAGAACAGTATGGAGTGTCCTCAAAAAATTAAAAATGGAACTTCCATTTGACCCAGTGGTCCCACTTCTAGGAATATATCCCAAGAAAACAGAAACTCCAATCAGAAAGGATATATGCACCCCTATGTTCAGAGCAGCACAATTCACCATAGCTAGGATTTGGAAACAGCCAAAGTGCCCATTAGCAGATGAGTGGATTAGAAAACTGTGGTACATCTACACAGTGGCATACTATGCCGCAGTAAAAAAAAGAAGGAGTTCTTACCATTTGCAGTAACATGGATGGAACTGTAGAGCATTATGATAAGTGACAGGGGGTGAAGGAGTAAGAGATCAACCAAAGGACTTGTATGCATGCATATGAGCATAACCAATGAACACAGATTGGGGGAGTGGGGGAGGTGAGGCCATGTGCTGGTGGTGGGAGCGGCTGGGGAGAGGTCAATGTGGGGAAAAGGAGATTTATGTAATACATTAAACAATAAACACCTTAAATTTTTTAAAAATGATATACTCATAGGAGAGAAAGTAAAAGCTAACCTGTTAAATATATATATATA
>NW_006383008.1:2900500-2915597 GCF_000327345.1 Myotis davidii
TATATTTTCATTTTTGGATGAGGAAAACATCAAAACCCATATTGTCTTGGAAGTCAGATAAAACATAAAAATTGGAGAGGCAAAAAATGAATTTAAGAAATATTCTCTAAAGAACTCTGAAGATAATATTAAAATTAAAAATATCAAAGTATGAGAGAAACCTTTCCTTTCAGCTTACCTTATATTACAAGTATGTGTTATTGTTATTTCTGAGGGGGAGCAACAATCTTGCCAATAAAACAAAATAAATCCATGGTTTTCTCTAACAGGGGTCATTCACTTTTCCAACATAGTTTGCTATTCTTTTTCAGCAGTCATTGGAAACATGTGGTAGGGGCAAGTAGAGTGCAGGCAATCAAATACAAGAGGTTGGCTATGGGGATGGTCTGATCTTGTATGGGACAAGAATGTATTGCTGCTTGGTTTAATGAGAAAGAGAGAGAGAGAGAGAGAGAGAGAGAGAGAGAGAGAGAGCTACAAAGAAGTTAATTCCACATGATTGGCACAAATTAGAGACAAGGAAAGCCCTGGAGAAAAGGAGACCAAGCACTGCTTCTGATCTGCTACCCTTTCCCAGCAAACATGACATGAGGCTATTGTTGCCCCAGCCATTGGACTTAAATTGGAGTCTTATCTGGAGCTGGGTGTGTTAATGACTTTGCCAGACTATAGCATCTTCAAGGAAGTATGGATCCAGTATTTGAGAACTGCAATTAAGGTTTGCAAAGGATTTTCCAAAATGTAGTTTGAATGTGAAATGAATGCCTTCTTTAATTTTTCTTTTAAATCTTCTCAGTTTTCCTGTTCTACACATAAATTTCATAGTGCAACTGTCTCAATATTTTATCAAGTCTATTTTTATATTTTCAGTTTTATATTGAAATATACCAAACTGTTTTATCATTGTGGTATCTTTTTCTATGCAGATTTTTGCTAATAAAATAGTCACAGAATGATTATATAAATCAACTTTCAATCACACCTGGAGTTAGTTTTATTAGTTTTTGATTGTTTTTGTTGGCTTATTACTTTTGAAGGTTGCTCTTCCCAACACCAAAAAAGCCCTTCAGTTCTGTCAGGTTTTACTAATGAAAGAAAACACAATAGTAACATCTAGAAGTTTGTCACATTTAAAAAAGGTACATTCGGTGTAGTTCCATGAGTTCATTGGAAAAACAACACATTTTTCCTGCCTCTTTAGAAAGCGTTAATATGATCTGCCTCCATGTAGAAAAAAACCTTTTGTAATGATTTAAATCACCGCAGATACTTTCAACCAGCTCAGGCTTCAGCACCCTTACCAGGATGTTACCACTTCCCACTCCACCACACTTGGTTCCAAAGCCCCATGACAGATGTTACCACCACCTCCCTACTGTCTCATCATTCCCTAATACTTTTGTTGTGAATTATTCCAAAGCAAAAACATAACCAATACAAGAATCCTAGTCTTTTAAAGGACAACCTGACTGTTACATAGTGGCCATCACTTGAATTCCAGCAGTCTCAACTCTTCATTCTCAAGAGACAGAGGGCGTTACCAAAACCCACCAAGCAAAACAAAATACATTCTGAAAGGGCTATTTCACTAAATGAATCCTGGAGACAAACCACACTGTTTCAATTCCCTTCAAAATATATACAAACAAAAGTGTAATATGCTAATTAGACAGGGAAACTTTCCGGGAGACCTTCTGGACATCCTTCTGGACAAAGCCATGGTAGCAGGGCTGTGGCAGGGGTGGTTAGGGGTGATCGGGCCAGGAGGGGAAGGCAGTTGGGGGCGAGCAGGCCAGAGGGGGGTGGGGGGGCAGTTCCAATTCCTGTAAACCGGCAGTAGGACATCCTTCGAGGGGATCCAGATTGGAGAGGGTGCAGGTCATGCTGAGGAACGCCCCCCCGGCCATGTATGAATTTCGTGCACCGGGCCACTAGTTAGAATATGAGCATCCAAGATTTGTTTCCTCATCATACCAAACACATTTCATCCAAGGCCAGAAGCATCACAATTTTTTCTTTCTTTTCTTTTCCATAGTTGTCAGAGAAGATGTTAGAAAGCAATGCTTTCTGGTATAAACCAATGTATGCATATTTGCATTTTGATACACAATGTGGGTATCTGTCCCACCATCTTGCGGATAGTGTATAGTCTTCAGAATTGCCTTGATTATGTCTCTGAGAATGGGTTTGTATTATTCTAATATTGTGATTATGCCGTGTAACTAACAATTCCAAAATTCCAATGGCTTTTAAAAAGTAGCACTGTTTTTTTTGTACAGTCTGTGAGTTAGGGCTGTGATTTTCAAGTGGTGTTCTGCAAGAATTTTTAGAACATGTGATACCTGACTATTTAGTCAGGGACACTGACCTCTTTTCCCTTAGATTGTCAAATTTAAAAAAAAAAAACAACAGCCAACACTACAATAGCAGTCCAGTGTGAATGAATCAAAAGTTTAGATATTTTTTGTCAAATCTGAAAAATATATATTTTTGGTGTGCCACAGAATTTTAGGAATTGTTTTATATGTGCCATGAGATGAAAAAGATTGAAAATTCGCTGTTCTAGGTGGGCAACTCAGTGCAAGGCAGTAGGTCTATATCAGAGGAGCCCCATGTGGTTCTCATTCTGAGAGAAGTAACTACATGAAGTGAATCTTATCATAGTGAATGGCAGGAACACAAGTAGACAAGAAAAACCTTGCAAGTACACTGAGGCCTCTTTTAAATTTCCACTGTCCAATGGGGTAGAAATGTATATTCTACCCACAGTGTATCAGGCTAAAAATGAAGAGTGATTTCCCTGACCGGTTTGGTTCAATGTATAGAGCATCGGCCTGCGGACTGAAGGGTCCCGGGTTCAATTCCGGTCAAGGGCATGTACCTTGGTTGCAGGCATGTCCCTAGTAGTGGGTGTGTAGGAGGCAGCTGATCGATGTTTCTCTCTCATTGATGTTTCTAACTCTCTATCCCTCTCTGTAAAAAATCAATAAAATATATTTTAAAAAATGAAGAGTGATAAAAGAATTGTGGCGGGTGGGGGGGGGGGGGAGGGGGGGAGGAATGCAATCCATTTCACGGGTTGTCTCCAAGTTGTTGTACCCAGCTATTACACACTGTTAAGTCACTCAGTAAGGAAATGATTTCTCCTAGCTTTTAGCTACAATATAATCTTATGTTATAAAAACATTTCCACTTAAGACGAAATACTAAATGAAACTTTAGTATGACAGCAGTAACATTTAATAAAAGCAGTGTTCTAATTTCATGAAGAACTCTAAATCTTACATCAAGACATTTTATTGAAAATTTTATAAAGAGAGAATTTACAGATATTTCAAATGAAATGTTAAGAACGAGAAGACGTAAGTGTGTGGTGGGCAGCATAAAGCGAATAAAAGACCAGCAGCCTTTGTGGCTGTTAGGATTTAAGGAGCAGAGTGAGGAGACTGTGCGGCTGGAGCCCAGTGATAACTGTACCTGTGTGGGAGTGACCAGCCAGGTGAGGGGTGGCCCTATAGGGTGACTACTGCAAGCAATACATTGCTGAGAAAAACAGGGCAGACTAAAAGCCTTCTGACCTGTCTTATAGTCAAACTCCTGCTGGGTTTTTTGTTTTGTTTTGTTTTCCTCCCACTGGTTAAACCTAACTGGAAGGCAGCCAGCAAAGAAGTCCTGGTACTGTCGTATACAGAGATCAAACTCTCGGGGTCCAGGAAGATGAAGAATAGATATGGAGGGGGAAATTCCAGCATACACCTTCCTCTGCAAACACGATTACTAAAGTCGAGAGAGGATAATGACTAAGGTCAGTGGTGAGAATACAGTGAGCATACAGCCACACAAGCCAAATTGACAGCGACCAGCATTCAAGAGCAAAGTGTAAAGCAATGGAAGTGCAAGTATTGATTCTCTATCAAGAAAACATGTGTGACATCCTGGGACACTATCGGGAAGAAAGGAAAGCAAGTTGTGGTAATTCAACTGGAAGAACTCATACAAAGAATTAATCTGCCACCCAGGGGCTGAAACCTAGGGAACATAACTATCTTTAAAAAATATAAATTACATCTACTTTAACTCATAAGAGATGCAATAGTTGAATATAGTAATATTTTCATTAAAGCTCACAAAATGTTTATTCAATAAAAACAAGTAATTTCTTAATGCCTTTGATCTAATATATCTTACATCACTATAGGTAAAGTGTTTTGTTTTTTTATGTTTTGTTTTGTTTTTTATCATAAGCCTTTTCCCAAGCAATTATGAAGGATTCACTTTGTATATGAATACCATTTCTTTCCTCTCCTTTAAACATATAATATCACAAAATGTCTTATAACAAGTTACTTTATATACCACAGATTTTGTTTTCATATTTATATCAGAGTACATAGTAATGAGTCATTTTTATCTTGTTCATAAACTGGAGATTGGAGCTTCCTTTCTTATCTTTGGAAAAGTTGCAGCAATACAGACAAAAATAATATTGATAAACTTAAAATTTTGAATGACTCTTTACCCTAGAGTTGTATTTATTAACATACATTGTGTTTGGGATGTGAAGATATCATTGTTAAATTGAGAAGGATAAAAGCTATAGTCTACTCTTATTTTAAAGAATCTAAAAGAGTATTCTAACTTGTAAAGAAGTAAAATGTATTTTTCCAAAAGTTAGGTTTAAGTAGTAGCAGCTGCAAATCCCTAAAACTTTTTATATTCTCTTACTAGATTTGGTAAACTATGTCCTGCAGGCCAAGTCCTTCCCACTGCTTATTTTTCTAAAAAAGCATCATTGAAATACAGCATGTTACTCATTTATATGTTAGCCAGGGTTTCTTTCAGAGTAAAAGAGCAGAATAAAGTTGAATCAGAGATCTCATGGCCCACAAAGCTAAAATATTTACTATCTGGTAGGGGAAAAGTTTGCCTACCCCTAGTATGTAGTGATGTCCTCCACTGTGCAGCAATCTAATCTAATAAAACACAAACATGCAAATTGACTGTACCTTGGCTATGCCTTAAGCCATGCCCACCAGCAATTCAGAGTGACTATATGCAAATTAACCCAACCAAGATGGAGACCGGAAGCCACGGAGCTGGAGCGAGCAGGAGGTTGGTTGCTCTAGTGATGAAGGAAGCCAACCTTCCCGCCTGCCGAGGCCACCTCTGAGCTCCACTGAAGGCAACAAAGTTTCAATCATAGAAGATAAATAAACATCAGATACCTGCTTTCCGCCAGCATGGCCATGGAGCTGGAGCAAGCAGGAGTCTTGGTTGCTCCAGTGATGGCGGAAGCCAAGCTTCCAGCCTGCCACAGACAGCTCTGAGCTCCACTAAGGGCAACAAAGTTTCAATTATAGGAGGTAAATAAATCCCAGAATTAAAAAGAAAAAAAGGGAAGGCTGGGAGCTTCTGTCGCCAGGGAGCTTGGCCAATCTGAAAATGGCCCTCAGTCCCTCACCCAGACTGGCCAGGCACCTCAGTGGGGACTCCCACCCTAAAGGGGGTGTGGCCAGCCTGAAAACAGCCATCAGCCCCTCACCCAGGCTGGCCAGGCACCCCAGCAGGACACCCACCTGATCCGGGACACCCTTCAGGGCAAACCACCAGGCTCCCACCCATGCACCAGGCCTCTATCTTATGTAGTAAAAGGGTAATATGCAAACTGACCCTAACAGCAGAACAACTGGTAATGACTGGTCACTATGACACACACTGACCACTCCTGATGCTCAATGCAGGAGTTGCCTCCTGGTGGTCAGTGCACTCCCACAGGGGGAGCTCTGCTCAGCCACAAGCCAGGCTAATGGCTGCCAGCACAGCGGTGGTGGTGGGAGTCTCTCCCGCCTACTCAGCAGCACTAAAGATGTCCGACTGCAGCTTAGGCCTGCTCCCCGTTGGCAAGTGGACATCCCCCGAGGGCTGCCAGAGGGATGTCTGATTGCCAGCTTAGGCCCAATCCCCCAGGGAGCAGACCTAAGCCAGCAGGTGGACATCCCCCGAGGGGTCTCAGACTGCGAGAGGGCACAGGTCGGGCTGAGGTACCCCCCCGGGGTGCACAAATTTTTGTGCACCGGGCCTCTAGTATAATATATAATTCTAAGAAAGTAGTCACTTGTTTGCAATTTTTTCACTGATGGAATTTAATACACTAAACCTTTTGAGGAAGAAAAATCCTCTTATGAAACTATATTGAGCCAGAACAGTGGTCAGCAAACTGCGGCTCGTGAGCCACACATGCAGCTCTTTGGCTTCTTGAGTGTGACTCTTCCAAAAAATACTGACTTCTGTGCATGGGCCACAAAGTTTCAATCATACTGTACATGTGCGCCCACACGTGGTAGTTTGTGGTATTTTTTGGAAGAGCCACACTCAAGGGGCCAAAGAGCCGCATGTGGCTCGCCAGCTGCAGTTTGCCGACATCTGGGCCAGAACATAATAGGTGATCCACGAACTTTTATGCAATTGCATGCAATTAATTGCACATTGAAAAGCTGCTCGATAGATATGTTTAGTATGAATACCATATGAAATTAATTAAATAATAACCTATAAAATCTGCCTCCACCCAGTATTGCTCCTTCATATTAGCCCCATATTTTTGGAATATAATATAAATTTAACATATTACTCAATAAAAAGTCTCTAATTCTATAATTTATTATTAATACATTTAAACATATCTATACAACCATATATCCAATCAGTCCTGGCTGGCATTATTTTGTAGAGTGTGGTGTCTTTATATTATTAACATTTTCTGTCTTTGTGTCTCTATGAATTCATATGCAATTACTGTCTTTATGTAAAGTTTAAGTGTTTTCCTCTGAAATATTTTATGGATTCTTCTTAAATTTATTCCTGTGTATTTTATAGTTTATAGCTGCAGTTGATATTAAAATTTAATTAACATATCTCTTAATTGGATATATAGATGAAAAATAATTTTGACGAGGTTACATGATAGATGGAGCATTCTAAGCCTGGCAGTCTTACTCCAGCGTACATGCCCAACCTGTGAAGCCATGTTGTATTTCTATGCTTCACTTCCTCTCTAAAGGTGTACAAATGTGAAATTTTAAATAATCTGTGGAATAAAAAATAACCTGACAAGTGGGTGTGAAAGGGACAAATCACAGTGTCTCAAATGCTCTGCACAGACTTTGAAAATAGGTTACCAAAACTAAGTCATTAAAATGCATGGGCAGGAATCATACACAGGCTCTCTTAAATTTTTTGGTGAGCCATTTTTGGGGCAAAAAAAAAAAATGCATTACATCAGAACTTACTGTATTAGTTTCCTTTATTTTTCAAAAGCATCAATTTTTTTGGAATCTTTTTGTAAAAATTAGTGACTATTATTTATTTAAGAACATAGTAAGGTTTTACTTGGAATAGTATACATTCATATATGAGGAATGCAGGGAGTCAACGAATTACAAATATCTGCACATCAGCACTATAGTTTAGGCCTATTAATCATTAAGAAACATGCATCCATGAATTAATAGATAACTAGGTAAGCCACTCTCAAGCACCAGAATCTTGACTATAATGAGTAAGCAAATTATTCTGTATTTTCTATGACATCAGGGGGACGGGGAAGGGAAACTTATAATGGCTTTCTCTTTATGATGTCTGTCAATGCCCTCTAGCCAAATACCACTAAATATTCACTTAAGTTGGTGTATTGAACCATACAATGGTGACCTCACATTGTGGGGAAAGAGGGTGCAATGTTAGAAAGAACTTCTAGGATTTGGGTTTGCGTTATATGTTTTAGGAGTGAGGTCAAGGAAAAGAGTCTTTGTTATGATTCTATCTGGTCAGGAAGAAGCAGTAGTATATCAATATGTTACAGGATTCCAGGGCAGGAGGAAAAGGAAACTGAGAAGGAAACTTAAAACAAGGCCAGACAGTGTGAGCAATTGGCAGCCAACTTGTAAATAATAACCATTACCTTCCCCAGCCAAGAACAGGAGAACAAACAGTTAAAAATCCTCCCTAATGAAAGAATGCAGAAAGAGAGGGGAGAATGCAGAATGCTTAGAGAGTAAAACTGCAAAAAGGAAAAAAGTGCAGTCTTACTCCCTAAGCAAAGAAGCCAGCAGTTCAAGGCTTGGCAAGACAAAGTTGCTTCTCATGATTTCCTGGAAGACGACAAAAAAAGTAAAAAGGGACCTTGAGAGTTAGTGTGTGCCAAAACAGTCAGCAGAGGAATTTTGAAGCCTATAGATACGAGCGTCTCTAACGCCCCCGACTCCCACCCAACCTGCTCTTCAGATTAGCTGAGATGTATAGGTTTGCTTGCGTTGCTTCTTTAATAAAGGTGCATGCTTTAATTGCTTTAGTAAATTGGCTTTTCACAGCACCAAGTCCCTCATATAAATGTATTTATATGGGAAGACAAGGAAAGGGGTTTGGCATAGCCCTCTCCCACTAACTCAGGGGGCTGTCCAGTGACACCTCTCTGGTGTTGGTGAAAGGTGACTATAACAATTATGCATCTAGAAGGAAGGAAAATAAAACTCTGTTAAAGAAATAATTTCTCAGGAAGCAGGAGTCACTCAGAATAGCTCAGGGGTTACTTGGCATATCTGTGGTTTGGACAAAGTTCTGGTTTCTGTTTGTGCTCCAACTTGATTACAGATGGGCTTGTTTTTATCTAGATCAATCACAGTCATACAATAGCCTTGTCTGATGTCAGTGTTCTGTGAAATAGTTTATGTTCATCGGCAACACATCACAGTCTAGCTGTGAGCGCCAGGACTGAGTCAGCAAAATAAAATCCTGGGAGCTGACAGATCCAGACCTGCTCTCAATGGTCAGGGGCTGATTTTTTCTGTACCAGGACAAGAAAAAAAGCTGAAAAGAAGGATGAATTCATTATGAATAGAGTACTCTAAAACTTACCGAAACTAATAAAAAACAATCTGATAAGCAGTAGGTGCACTAATAATGATTTCCAATTCCCTACTTGCCGAATAACTCCAAATGTCAGTCACAAGAGGGGACAAAGTAACGGTTTGTTGGATTTCACCTGTTTTTCTTCTCTTTGTTAATTCCTTCTGATATTCCTGGCTGCTTATGCTCGCATGAGCTTCCTACCCTGGGATCATTTTATTATTACTTTCTGTCAGAATTCCTCAAGCCCTGTTTCTATATAGCTCAGAGTTCAGTATTTATTAGCCAGAATAAATTGGTATTTCTACAGAGATTTGCAGCCTCCTATTATATTTTAATAATACCTACTTAAATATTTTCACTTTTTTCTAGGTATAGCCCTGCATATCTCCACTGTAGATGTGTTACACATTATTTGGGGCAAGTAAAATTCCCCTGCTTTTGCTTCCTGACAGTGATAGTAGAAATCATCAAATTCTGTTCCCAGTTATCACAAGGAATTACCTCCAGATTAGGCCCTTGTATGAAATTATGCCCCATGTGGGCAAAAACATGGATACTCTTATTTTCTGTTTCCTGAACTAATCATCTCCCTAGAGTTTTGTAGCACTTAAATTTTACCACTTACCCACTGAATATGAACATTCCCATCACAGGTATATCTCTTTTAGTACAATTTTTTTGTCAATTTATTATTTTTAGCCTTTATTTTTAAAGGTTACCATATGTATATATATTTTTAAAAACTTCTGGGGTCCCTCCTCCAATCTTCTCACCAAATAGGGGATTTCATAATTAACTTTGCAACAGTAAATACCAATACACACAGAGACACTGAGTTTACTTCGCAAAATTACTTTGTAAGTTGGTGGTTTGGTCTTGTTGCTTACATATTCTTTAAGAAACTTATTGGATTCCAATCATTATACTGTATATTATTATCATAGCATATGTAACTAAGGAGTCAATCATATCTATAACCTGAATTATCACTAGAGGAAGAAGCTGTCCCTTTATTCCTTTGAAAATGAGGGCTGAAAGAAACACATCAAAATGCATACAAATTCCCCTGAGCCTAACCTGTCACTAGCAGAGAAGGCAATTTTAGCAATAGCTCTGTGTGTGTGTGTGTGTGTGTAGAGGGAGAGAGAAGAGAAGGGACCTTGAAGGTGATAGTATGTATAAAACAAATCCTTACTCAATTTATATTTTTCTATTTGTATTTTTTAATTTGTTGTTTCTGGAATGATTGGAAAGGATTACAACTCCCTATTTCTTTATAAAGTCTTTACTCGCAGAGTAAAGGTTTAGGCTTTCTGTGTGCAAAGTATCTTGGGCCACCTGCAGGATATGTGGAATATTATCTCTGATACTTGGCCTATGTTCCTAAAGCATCCTACTAAATCATTGGTATTCTTTTGACTCCTGATACTATTCTTACCTTTTCATTAACTGTTAGGTTTCCATTACACAAAAATATAAAATTTTAGGAATAAGAAATACTTATAGACCCTAAAATAAGACCATACAGGCCACTGGCATATTGTAGGAAAAATCACACAAAACACCATAGGCTTGCAAGGCCATTACCTCCCCTGGGTGTTCACCTGTAACAGCATTGGGACTAAAGTGTTGGTCCAATTCTGTATTAGGCCACTATTCTATGCTTTCCATCCCAAACTAAATTGCTGTTCAAGTACTACTCAAAGTTTACACATCTATAATATGTAAGAAATTTAACTGGAACAACATGCGTTTCAAAGCTGTTTGTTTCTTCTTATTTATTTTTTTGAAAGGTAATAATACAAGAATCTGTAACTATTGAAATAACCTGGACATTTAAAATAATCTCTTTGTTATAAATCTGCTCTATTTGTATTTTACATTAGTATAATAATTTAACATATTTAACAAAACAATTTTCATCTCTTTTTATCAATTTAACAGGAGGTTCAAAAGTCAAAGGAAAATATTCTATTTCCTAAATTGGGCTGAAAACATGGGCAAAGAGTCCCATCTAATTTTATATAACTACATTCATTAATGAACAGTGTAGTTGTAAAATACTACTGACATATTTCATACTTGCCTTTATATGTAACATAGGTTTCTATGATAGCTATCCTAAGTAAACCATTGGTGTATAAACATATAATACTTCTACTAAAATATTTCACAATAGGTAACTTAAATGAATATTTCCCTATAAGTAGAAACTGACAAATTTCTAGTAGCTTTTAAAAATTTTGGCTTTATGAACCAATTTTAATTATTTCATTACAGTATTTTGTATGTTTTTCTTAATTCCAATCAAAAGTAAAAGTTCACCATTCGACTATAAAACAAATAATTTAGTTGTCGCATCACATCAATGCACCGTAGTTTTCCAGGTGGGTGCTTGTGATTGGTAGCCATACGATCTGTGAAATAAATTGCCCATCTGTTGTTTTAATCTATTGTTTTGACTCGGGCATTATGATTGTTTAAAACTTTCTTAGAAGCACACAATAATTTATTTTGGCTTAAGAATTTAAGATTCTCAACCAGTCTATTCACAACCCTAGTTCTTATACATTTTAATTTAAAATGCTTTTCTAATGATAATATAATATTCAAGTCAGTTTACAATCAAGTCAATGTTATCTCAAGAAGTGTAATCATATTTATAATATGGTTACTTCACTTCACTGCGTAACATGGTACAGAATTATTTGCCCCTTTGATACACTCACACTTTTCTGAATCAGTTTTATAATACCAATCATTTCTTTTTTATAAGTCTCTCTTTTCTTGATTTATTCTATCTTCATGGACTTATGCTTCTATGTAGAATTACTACCCCTCGGATTAAGTCATTAAAAGATGAATCTGTCATTTCAAGGGATGAAAAAAAAGTGTGACATTTGAATTAAAAAAAAAAGCAGGTCAAATATAGGCCAAGGAAAAGACCCATAAAATATATTCTTCAGTTTTCCCTCAAGACTCACATCTGATAATAAAGTGAATGGTTTCTCATTAAATCTCAGCCATTTAACATATTATTTTTGTGTTTAAAAATGACAGTGCTTTTGCTACCAGTTTTGCATTTGGGAGTTTATGCCTCCTTTATATAAAGGTTATTTTTATTATCAATTAAGTAGGTCCTAAAATTATTTACACACTTTATATAAAACCCCCATTATTTTTCTGTGGAGTTTTGTCTCTTGATGCATTATCTTCTCTTCCCATTACAATCCTACTCTCCACTTCTTACCTCATTTCTACTACCTCAGCTTTCCCTAGTCTCCCAATTTTACCACCTGTAAATGTAATATAATGCCTAAGTTCACCACAATTTATGGTTTTAGATTAATTTTAAGAAGTCTCAGTATGTCATGTATTTTAGTATGAGATTTCTTTCTCATCAATTAGATATATTAGGCAATGCCAAGCATACAGACAATACAGTCTATCTAAAATTATCCTTACTAGAAATTTCATCCAAGAGCAGAATCAGATATATCATGAATCATGTAAAGGTTAAGCTGTTGGGTCTCTAATTAGCATGGTGGCTTTCCAAAGCCTTGGGAGGGCCCCCACATTTTGTATTACTAATATACTTTTCTTTTTTTCAAAGTATACCCACATTGTATAATCTTCAGCTGCCACAAAATCTAGATCCTTTCCTCCTAAGAAGTATAGTTAAAGATTATGCCTCTATTTTTTTAATATGTAGCACAAATCTCAACCTTCTAATGTCTTTCAATATGATACCTTTTCTTTATATTATTGATCACAAAGTTTAAAATTTAAGGCATTTGAACTGGAGAGCCACTTTAGAATTAACTACAAGGGATTTTTATTGTGTGCATGACAATTGCATTATCTTGATCTGAATCCTGAATTGTTTCTCAAAACTATATGGTAGGGTAATGATATATTAAATAAGCATTAATAATATCAAAAAATTAAAAATAACCTAGTTTTGTGGCAAAACAACCAGATAAGAGTGAAGAATTTAGTATAAGATAAATTAGATAAAATAAGGTGATTAGAGAAGAAATACAACTAAAGAAAAAATCTTATAAAAAAAAAGACTTCTAAATTTCAAGGTTAACACTGAAGAAATGAAAGGATGAAAACTGGAAAAGAACAATTGTAAGTAAAATTTTGGATATTATTTTAGATTTTCCCTATTAGTATTTTGAAGGTGAACACAATTTTTAAGCTTGAATTTCAATTTCAGAAAAATTGTTCTAAAACCACAAAGTAATAACTTTATACTATCAATGGAGGTCAGAGTCTACTACAATCATTCACCTAAAACTCAAGGTTTTAATACTTTTTATGTAAAATATATAAAAATAAAATATGTAAAAATTAAGATAAAGGACTTATAAAAAAAAAGACCAATACTCATTCTAAAAGAAATCCAATAAAAATCAGCTGTGATTGTAGGCTGTCAGTCTGAACTGCTAGGTCTCATTAAAATTTCCCAGAAGGTACAGACCCTGCTACTTCCAGGGGACCCTGCTACTTCTCTATCTAGGGGAGCCTGAAAGACAAGTGACAGAAAATCAGACCAAGCAATCAAAAAGTCAGAGCTATCTAATTCTGCTGCTCTCACACTGGGCAGATAGTATGCACTCAAGTAGGCTTCTGAATGATGGATTGGCCCAGTTTTAACATAAAGACTTCAATAATAAGGATTTTCTAAAAATATTGAGATTTTTGTTTTCTTTCATTTTAAATGCTTGCCTATACCTCAGTTTGCATATTCTAAATGCTGTCCTTTATTTTGTTTCTGAGGGACATGTCTTTTCAAAATCTGCAAATGTTCATTAGTTATAAAGGAATTTGATTCTTTAAATATCTTACAATACTGGCATGTAATTGTGCTGTTATTTTAAAGCAACTTTAAGTTTTATTGTATGAAATTCAATTTTTCTCCCCATGAATTCCAAAGGGCATGTATAATTGTGTGTGACATTATGAGAAACTGAGTGTGAGAGCAAGAAAATAAGAAAGGTTTTTCAATGACTGCTTTTAGACATTTACAGTAACACTAGAGGCCTGGTGCAGAAATTTTTGCACTCGAGGGTAGGGGGTCCCTCAGCCTGGCCTGTGCCCTCTCGCATTCTGGGACCCCTCGGGGGTGACCACTTGCTGGCTTAGGCCTGCTTCCCGGGGGATTGGGCCTAAGTTGGCAATCAGACATCCCTCTGGCAGCCCAGCAGCCCTTGGGGGATGTCCACCTGCCAGCGGGGAGCAGACCTAAGCTGCAGTTGGACATCCTTAGCGCTACTGAGGAGGCAGGAGAGGCTCCCACCACCACCGCTGTACTGGCAGCCATCAGCCTGGCTTGTGGCTTAGCAGAATTCCTCCCATGTGAGAGCACCCTGACCACCAGGGGGCAGCTTCTGCATTGATGTTCAGTGTGTGTCATAGTGATCAGTCATCCTCAGTCCTTCTGCTGTTAGGGTCAGTTTGCATATTACCCATTTATTATATAGGATAGAGGCCTGGTGCATGGGTGGGGGTCGGCCTGTTTGCCCTGAAGGGTGTCCCGGATCAGGGTGGGGTTCCCGATTGAGTGCCTGGCCAGTCTGGGTGAGGGGCTGATGGCTGTTTTCAGCTGGTAACACCCCCTTCAGGGTGGGGGTCTCCTCTGGGGTGCCTGGCCAGTCTGGGTAAGGGGCTGAGGGCCATTTTCAGGCTGGCGGGCAACTGAAGCTCCCAGACTCTCCTTTTTTTCTTTTTCTTTTTATCCTGGGATTTATTTACCTTCTATAGCTGTCACTGGAACTGAGAGCTGGCTATAGCTCTGACTCCACGGCTGGCTGAAAGCAGGTATCTGGGGTTTGTTTAGCTTCTATAATTGAAACTCTGTTGCCATCACTGGCGCTCTAAGCTCTGAGGCCGTGGCTGGCTGAAAGCAGGTATCTGGGGTTTGTTTGGCTTCTATAATTGAAACATTGTTGCTGTCCTGCTCACTCCAGCTCTGAGGCCACGGCTGTCTGAAAGCAGGTATCTCGGTTTGTTTAGCTCAGGGTTCCTCAAACTATGGCCTGTGGGCCACATGCAAATACAAACATTGTATTTATTTCCGTTTTGTTTCTTTTTTACTTCAAAATAAGATATGTGCAGTGTGCATAGGAATTTGTTCATAGTTTTTTTTTTAAACTATAGCCTGGCCCTCCAACAGCCTGAGGGA
>NW_006383008.1:2915633-2917078 GCF_000327345.1 Myotis davidii
TTAATTTCCAGGGGGCACTGAGTAATATCTTTTCTGGAAAGGGGGTGGTAGGCCAAATAAGTTTGGGAACCACTGCTTTAGCTTCTATAATTGAAACATTGTTGCTTCCGGAGCTCAGAGCCGGCCACAGCAGGCGGAGAACCTTGGCTTCCTACATCACTGGAGCAAGCAAACCTCCTGCTCGCTTCAGATGTGTGGCTGCCGGCCGCCATCTTTGTTGGCAGTTAATTTGCATATCCTGCTGATTAGCCAATGGGAAGCGTAGCGGAGGTATGGTCAATTACCATGTGTCTACTATTAGATAGGATATATTTCAATTTACATGCTTTTCATCCTAGAATATGATGGGCTCAATAATAGCTAAAAATTATTAAACACTTTTCTAAGATTTTACAAGGTTAATACTATTACTACTAGAGGCACAGTGCATGAAAATTCGTGTACTCAGAGGGGTCCCTCAGCCTGGCCAGCACCCTCTCACAATCCGGGACCCCTTGGGTAGAGTCCCTAGGCCTGGCCCTATCCCTGCTGCTGCCACTGCTTGCCACAGTTCCCCCCTCTCCTGCAACCGGTGGCTTCCCTCTGCAGGCAACAGACTGGGGTGCAATAGCTTGGCTGACCAGGCCTCCCACTTCCTTTGCTGGGGGCCAGGGCCAGCCCTGTGAGGGTCCAACTGCCTACCTGATCACCCCTAACTGCTGACCTGCCTACCTGATCGCCCCTAACTGCTGGTCGGCCTACCTGATCACCCCTAGCTGCTGGCCTGCCTACCTGATCACCCCTAATTGCAGGTCTGCCTACCTGATTGCCCCTAACCACTTGCTTGGGGGCGGGGTCAGCCAGCGAGGGGCCATTGTAGTCTAGTCTCTGGCTGTTTATTATATAGGATATCCATATAAAGGCAAAAAAAAGACAGAGGGTTAAAGATGTGCCTATTTATAAATCTCTTTTATTATTGCAGTTTTGTTAGTGTTACTGTAAGGCATGGTAATACAATACCAATAAAGAATTGGAACAATTTAGAATTTTTTAATTCCAATCTTTTTTGTCAGAATTATTTTATTGTTCCTTGATTCCACCTAAAACATAATAAAGCAAACTTCTATTTTTTAAAAAATTAAATCTTTATTGTTCAGATTATTACAGTTGTTCCTCTTTTTTCCCCCCAAAGCTCCCCTCCACCCAGTTCCCACCTCACCCTCCGCCTCACCGCCCCCTGCCCCACTGTCCTCATCCATAGGTGCACAATTTTTGTTCAGTCTCTTCCTGCACCCCCCACACCGCTTTCCCACCTGAGAATTGTCAGTCCACTCTGACCACTGGGTACACTGGCACTTGGATCTCTAAGGAGGTGCTGATTTAGCCTCTGCCTGAGGCTACCCAGGAGGAGCTATGGAGAGATCTGCAGATTCCTCTTCTTTTTTTGGGGTTTGGAGGTGCCCATG
>NW_006383008.1:2917567-2921845 GCF_000327345.1 Myotis davidii
AGTGTATGCTTAATTTCTAGTTGGTCCTTTTTCATAACCTCGAGGGTCTCACTAGATGTCTTGAGGGTCTCACTACATTTATCGGCGTTTTCTAGAAAGTTCTTGAAAAACCTTAAAAGTGTGGTTTTGAACTCTATATCCAGTCATTTGCTTTCCTCCATTTCTGTCATTTGTGACTTGTTTCTTTGTCTCCGCATTTTTTATGTTTCCCTGTGTTGGTAGAGTGGCTTTGTATGCTAGATGTCCTATAGGGCCCAGTGGCTCAGCCTTCCCAATTACCTGAGGTGGACACTCTTATTCAAACTTCTATTTCTTGCAACATAACAGACTTTATATTCTGGACTGTCTAAACAATTACATGCTGATGAAAGAGCTAAGAAAAATAATTTTAATTTCTGCACATATGAAAAAAATTAAAATCAGAAAGTCTAGCATGTAAGCACATGCAAGCATGGCTTTCACTAGGGAGGCTCTGCCGAACCCAAAAATATCAGCCTGGGGGATAACTGATAAAGGCTGGGGCTCTATGGTTCTACCCCTCGACATAATGAGTTTTACAGGAGACTGAAAAAACATCTGAGACCCCAAAGATGAATACCATCAGTATAATTTTATTACTATAATAATTTTTGGAAAAGGTCTATCAAGTTAATGTCTTACGCAGCTGATGAAGATGTAAATTGTTACTAAGCTACTTGGGTAAAACTTTGTAATTATCCACTAACTTGAAAATTTGTATGTTCTTATTAAGCATTTCTCTGAATGTAATGAAATAATTCACATATTATCCTTATTTAACAATATATATGATCTATATAAATTCTTAAACATAGACACCAAGAGACACACAAAGAAATCCCTGTATCTTACATAGTAGAAAAAAATCTAGAAATACAAATATCCACCAATCATAAAATGACTTAATAAATTTTGGTATGTACATACAATAGAATTGATGAAATTTAGCAAAATGCATCAGTATGAGTATATCTCTAAATCATTATACTGTGTGAATGGATCAATTCACAAATAATACACCATTATTATTTCACTCATATAAAAACAGAATGAAATAAATATTATTTTCAGCACAGGAAGGATATGTTCACAATTTAGGATAGAGCTAACTTTTAGAGGAAAGAGAGAATGGAATATTTTGGGGTGCAGCATACTGGGCTTTCATGGTACTTGAATTCTAGTTAGTAGTGTGGAAGGTTTTTATTTAACTATTTTTATTTAAATTGTACATATTTCAAAATATTGTATATATAAAATGTCACAGTGAAAACAAAAAAGTCAGTAAAAAAAATATGAGAAGTGAAAAGTAGGATGCAGAAGTATTTCAATGGTCTTGAATAGAAAGTCCCACAAAATATTTTGTATATTGTTGGCAAGAATGTTAATGAAATAAAGAAATGAATAAATGAAATAGTAAAAAGGGACAAATAGACCTTAAAGCAAAGAAAGATAAGGTTGTGGGTAAGGAAAGTAGGTTAGGATGTATTAAATATGAGTGTGCCTTTTGTTTAAATTTGGCAGGTTGAATATGTGCCTTTGTATTCATTCATCCTTGAAATCCCATTATATTGACATTTGGGCACAAGTTTTCAAAGACCAAAATAGGACTAAAGGAGAAAACAATATACTAGTAATGCATACTCCTCTCTCCCTCACTCTCTGTCTCCTCTCATGTCTTTTTCTATACATAAATGGAGATAGAAATAAAGATAGAAATATACCTATCTATTTATCTATGTATCTAGAGAAGGAAATTAAAAATTAAATATAAAATATTAAGATAAAACTTAAGCAATATGGTGTGAAGAAAATAAATTGCTACAAAAGCAACCCCCCACAATGGGAAGAATATACATGAGGATCAGTCCAAATAGTCAAGAAGTCATCCTGAGTGGTGGGGTTGCAAAGATAAGGAATGTCTTATAAAAATCAGTCAAGAAATTTTATTAAAATAGGAAAAATTAACTGTGCAGATTGAAAGGGTTTACTGATTACCAGGGAAAAGGAAGTAAACAATGTTGCAAATGTGATATATCTTTATGAAATTTTAGAACTCTTGGAAATAAAAATACACACTTAACCTTCAGAAAGAATACTAAGAGGTCACATATAAAAGCTCAAGAATTACAACGGTAATAGATTTTTAATACTAAGTTTGTATCATTAAAAAGCAAGGCCACTTTTTTTGACACTATCAGAATACCATTTTCACACATAAAAATGTTACAATAATTGCTAAATACCATGAAAAATCAAATTAGTTCTATAATGTCCTATGTTATCTCTTTTATTCTTTTTTAAATATATTTTATTGATTTTTTATAGAGAGGAAGGGAGAGGGATAGAGAGTTAGAAACATCAATGAGAGAGAAACATCGATCAGCTACCTCCTGCAAACCACCTACTGGGGATTTGCCCGCAACCAAGGTACATGCCCTTGACTGGAATTGAAACTGGGATCTTTCAGTCCACAGGCCAAAGCTCTGTCCACTGAGCCAAACTGGTTAGGGCACTTTTATTCTTATGTACACATAATAGAGTGGTTTGTTTGAGCCTACTGTTGAATTTTCAGTAATTTTGTGAGCCCAGTGTTACATATAGCCATTTTAAAAAATAAATTATATAGCCACATAATTAAATTGTATTTTCAAATGAAGGTAAGGAATACTAAAAATCTCATCAATTCCCAATTATTTGACTACATTTTTCTAACGTCTATGATGTTGAGGCTGTTTACATCTATTGAATGTGTATGGTGAAAATATTACATACCAATGTGTGGCGATGCATCTTTCAAATCTGTTTTTAGTGATGCCATATTGATAGCTTCAAGTCAGCCATGGTATATTAAAAAAAAAGACATGAGTTCTTATTCCTTTTTCATTGAAAATTTTATAAAGAACAAGCATGTCAGCAGTAATGAGAAAGTGTAGTGCCCAGACTGTATTTGTAATACGTTCATTATTAGAATCACGATTCCTTGGATAAATAGCTGATTCCAAATCTGGAGCAGAATATGTGTAGAATGAGCCTGGAGCATCTTACTATACAAAAAAACATGGAAGCTCTAAAGACTAGTGGGCTCACATTAAACAGAACAAAATTATAACAGGTGCCTTCAGTAAAAAATGGGACAATATGAGCATAAAAATAATAAATGCAATAGAGACTGGAACACATCAAATATGCTAACATAATTATAACAAAGTACATACTTATTACTCTATTACATGCTTGGAAACAAGTTATAATCCTAAAACATTTGTAAATATAATAATTGAAGAATTTGTTCTGCATTTCCTATGTGAATTATACTTCATGACACCTAGATTAAAGTATTTACACCTAGTGTAAAGTATTACAAGTATTAAAGTATTACAAGTATTAAAGTATTACAAGTATTAAAGTATTTACACCTAGTGTAAAGTATTCCAAATAATAAATGAGAAAGGCATGATACAATTAGAATATCACCATTTTTCACCCCTAATGGAATGGAAATTGAGAATCATCATCAATAGCAGCCAAATCACTTAGGTGAAAGGTTGACATTGAATTTTATATGGATGGATCCAACTGAGAACATCTAGAGACACACTGATCAAAATTATCCTCACAAAAAGGGATAGGGTCAGACATCACCTGTCTCTTGGTAAGGTGTTCTAAGAGGTACATAGCACCTTTCTGTTATCCTTGTCAAAACTGTAAGTATTGAAGATGTGAGAATGAATGAATAAAATTCTAAATATTACTAGCTGAATATTTCCAATTGTTAAATGTCTAAAATTAAATAAAATCACATTTTGCACTTGAAGACAAAGAGTTGGGACTTAAAATGCTAAAACAATATTTTTAAAAATCAATTTCTTTAGAAAGACAGATATTTTCCCAAAGTAACTGTTATGGCAGGAGCAAAAATTTTAAAGCTCACGATATCAAGTTTCTACATTTTGAAAATCATATGCTTGTTATCAAATAACACTTTGAGAACTCTTTGACAGTAAGATTTATTAATTAATTATATAGGTTATATTTTAAGGCACCTTTCAGAGAAAATGCACAATTGTTAGTATTTAACTTGCTATGTTATAATTTTAATTGGTACAGATTTCAAACACGAAATACATATTTTAAAGAAGTTAAACATATTCAATCTAGAAAGATACCAAGGCTTAGATAGAAGTACTCGTAAATAAACATCAATTATTTTCAGAATCAGAAAAATAATATTATTAGGTAAATAATAATATATATGAGGTA
>NW_006383008.1:2921932-2922803 GCF_000327345.1 Myotis davidii
GTTAAATTAAATCAACACTCAGGTGAGTGTTGTGTGTGTCCAGAAACCACATTCAAAGAGCACGGAGATATGGCACGGTCGTACTTTACAAGCCCCTGAAATCATTTCAATAATAATTCCAGCTATTTCAGAAACATCATTGTTTAGGTGCAAATACACCATGTATGACTTCTAAATGCCTAGAAATAGTGCTGGTCTTTGTTATAGGAAGCCAGAGTTTGTGCAAGTATATTCTATACAGCACTAATTTCTAATTACCTCGGGGGGTGGGGGGAAATCTGTGGCTCAATGTTACGAGTATGCTTGACCAGCCAGAGTTGAACTTCTTTATTTACTCCTGAATTCTATAGTGCCTTTAATAGGTTAGTGTGCTTTGTGCCATATATATATATATATATATATATATATACATATATATATGCGCACATATATATGTGTTTACATAATAATATATCATATTGTTTAATAATAATCCTAGCAATTAAAGAGGAAATATGTAAATTGACAGTCACTTCACAACAAAGATGGAGGTGCTGACAACCAATAAGGACGGAATATGTAAATTGACATGACAAAAATGGAGATGGCCACTCTGGGCCTCTGGGCAGCACACGGAGGCAGAAAGTGGCTCCGGGCCAGAGCATAGGCAGAAAGGCGGCTCCGGGCAGAAGCGAAGGCAGTGCAGGCAGCCAGGGGAAGGAAGGCCTATTCTTGAACGAATCTTTATGCATCGGTCCTCTATTATATCATATTGTTTAATAATAATAAACTTATATCTGCCTAAATATATAATAAAGGGACTTACTTTTATCTCTCTTTTTTTCCCTTGTACACATGTGTGTGGGATCACCCAGTATATTTATCAATCTAT
>NW_006383008.1:2923315-2924262 GCF_000327345.1 Myotis davidii
ACATCTATGGGCATAACCTAAAAAGTATTCTCTTGATTCTGAATTTAGTGTTTAAACTTCTACTGAATGTAACCCAGAATAAATGTCAAAGGTGACAGGAACCTCATACAATGGGAATGGAGACAGGGATATTTGAGAATAGAATTGTTACATATTTGGTAGCAAGTGTACACTGAATATAAGATCAATAGAACAGTCCAAGATGACTACCATATATATGAAATAGGCTACTGGATATCTTCATAAGATAAAATATAAGAAAAGAGGTAATCGACAGAAAAAATTATGAACTCAGTTTTGAAGAAAATGAATTTGAAGTTTTAATGAGGCCACTGAAAATGTGGTTTTAATGTTCATAAAATGGGTATAGAGTACAATTAGAAACTTGTGAATATAAATTAATGTCATCAAGACAGTGAATGGGCAACTGAGGAAAACAATGAATAAAAGAAGCAAGCAAAAGTGTAGTATAGAAGTTATTTTAGCTCCTTTGAGTTGTATCCTTAAACTACAACATATCAAATTTTGTTTAAATTAGAGCTTAACTACATTTAAGTATACTACATATGAGGCCCTTCAATTGAAATTATGAAAACAAGATACACATTATAAAATAAGAAAAAAAAACAAATATTAATTTTCTAGTGCAAATTAAGGTGGTTTTACCCTAATTTGCACTAGAAAACATTCATATGAAACTGTCTGCAAGATGTTCTTAAATGTTGCTGTTATATGTTTATTCACTTAATTTGCATAATCTATTTCATGCCAATCACTACTCTAATAAGGAGAGACAGATAATAGCAAAAATAAATAAGTAAAATATTATGTAAATAGTATTATATACAATGGAAAAAGTAGGATGGTGGAGATTTATGAATGTAACACATTTAAATAGAGTGCCCAGTGACAGTCTCACTGAATAAACCTTTAAGATGGCAACATTT
>NW_006383008.1:2931829-2934162 GCF_000327345.1 Myotis davidii
CATGACAAAATGGAGATGGCCACTCTGGGCCTCTGGGCAGCACACGGAGGCAGAAAGTGGCTCCGGGCCAGAGCATAGGCAGAAAGGCGGCTCCGGGCAGAAGCGAAGGCAGTGCAGGCAGCCAGGGGAAGGAAGGCCTATTCTTGAACGAATCTTTATGCATCGGTCCTCTATTATATCATATTGTTTAATAATAATAAACTTATATCTGCCTAAATATATAATAAAGGGACTTACTTTTATCTCTCTTTTTTTCCCTTGTACACATGTGTGTGGGATCACCCAGTATATTTATCAATCTATCTTGCTATCTACATAATTTTCCTTTGGGTAAAGATCAAATAATATTTGCTTTTAAATTTTATTGAATTCCACAAATTTATATTTCTCAAATTTTACTTTTTACATATGAGCATATTCACAAATTTCATTTTCCTATTTTTATATGTGTGTATTATCAGGATATTTATAAAAATAATTATTTGGTCAATGCTGTTATTTATGTAGTAATTAGCAACTCAAACTATGTAAAACTCTAATTCTTAATTGGCTGTATTTCTTACATGTGGTAAAAATAGTTGGCTGCTAGAATTAACTTGTTGCCTACTAAAGGCAGAGTTTGTTTGGTTTTGGTTTTGGAATTTTTTACTATAAAGAAATGGGAGGAATAAACTACATGTATGAAAAAGAATTAATGACAACATTATCAGTCAATATAAAGGTAACCCCAGCATCACTGGCATAGTAAATTATTAAATAAAAAATATATAGCATCTGCCATAACAAAGCTAATGGTGCAGATCTTCACAAAGAAGCAGCAGCCTTAGGTGTTGGTATTATACAGTCTGCACCTAGACTGCTCAGTTTTTCCTTCAGAATGCATTGATTAGCTAGAAATGCCTTGATTGAAGGAAAGGAGCCTTTAGCCTTCATAATGAATAGGCCTCACATTGTTGCTCTAATGTTCTAAGTCCCCAGTTTATCTTTGTTTCTAGCAGAGTGACTCTAAATCAAGATTTAAAAGCAACTCAACATGAGGTAAAATAAAACGGAGGTCATTTAATCACTCTGTTAGCTTCAAATGATTATTGATTCTTGGAGGTGATGTCTAATTCTGCCAGAAAATCCATTTCAGAAATGATTACTCCCTCAGTTTTATCTATGATGCTGGAGGTTATTAAAAGTGGGAAGCTCAAGGGAGGTATATAACTTTAAGCCATTAATATCACACTTAATATATTTTTTATCAGAACAGAGTTCTAACTCTGCGCTTTAACCTACAACAGAATTAGAGTAGTAATTTAGGAATATGTGCTTCATCACAAGCCTAATTGTTATTTGCAGTCCTTCAGGACACAGAAGCACACAGAAATACCTGATAGATAAATATCAAACAGTGAAGAGCATATTGAACTTCTCATTGCTTCTTATTACCACATATACACAACACTCAAGTATCATGCCTAGAAATACATTACTATATTGCCTTTTGTTCACTCAAATTATTTGAGTCATGTCTGAAATGCTATTAGATTCACAGATTTGTTAATATAGTGAATAAGAAATTTCAAAATGCACTTCAGATAATAGAAATAAATGCAGACCCAATGGGTGTCTCTAAGACCAATAACTAATGCAAGGATGACTCTTTATGTAGAGTTTGTTAAGGGTGATATGTCACTAAATTGAGCATGTTTGTATAAGTGTATTTGTTTAGTGAAATCAGGCATAATCTGAGAGGAGGACATCTATGGAGCATAACCTAAAAAGTATTCTCTTGATTCTGAATTTAGTGTTTAAACTTCTACTGAATGTAACCCAGAATAAATGTCAAAGGTGACAGGAACCTCATACAATGGGAATGGAGACAGGGATATTTGAGAATAGAATTGTTACATATTTGGTAGCAAGTGTACACTGAATATAAGATCAATAGAACAGTCCAAGATGACTACCATATATATGAAATAGGCTACTGGATATCTTCATAAGATAAAATATAAGAAAAGAGGTAATCGACAGAAAAAATTATGAACTCAGTTTTGAAGAAAATGAATTTGAAGTTTTAATGAGGCCACTGAAAATGTGGTTTTAATGTTCATAAAATGGGTATAGAGTACAATTAGAAACTTGTGAATATAAATTAATGTCATCAAGACAGTGAATGGGCAACTGAGGAAAACAATGAATAAAAGAAGCAAGCAAAAGTGTAGTATAGAAGTTATTTTAGCTCCTTTGAGTTGTATCCTTAAACTACAACATATCAAATTTTGTTTAAATTAGAGCTTAACTACATTTAATAAAGGAGAAGAGTAGTCCCAGGCCCACCTGAG
>NW_006383008.1:2934201-2939563 GCF_000327345.1 Myotis davidii
CAGATAATAGCAAAAATAAATAAGTAAAATATTATGTAAATAGTATTATATACAATGGAAAAAGTAGGATGGTGGAGATTTATGAATGTAACACATTTAAATAGAGTGCCCAGTGACAGTCTCACTGAGAATAAACCTTTAAGATGGCAACATTTTATTTTCATCCTAATAACAACATGAAATTGTAATCAAGATAGTTCAGATTTACCCAAATTATAAATAAATATAATCTTACTGAGAATAAGCATATCTATATTCAAACTTCAAATTTATTATTTTTAAAATATATTTGTTATTTTTATTGATTTCAGAGAGGAAGGGAGATGGAGAGAGATAGAAACATCAATGATGAGGAAGAATCATTGATTCGCTGCCTCTTGCACGCCCCCTATTGGGAATTGAGCCTGCACCCAGACATGTGCCCTTGACCAGAATTGAACTTGAGAACCTTCAGTCCACAGATCGCCGCTCTATCCACTGAGCAAAACTGGCTAGCGCTCAAATTTATTTTTCATTCTTCTAATGTAATTATAAAACTATATTCTAAAGATTATTTATTTACACATGTATATCTCTATCTAGAAAATTATTATTATTTTATTTTAATCTTCACTGTTTATTTTTAACACAAATTAGAAAGATCAATAAAATTGGAAAAAGTGTAGCAATACTAACAAACAAAATAAAAGACATAAATTACAAACATTAGAGATGATACAGGAGATACCACTATAGACCCAACAGACCTCAAAAAGATAATAAGATAAATACTATGAACAGTTATACATACATTAATTTGAAAACAGACATAATGGACCAATTCTTAAAAAGAAAATACAACTCACATGACGCAAAACAGAGAATTGAATAGTTTCATAACTATAAGGAAGTTAATTTATAATTATAAAACTCTCCAAACAAAACTGACAATATCAGGCTGGCTCACTGGCAAATTCTACCAAATTTTGTTCAGTGCAAGATTCTATTAAAAGGATAAAAAGGTAAAAAAACCTATGTTTTGGGAGAAGATATTTTCAAATCACATCCTGACAAAGAAGTTATATTTAGAATATATATGGAACTCTCAAAACACAAGTATAAAAAAAAGGAAACACAAAACGTCAAATTAGAAAATGGAAATGAATAAACATTTCCCAAAGATGATATATAAGTGATAAACACATGAAAATATGTTTAACATCTTTAGCCATTAGAGAAAAGCAAATTTAACCACAATGGATTATCACTACACACCCATCTAATTGGCTTAATAAAATAAAGAAAAAAAGTAATACCAAATGCCAGAGTCTCTCATACATTAATGTAAATGTAAAATTGTAAAATCCCTTTGGAATGCAATGTGGGAGTTGTTTATATCATATTAGAGGCCCAGTGCACGAAATTCGTGCACTGGGGGTGGGGGGGTTCCCTCCGCCCAGCCTGACCTTCTTACAGTCCAGGAGCCCCCAGTAGATGTCCTACTGATAGCCACAGTCTGGCAGCAGAGGCTTGGAGCAGGCATCCCAGGCATCCCGTGTGTGTGTGTGTGTGTGTGTGTGCGTGTGCATGTGCGTGTGCGTGTGCGTGTGTGTGTGTGTGTGTGTGTATGTCTGTCTGTTAGGACCTGCCCCCACCCCATGATCCTGCAGGTTCGCTGGCCACACTGGGCATCATAGCAATTGGCTGTTCTGGTCATTATGGGGTTACAGTTGCTGGCTTTTTATATATATAACTAGAGGCCTGGTGCACAAATTTGTGCACCAGTGGGGTCCCTCTGCCTGGCCTGTGGGATAGTGATTGGTTGACTCTCTGCCCCCTGTTGGTCAGTGCACATCATAGCAAGTGGTTGAGTAGCCTTAGCATATCATTAGCATATTACACTTTGATTGGTTGAAAGGCCGACTGGTCGACCGGACACTTAGCACATTAGGCTGTTATTATATAGGATTGTATTTCAATATAGCTGTTTTTTAAAAGTTAAAATTAAATATCCAGCTTAAAAAATACACAATAGAAATTATCCAAGGAATAAATGCTTATGGAAGATTAATTAAGGTAGGACTATAGACCTTTAGATTTAGCAGTCTATACTTTAGAGTAAAATTTCAGGATGACATGTGACTATCTTGTCTTTGTTTGTTCTGTTTGTTTTTCTCCCACTTATCATACTTGTTTCCAGAAGTATACCCTTTGGATCTGGAAGACTTACATCCCTAAGCACCAAAAACATCTTCACTATTCATTTACTAAGATCCTTACTCTTGTCTGTGATCTTTCTCACTTGAGAGTTGGTTACCCTATGTTCTTTCACCAAACATCAAATATTTGATCTCATTTACATTATGCCTCTGCTTTTGTGTTATTGAGTTTTATTTGCATTTCTGTATAGAGTTAAAGAGATTTGTCTTTTATATCTTAACTAAAGGACCATATTTATTTATGAACGTAATATCTTATATTTTCCTGAGTATATCAATCAGAAGTTTTTAAAGGTCACTTTGTTTTGAGCCTTATTTTTCTTTTTCTTTTTTTCTGGGACCATTTTTTTATGTTTTACTTTTAGAGTTCTTTTTTTCTTTTTATATTTTCCACAAATGTGTAACAACTGTGACTATACATTCATATTTAAGAGAAAGACTCCAAAAATGTGATTAATTTAAGTACTGTATAAATAGGTTCATCTTCTCTAGTGGTAGATTTTTAAGTTTATTTCCTTGGTAACTGACTATTATCTTGGAAATTCTAACTTGCCAACATAAGGTGGCCATTTTTCTGAGATAATTTAACCTATTTGACCTTGGTAGGGAGAGCTGTCTGGCTGTATGTTTCCTGTTTTGAAGGTGGTGAGGCTTCATTGATTTCCTATCCACATCCCAGACACTTATCTGCTTTCGGTCACTAATTCTATAATTTAAAATCTACACTAATAAAAGAGAAACATTCAAATTAACCAACACTCCCTCACTCCACCACTCCACTCACCAGCCAATCAGAGCAACTATGCAAATTAACCCATCAAAGATGAAGGTCAATTTGCATACGCAGGCGAGGAGCAAAGACTGAAGACAACTGAAGATGGCGGTGGCCACGGAGCTGGGGCAAGTAGGAGGCTTGGGTTGCTCCTAGCAACAGAGGAAGCCAAGCTTCCCGCCAGCCCTGGACTCGACTCAAGGAGTGGCTTGGGGCCTGTGCTCCACTCAAGGAGGGGCTGGGGGCCTGGGTCGCAGGGGGCAACCCAAGCTACCAGCTGCCCTGGGCTCCACTGAAGAAGCTGGAAAAGAAAAAAGGAGGGGTTGGGAGCAGCCTGAGCAAAGAAGCCAAGCCTCGCTGCTACAGCTGGACCAAAGAACTGGGTCCTGGATGCCAGAGAAAAACTGCTGCTGGCAGCCAGAGGAAGGAAGGCCTATTGCGTGAATCTTTGTGCAACGGGCCACTAGTAATATAAATAATAGTCCTAAAGTATGTGCTTTTTATATTTTAGACTAGAGGCCCTGTGCACAAAAATTTGTGAACTCGGGTGGGGGGGGTGTCCCTCAGCCCGGCCTGTGCCCTCTCGCAGTCTGGGACCCCTTGGGGGATGACCACCTGCTGGCTTAGGCCAACTCCACAGGGGATTGGGCCTAATCTGACAATCAGACATCCCTCTGGCAGACCTGGAGCCCTCGGGGGATGTCCACTTGCCAGCTTAGGCCAGCTCCAGACATCCTTAGCACTGCGGAGGAGGTGGGAGAGGCTCCTGCCACCCCCACTGCACTGGCTCCTGGCCAGTCTGGGTGAGGGGCTGAGGGCCGTTTTCAGGTTGACCAAGCCCTCCCAGCGACGGAAGCTCCCAGCCTCTCCTTCTTTTCTTTTTTCTTTTTTTTATTCTGGAATTTATTTACCTTTTATAATTGAAACTTTGTAGCCTTGAGAGGAGCTCAGAGCTGGCAGGGCAGGCTGGAGGGAAGCGTGGCTTCCTCCATTGCCAGGGGCAACCCAGGCCTCCTGCTCGCTCCAGCTCCATGGCCACAGCGGGCTGAGAGCAGGTATCTGGGGTTTATTTACCTTCTATAATTTCAACTTTCTTGCTTTGAGTGGATCTCCGAGCCGGCCACAGCAGGCGTGAAGCTTGGCTTCCTCCATCACTGGGGCAACCAAGCCTCCTGCTAGCTACAGCTTCATGGCTGCCAGCCGCCATCTGATTGGCTTGTGGGTGTGGCTTAAGGCATAGTGAAGGTACAGTCAATTTGCATGTTTGTCTTTTATTAGTGTAGATCTTCTCTCATTCAATGATCATAATTATTTTGATATTCATTCATTATAGCATATATGAATTGCTTGCTTCTTTTAATTGCTGTATTGATAAATAGTTCATCCCATTTTATTTATCCATTTTACTAGTAGTTAACAATTTCTTTATTCTTGTTGATGGGAATATGTGGTTTTTCCTGTCTGGATATTACAAACAAATCTGCTATGAATATCATGTACAAGTCTTTATGTGTACATATGCTGTCTTTTCTCTTGGATAAACACCTCAAAGTGAAATGACTGAATCATAGGGTAAATTTATGTTTTCTAAAGTGGTTTATCATTTTACATTTTCACTAGCAGTATATGAGAGTTCCAGTTCCTCTACATCAAGCATGTCAAACTCAAAGGCTAACACAGACTAAATAAATGAGGGATGCAGCCCATGGCCACGCGTTTGACATGCTTGCTCTACATCCTTGCCAATACTTTATATAGTCAGTGTTTTCAACTTTGCTCATTGAGATTTAATTTTCCCAATGACATCCATGTGAATAATTATTCTCTGTATTGGGTTGATTATTTTCCTATTTTTGAGTTTTAAAAATTCTTTATGTATCCTGCTTCAAGTCATTTATTAGATATATAATTTGCAAATACATTTCTCCTGGTACACAGCTTGTCTCTGCACTCTTTCAGCAGTGTTTTTAATGAGCAATAGTTTTTCATTTTGATGAATCCCAATTTGTCAACTTGCCCTTTGATGATTTTTTTTGTGTTTTTTTTTCTTTCTACAAAATCTGATGCTCTTTCCTTTCTAAAATTTTATTCTGTCTTATGCCAAAATAAAATATGAAGGGCCTGAGACCTTTCACTACCTTTGAACTAAGACTTTGGTCAGCCACAGTGTTACACATGCTGGCGTAAGACAAGAGAATCCAGGTCAGAAACAAAGGAGTTTATTACTCATGGTATAGCAGGCAGGAAAGGCTTCAGTTGCTTCTGCCATCAAAGCCCTAGATGTAATGCAGAGGTGAGCTTTGAGGGGCATGAGGCACAAAGTGATTTTGTGCTGTCGAGAAACCTAAAGCTTAGATTTTTTTCAGGAGTTTCTTCTTAGTTTCTCCTGGAT
>NW_006383008.1:2939623-2942775 GCF_000327345.1 Myotis davidii
CTAAGACAAGGGAATCCAGGTCAGAAACAAAGGAGGCAGGAAAAGCTTCAGTTGCTTCTGCCATCAAAGCCCTAGATGTAATGCAGAGGTGAGCTTCGAGGGGCATGAGGCACAAAGTGATTTTGTGCTGTCGAGAAACCTAAAGCTTAGAATTTTTTAAGGAGTTTCTTCTTAGTTTCTCCTGGATAGCCTGGAAACTCTCTCAAGGCAATAAGCTTGGACAATCATTGGGTTCAAGCTACTTGTTTCCTGTGTCTCAAAAGTCAATGTCCTTTATTATCTGATATAAAATGTCTTGGAAAACTATTTTTAATACATTTTGTTATGTTTTGATTTTTTAAATTTTCTATCTTGGCCAAAATGTAGTCTTTCAAAGATTGTGGCCATGTAGTCAAAGTGAGATCAGACAGCATGCCTGTGTGTATATGCTTGTGTATGTACTTGCGCGCGCACACGTGTGTGTGTGTGTGAGTTTTATGGTAACTAGCCACCCCAAATTGCCTAGGAACAAGGGGTTTACTGAGATGTAAAAATGTCAGTGCAAAAACCAGGATTGTCACAGACAAACAGAGAGAGTGGGTCATTCTAGATTGTGTATATATGTGTATTTCAGCTACTTTTAGTGAGTCTCATTAAGATGAATGTTGTACATACATGACTTCTCTGCATTGGAATTTTAAGAAACATGTCAATATGATTTTCTGTGCCTTTATTTAATGCAAACAAATTTAACAAACATGTAATAAGAGAGAGTGATAAGACTGGTGCTTTCATGTATGTCTTCTCACAGCCTCATCATTTTAAATGAGCTGTGGTAAATTGCAATAAAAGCTTCTTTGACCTGTCTGATTCATACAGACTCTTTCTAAATGATAGATAAACAAGCTTTGCTGTGTTATAAATTCAGCCAAATCAGTTTTCTGTAGCCATGCTGATCAAAGGACTCAAGTCTTTAGTCTAAATTTAATCATTACTTGAGAATTTTGTTTGTTTGTTTTTGTTAATCATTTGATACAAAGCTATAAAAAGCCTATTTATTTTTAAAAAATTATGAGAAGTAAAATCTTAGGTGAATAAGAGGTGTTAGATCTAATTTAAAATGATCATTGCACAATATTTCATAATTTATAGAGAATTATGAAACACCATTCCCTGTTTTTAAGGTAGATTTCATGGTCCCACTGAATCATAATATTATTGTTTGCTCATGTCAGATATCATTGCACTTTACATTTCCAATATATTTCATAAAAAGTGCTATTGACCCTATAAAGACAGGAGAAGGAATCCCAGTTAACAAATTGGATGCATAAGATCCAGTAATGTTGACCAATTCCTTGATATATAACTAAGTCAAATAATAGTCAAGTATATGAGTTAAAGATGAAAAATTATTTCCTATTGTTAAGTCACTATCACTGTTATCTCCTGTTAATCCCTGTATTGCTCAGTTTTAAGCTGTTGATCCATTGCAGTGATGAAACCTTTTGTAGTTTATTAACAATTCTACTAAATAACACACCTTGATATTTAATCTCCTCTGTTTTGGTAAAAATATATTTCTTAAACATTATTAAATACTGCACACACTGTAATTCTAAAAAAAAAACCCCAACAACTTGTCATGATGTATTATTTCTTTACATTCTCTTTCATTTAAATGCTAAGTATTTCACAATTCTTGCAGCCCTCTTTAAAAGGAAGATATACCATGCTAATTATTTTAGTCTTATTTGCAATGATTCCACAATGTTAAAGTTATTAGAAATGTTTTTATCTGCTCAACTCAACAAGCCCATTAACTGTTATTGAATATTTTAGAAAATGAAAATAATATTGACAACTAAACACTTGAAATGTTTCCATCCCATTAAAGGGACTCATAGTAAAGAAAGATGTCTAAGATGGCTGAGGAGAAAATAAGAGCAGAACAAGAGAAGATGTGGAATTTAATGTGAGAGACTAATATCCCCTCCAATGCAGCAAAGAACACTTAAGTTTAATAACACCAATAACCTATGCAATATTATTTTTCTACACGACAGCTAATGCCTTGCTTAGAGAAAGAGGCAGTGAAAGCCAGAATGAGGTGCACATATCCAATTCAGCAAAGTGTGTCTTGTCTATCTAGGGAACTCACTATTGCACCTGTACCTACTTGTTTGACACACAGGTGTTATAGTCTGTATTTACAAGACTATCTGCCAGCCCAAAGATCCTTTGTTTGAAGTGGATAAGGTATTGTGATTATAGGCACATTAAATTAAAAGAAACTATTCCCTAATTCTCCTCACTTCCATCTGTTTGGTTACTATTTCTCAGGTGCAATTTAGGCAGGCAGATGTGCAATCTGAGAATTCTTCCAAATTCACTTTGTTTACTTTTAAGGAAATAAGAGAATTCAATATTGAATTCAGAAAACAATTCTGTTTTTACTAGTGTTCTCTCCATTCTGTGGTTATATCTTATTCTCTGATCATAATGTGGAAGTGGGGGGGTGCGGTTCCTGAGACTTTGACATTCGTCTTCTGTCTCTTTTGTCACATCAGACACAGCTGTCCTCTGGCAGCAGTCTCCAGTACTTTCTCCAGTGACACTTCCTCAGTTATGATTGTGAGTCTCTGGCTGATGCAAAGAGCTAAAGCAAACTTGTATAACATTCCCTATACTATTTCCCTTCTGCTAATCCAACTGTGAAGGCAGCCATATCCTTTGCATCATTGACATAATAGTAAGATTCAGGGATCTTTAACCAGTCACAATTGGACACCCAGAATACTTTGGAAACAGAATGGTTTAGTCAATCATTACAATCCTTATTATGGGAGGCAGATAAGGTAAATAGTGGAGACAGAACTATTCAGTTACTAGTGACCTGTCAATATAGGCTAGTTTATGGTATGGTAACTAAGTTAATCCTGGCTACTCAAAAAGATAAACACTTTAGTGGAGAACGATGCATGTATTCTTTAAAAAAATTGGTCAGAATGGCCATATGACCTCATTTAACAGCAAGTTAGAAACAAACATGTAATTTTCATGGAAGGAGAGGTGAACCAAATAGGCACAGATGCTAACAGTCATCACCACAATGACTAGATTACTGACTATTTGTCTATAAACTGGTTGATTCTTTCACTTCTCTACTCTTT
>NW_006383008.1:2942818-2945963 GCF_000327345.1 Myotis davidii
CTGTGAAGCAAAAAATAAAAGAGTCTGTGTGTCCCTTATTCTTTATATGTACCCCACTCATAATCAGACATATTTTTCCTACGTGCTAGAACATTTAGTGAGCCCCATCTCTATTGTGTCTCCATAAAAAAAATTAAGTATTTACAAAAATTGGGCAAATAGTGTTGCTTTAGTCATGAAATACTTAGTTTTATTTTCAAAGTACATTGCCATCGCTGACTTAGTGATGCCTGACTTACTGAACATGAAGGCAGGACCATGTTTGGAGAGGTCAACTGGATGCAGAAAAATGTGGTGGCAGATGGTGACATAGTGTGTGGGGGATAGAGTGATGTGAGGAGGAATACATAAATAGCAATAAAAAGATTAACTACAGGTGACAGCTGCTGGTGAGGGAGTTGACAGATTTTTTTCCTGGTGTCCAAGATTTTCACCACACTTGTTTCAGAATTAGAAAATGTGAGACCAGTTTTGGCTCTTTTGATCTATTCTGTCATCACCCATAGTTCCTGCATTACAATCATCTATATAATAAGCCAAAAATCGATCCTCTGAAATAACTGACAATACCAAAGAGCTACTGACAACCAAGTTTTCTTGTCCCTTTGCTCTCATCCTACTCAATAATTATTTAAGAAAAACTACATGTCAATAAAAAGGAAGTAAATGTCAAAAGTTTTATTTATTAAATCTTATTATAATCTGTTATGATAGAAACAGTGAAGGAGCTTGTAATGATTCAGAATTTACTGCCTTTAATAGAAACAAAATGATTCATTCACTAACTCTTCTTAAATTAACTTAGAATAGAGCTTGGCACATAGTAGGAAAGTCTTTGGTAAATATATAAACTTTAAAAAAGATTGTTAGTGAAATCAGCATTATCTTTAATAGATCAAAAGTAACAATATGTTTCTCTGCAAATAATTCACTAATCTATGATGCACCATGATTACAAATGTACTAGTATAGTTTGGGTCATAACATTTCTAAGAAAGATATTATTGAAATATAGACATCTATTGCATTGACGGCCTGTCTCCTTTCCTTAAGAACAGAGAAATTAAATCGTCACTTCTTGGGCAGGACAAACTTACATGTGAATTTTTAAAGATTAATAATATTTTAGAGCAAATATAGAGAAGCAGCAGGTGTCACGTATACAATTTTTCTAACCTCTCTAGGTTAGGTCACCCTGCTTTATAATATTATTTCCTATGATATGTTTCACAATTGCAGTTACTGATATTGTAATGAAATGATCATTTAAGGTATCTGTACAGTATATATTATTTCCACTGGATTGCAGTCTTCATTGGGCATTTCTATCTTGTTTATCACTCTATCTTATCAACTAGTGTTTAATTTATCAAGTTTCTGTTTTCACATATGAGTAAGAAGGTATAACAACATACACTTTATTGGGAAATAGCACAGTGTTGTAGTTAAGTGCCCTGATTCTGGAATAAAACAAAACTAGTTTGTATCTTGGCTATGGCAATTTAATAATTATATGAACCTGGAAAATTCTTTAAAATATCCACCAATTTTTATTTTAGATATTTTATTCTTTCATTCCAGAATGTTAATGTGTGCTGATGATAAACTGGTTAAATTTATTCTAATATCTCCCTGTATACCACATTAAGAGTAAAAACACTTTCAGAGTGCTTGACTAATTTTTCTTGTGATGAAATATTTACAACTTTAACTTTAATGTCACATGCTCTTCAAACTCGAGAGAAAGCAACATATAACTGACCATGTTCAAAAACAGGTTAAGGTAGTACATTATATTAGAGGTCGTGGTGGTACTGTTTTACCCACAGTGTCTACAGGAATTGCTGCAAATTCACTTCTCGGTGGAAGAGCCTTTCATTCCCAATATAAATTACCAATTTCATTAAATGAAACTTCAATTTCTAGACTCAATATAAAGAATGAAGTTGCTAAAACCATTAAAAAGGCCCAACTTCTCATTAATGCACCATAGTGCCAGTGAGAGCTTTGTATGAATCGCAAATGTACGAGTCAATGATTATTTTTAAATTGCCAATGCACGTCATACGTACCATCCAGTCGATTGGATGGTCAGACAGTGAACGGTTGGTCACTTAGCCTTTTATATATATTGATAAAGATTTTTGTATATAACCAGAAATAAGATTATGTATGTGTAGATTCTGGGACCGGTTATATGTCTTTGAAGGGTATGAAAATTTTCCTTGCTTGTTTGTTTTAGCAGTTACCTTGGCTGAACTTTAACTACAAACTCTATCTTGCATGTAGAATTGAACTCAATGTTCAGTTCTTCATAATTCACAGGTCTGCTTGGAGTCTGCCCCATGCATTCATAGAACAGAGACCAACTGGAGAATTAGGAAAAGTTTACATGCAGATTTTGGGGCCATATATTTCTGGCTTTTTCCTTTGAACAATTTTAGTCTGCACATGCCAGCCACTGTGGTACTCATGATATGTTCCCTAATTTCTAAAGAAATTAAAATTGCAAATTCTACCTAAGTTCTAGCTGCCTATCATGAGTGCTGGCTTGAGACTTCCTTTAGGAAAAAAACTGATTAAAACAAGAACCTCAGAGTCACTCTTTTTTTCCCCAAATGTTGATTCTTCTCCAGTTCTGTTGGTTTTGGTCACACTTTAGTGCAGGGATAGACAAAAGTAGGTTAAATTACCAGACATCACTACCTAAAATATAAATCAAAACTAAGGATATGAAATAATAACTGCTACAAATAATACAATAAAGTGTGTTTCACATATTCACACTTATAAACCTACTATAATTGTTTGTAATTATAATCTGTAGGTTACTCCTCCATTACCTAAAGCCAAAACCTCCTACCTAAGCTACCTAATAATTATTTTTCACATTTGATTTTAAAAAAATACAGAATAGAATCATAACATTTCAATACATTGTGGGATTTATCGACAGAGATGATGTCTACACTAATAAAAGAGAAAAATGGTAATTGGCGTACGACGCTACACTTTTCATTGGCTAATCAGGGCTATATGCAAAATAACTGCCAACTCAGATGGCAGTTAACTGACAACAAAGATAGCGGTTAATTTGCATATGTAGGCACAATGCAGGGAGGCGAAAGGGAAAGCAGGAAGAAGC
>NW_006383008.1:2946667-2951362 GCF_000327345.1 Myotis davidii
TAGAAATGAGATCATACAGCATTTGTCTTCGCCGTCTGATATATTTCACTTAGGATAATGCCCTTAAGGTCCATCCATGTTTTTGCAAATGGCAGGATTTTCTTCTTTATGGGTAAATAACATTCCAGTTTATATATATATATATATACACTAGGGGCCAGGTGCATGAAAATTTGTCCACAGAGGGGGCGTCCCTCAGCCTGGCCTGCCCCCTCTCACATTCGGGAGCCCTCAGGAGATGTCCTAAGCCACAGGCTAGCCTCCCTCTGTGGGAGGGGACCAGCCAATGAGGGGAAGGCACCGCCCCTATCACCCCCTAGCTGCTGCTGCCTCTGGCCTCCCTTGGGAGGTGACCAGCTGATCAGGGGAAGGTGACGCCCCCATCACACCTACTCCACAAAATGATGGGCACACTGAGGGTTCAATATATAGCAAGAGCAATTATAAAAAATTATCTTAGTGAGGATTAAATGAGGAAATACTGTACAGAGGACATTATATATATATATATATATACTAGGGGCCAGGTGCATGAAAATTTGTCCACTGGAGGGGGCGTCCCTCAGCCTGGCCTGCCCCCTCTCACATTCGGGAGCCCTCAGGAGATGTCCTAAGCCACAGGCTAGCCTCCCTCTGTGGGAGGGGACCAGCCAATGAGGGGAAGGCACCGCCCCTATCACCCCCTAGCTGCTGCTGCCTCTGGCCTCCCTTGGGAGGTGACCAGCTGATCAGGGGAAGGTGACGCCCCCATCACACCTATGCTGCTGCCACTGCTGGCTGCCACAACGGCCTTAGCTTCGGCCCTCGCAGCCACCACAGCTTGCCTGAGCCTTGGGCCGGCCCTCACAGTGGTAGCTGCCATCCAAGGCTTGCCTGAGCCTCAGGCAGCTGCTGTGGCTTTGTCAGGAAGGATGTCTGGAAAATTTCTGCTCTAATTACCATATTACCATTTTATTTTATTTTTTAATTCTCACCTCAGTACATGCAGAGGGAAAGGAATGAAGGAAGTGAGGGAGGGATCGAGAGACAGAAACATTGATCGACTGCTATGCATATAGTGTCCTGGCTGGGAGGAACTGGCAACCCAGGTATGTACCCTGACTGGGAATTGAACTGACAATCTTGTGGTGGACAGCACAAGGCTCGACTGATTGACCCACACTGGCTGAGACCACTTTAAAACAATGAAATATTATATTGTCAGAATGAGTTAATCTGATGATTATTTGGACAATAAAGAAAATATTAAAGATTATATCACTAACTAGTAATTAAATTAGTTTATTGTGGGAATTAAATCCATCCAGATATATTTTGGTTAGTGTGCTGTATTGTATCCTTAAAATATTTTAAATAATGAAAATTCTACATACATTAAACATCATCATAGATTTTTAAAACCCTTTGATGTACTTAGGTAACAACTATCACCTCTATTTCTTTTTGGTAACAAAATTGAAAGCTGATTTTAAGTGGAAGTTTATCAAATATACAGAAAATATTTAGGCCAGTCAATTGAAGAACTTGAATAGCATTACAAACTTTCTATTCTATATGCCATTTTCTTTCTATTTATGTTCTTTATAGCAATTTCAGATTCTAGGAAGCAATATTATTTTATTGCACTAAAGAAATAGTGTTGACAGTTTTATATGTTACATTTGCAAAGCATTTTCTATTTACAGTATAACCTGGTTCCTGTAATGCTTTTGTAAAGAAGCCTTTCCACCAGCATTTTCCTTCATTGTACTTATGGGGATTATCACCCCAGTCTCTGCATTTTCTTCTGTCAGTGGGAGTAATATACACACATAACAAAACTAAAAATTGCATTTAATAAAATGCTTAAATATTAAATAATTACTAGATTCATAGTCATCCTGGATCCAGTTATTGAATTACCTTGAGAAAATATAGAATATTTTAGCCAGAAATCACTTGACAAGAAATTAGTATTGCTGATTTTTCCATACCTGTCTAGAATTAAAAAGAAAAGTTTTTTTTAAAAAAGAAATCACACATATTTTGTAGAAATATTCTGTAATCCACTGTTATTTTGTTTTTATTTTGGGTATTTTATCTTTTTACTAATTTTAAGACATTCCATTTCTTTATATAAAATGCAGTGTAGCCTTGTTAAATAATAATTAGAAACATTTTAATAAATACAATGGGTAAAATGTTTGTAAGCATGTGTATTTGTATAAATATATGTATTATATAATTTTACATTTACACAAAGACACACACACATAGGCACATTACCCTCATACCTTTGATAGTTCAGGACCTTAAATTACAGCAGATGTAAAAACTGTATTTAAGACTTCCAATTTGTTTAACTATAATAATATGATTGTGAGATGATATCAGGGAACCAAGGAGAGAGTTACGTGTTTTAGCAGTATCTGAGTACAGGAATGGGAAGGGAGAAAAATAGTTGATATTTAATATATTCATTTTCTTTCTATCTTAAAATTCAAGTTCCACCTTTGCTAAAGGCTTGATCTGCCAGCCTTATTATTCAGTGATTACTTCAATGATGAATTTCCTGAATACCCATGCCCTGTGCAACACTTTCTTAGCAGATGCAACCTAGTATGCCCAGTTATGTATTGATATGCACTATATTGCTCAAGTGAGGTTTTCATGTAAGATACTGTTGAGAAGAGGAATGGCTCATTATACCTTTAAATAAACCATGAGTCTAACATGTAATAAGTATTTATCAGCTTTTTGCAGTATTGATCGCAGGGAAGTGTAGAATTGTACAAATTTAAAATTTATGGCAATCAGAAAACCCCTAGACCAGAAGTTTGCAAATAGTTTTTATAAAGGTTCAGATAGCAACTATTTCAATCTTGGCAGGCCACATGGTCCTGCCATAACTACTCAACTAGGCCACTGCTGAATGAAAGCAGCCACAGGCAATATATAAGCAAATTAATTCAGCTCTGTCCCAATAAAACTTTATTTACAAAAATAGGCAATGAGCTATAGCTGTCAACCCCTTTTTTCTCAAGGTGAAAGCAGTCAACAATAGTAGAACGAGAACTAGAATATATTTAGCAGTCAACAAGCTGTCTGGCTAAAAACCCCACTAGCTAAAAAAGGTAGTAGATGAAATGTGAAATATTTTAGTATACAAATAACATAAAATTCAAATTAATACAATGAAGTGTGGGGTTTTGTTGTTGTTATTGTTTTTGTCGTTGGAAATGACTTGTTGTAACTGTTTAGGACTAGAAATACCCAATTTAGCTTTTCATTTATCATTTCAACTGAATCAGAAATATAGTGTAAGTTTATCCAACCATTCATATTTTCCATTCTTTTTTATCATAGATATTTGAAAAATAACTGATCCATTGTGCAGTTTATTTAACAAGCCTCTACCTTCTTAAAAGTAAAACATAAATTTCAGATTTAAGCTCAGAACAGAAAGTAACACATGGTTGGGCTTTCTTTGTTCTTGTAAAATGGGAAAAGACACAAGTGCTCAGTTTCACTGAGCATTTTAATAAATGGAATCCATAAAAATAAGATTGTTTGCATTTACAGGAATTAATAATGAAAATGGTCTAGTCATATTGAAGTAGATTCCTGACCAGGATTTCTGTACCAGGATTAAAACTCTTATTCTATAATGACCTAAGTAGCCTCATACTGCAAAAGAACTGGCTGTGCCAGCTCCGCAGAGTAGTACTAACAGGGGAGAGGGATTAGGGTACTGCATCGGGTGAGAAAGGTAAAGGGATCGAGACACACATATTGGTAGTTACAAAATAGTCATGGGATGTAAAATACAGCTGTGATAACTATGTATGGTATCACGTGGGTAATGGAAATATTGGGAGGAACACTTTATCAAGTGTATGATTGTCTAAACACTATACTATAAACCTGAAACTAATACAAAATAATACTGAATATAAAGTAATTGAAAAATTGTGTGAATTGTTAATTTTAGTATACTTGAAGTTAATTTTATGAGATACAAGATTTATTTTTCCTGTATCTTCTGTAAAGTTATTTATAATAGATTCTTGAAAATATTTGAGAATATGTGGGCATATAATGGATATCTTAGAAATTAAAATCTTTTCATATTTCAAAATAACTATATAATTGTTGGATATTATCAATATCTTTTATACAATATCTTCTAATAAATCAACCAAAGATAGATTAAAATGTCATAAAGCAAATATCAATGTTAAATTTCAATTTATATTAATCTAAATTTTACATAAAAACTGAGTATAATATTTGGCCATGCATAATAGAAGTCTAAATTTAGAGGTGTTTGTTAAGAGGGAGAATGATCTAATCTAATAAAAGACAAACATACAAATTGACCATACCTTTGCTATGCCTTAAGCCATGCCTACCAGCCAATCAGAGTAACTATATGCAAATTAACCCAATAAAGATGGCGGCAGGCAGCCATGGAGCTGAAGCGAGCAGGAGGCTTGGTTGCTCCAGTGATGGAGGAAGCCAAGCTTCCTGGCCAGCTCTGAGCCCCACTAAAGGCAACAAAGTTTCAATTATAGAAGATAAATAAACCCCAGATACCTGCTTTAAGCAGGCCGTGGCCACGGAGCTGCAGCAAGCAGGAGCTGTCTCTGAGTTCCACTAAAGGCAACAAAGTTTCAATTATAGAAGGTAAATAAATCCCAGGATTAAAAAAAGAGT
>NW_006383008.1:2951490-2978236 GCF_000327345.1 Myotis davidii
TGATGGCTGCCAGCACAGTGTTAGTGGCGGGAGCCTCTCCCGCCTCCTCAGCAGCACTAAGAATGTCCGACTGCAGTTTAGGCCTGCTCCTCACTGCAAGTGGACCTCCCCCGAGGGCTCCCGGTCTGCCAGAGGGATGTCTGACTGCCAGCTTAGGCCCAATCCCCTGGGCAGTGGGCCTAAGCCAGCAGGTGGTCATCCCCCAAGGAATCCCAGACTGCTAGAGGGCACAGGCCAGGCTGAGGGATCACCCCCGCCAGTGTACAAATTTTTCTGCATCGGGCCTCTAGTATTCTATACTCTTTTATAGGTCCTTCCTTTGCTTGGTCTGTGATCTTAGGTGCTTTGTTATTTTTGTTTCTTTATGACTTTCTCCAACTGCAAGCTGGAACTAAAACTATCAGCAGTTCCTAAAGAGGAAGTTTTGTGTGATACTACTATATGTAAATGCTAAGTTTGGGACCTGGCACTTTAAATATATGTAATAAACATTTAATGCCATAGTCATTATCAGTTTTGAGAGTCATCCTACAAAAAGGATGCAGACAAATCAGTGGCCATTACCTATGATAGAAAAGGATGCAGGAATTCTAAGATGCAGAAAAAATTCTAAGGAATCATGTCATTTCAACATTAAAACTAATTTATCCATACAATAAATATGTGCTAGTATGTCTTTTAGGGATGTGTGATGCATCAATACAGAAATTAACAAGAAAATCTCTATTCACAGATGACAACTATAACAAAGAGTAAAAGTATAGTATTTTAGAAGGTGATATATATGGAAGGATGGGCAATAGAAAAATCAGTTTAGGGTTGACTCATTAAGAAAGTATATTTTCAAAAATCTTTAAAGAAGATGAGAAGATTACCAATTTAGATATTTTGGGGGAAGTGCAGACCAAGCAGAACAAAGAGACTCTATAATAGGAGGGTGACTGACATGTTCATTGGTCATCAGGGAATCCAACATGGTTGTGGCAGAGTGAGGAGAAGAGTAGTCAGGAAATGAGGTCAGAAAGGTAATAGGAATCAGAATCACACAGAGACTTGTGGTCATTGCATGTCTTCTATGTTTAAAGTGAGATGTAGAGTCATAGCATGTTTTAGATCAGCATGATATGATCTGATTGTGGTTTAAAGCCCCATGGCTATGTTGATAAGAGATTGTGTGCATGAGCAAAGAAAGAAACAGATAAATTGGTTAGGAAGCAGTGGCAGAGATACAAGTAAGATGATGGTGGCTCAGACAAGGGAAGAAGTTGTCAGATTCTACATTAACTTTGATTTTCTGATGGAATAAATGAGAATAAGTGGAGGTAGAAATGAGTCAAGAATACTTGAATTCAAGGGTTTTATTTAACTTGTTCAACTGGTGGGATAAACTTGCTATAAAATGAAACACAAAAGCTGATAGAGAACAATGTTTCTAAGAAGGTCAGAAGGAATTCTCTCCAAGCCAAACTGATTTGAGATAAATAACAGACTTGCAAGTAAAACTGTCAAGCAAGCAATGGATAGAGAAGTCTCTAGATCATAAAAATATCTTGACTATAAATAAGTACATTGGACTTCTTGACCCATAGAGAGTACTTAAAACCATGAGACTGAAAAAAATCATTAGAGAAGGAGACCAAAGACTAAGTATCAGAGCTCACTAAAAATAGGCTGAGAAACAAAATGAGCACAGGAAATTGGGAAGAAGCATCTAGTGTAATTTGAGAAAAATAAAGATGCATTAGTTCCATGAAAGCCATGGAAAGATGGTGTATCAGGGAAAGAATCAAATGCCATCAAGAATCAAACAAATATTGAATACTGACCCTTGAAACTAGAAATATCCAGGCCATTCATAATCTAGAATGAAGCACTTGGGATGGGTATAATTAAGAATGAATAAGAAAAAGATACTGGAGGCTACAAATAAGGACAATGTCTTTAAAGAATTTTGTGCCAAAAAAAGAAAATAAATGGGCAGGTGTTGATAGAGGAAATTGGGTAAAGAACACACATTTAAAAATGTTTTTATTGGTTTTAGAGAGAGAGAGAAAGGGAGAGGGATAAAGATAGAGAGAAACATTGATGTGAGCGAGAGATAGCAATTGGTTGCCTTCCATAAGCACCCTGACCAGGGATCAAACGTGCAACCTGGGTGTGTGCCCGGACCAAGCATTGAACCTGTGATCTTTTGGTGCATAGGACAACACTCAACCAAATGAGCTTCATCGACTAGGGCAAGAGCACACTTTTTAACAAAGAGAACTACCATTGTGTTTATATGATGATGTGAATGAGAGAGTACACTGTGTCAAATAATGCCCCCTCTACCGCCGGCAGTTTATGCTTATTCAGACCTCTGAATATGAAATTATTTGTAAATAGGGTCTTTGCAATTACAATCAAGTTAAGATGAAATGCACTCTAATATAATGCCTAGTGTCATTATATGAAGAGGGAAATATAGACATAGACATACACAGAGGAGAAAGATGGAGACAGGAGATTACAGTGACAAATCTACAAGCCAAAGAACATCAAGGATTGCCAGATACCACCAGAAGCTAGAAAAGTATGATTCCTCCTCTAGAGCTCTCAGAGTGAACCTGTCCTTGCTAATACCTTGATTTCAGACTTCCAGTCTCAAGGATAAAGGTAGTAAAATTTTTTTTTACTAAGAAGCCACAGCCCTGACTTGGGTGGCTCTGTGGTTAGAGCGTTGACCCATGCACCAGAAGGTCACAGCTTTGATTCCCAGTCAAGGGCCCATACCTGGGTTGCAGGTTTTATCCCCAGCCCCAGTCAGGGTGCATGCTCAAGGTAACCAATTGATATGTATCTCTCACATCTCTCTCTCTCTCTCTCTCTCTCTCTGTTTCTCCACCTCCCTCTCCCTCCCTTCCACTCTCTCTGAAGCCATCCGGGTTATTACAGTAGCTTACGAAACTCATATAGATAGTAAAGATAATTAGTCAATGGATGGAAAAATTGGTCATAGTTATGCAGAGGAACCAAAATAATTCATCGTATCCAATAATAGACAAACATGGTAATTGACTGTACCTTCATTATGCCTCCCATTGGCTAAGCAGTGTGATATGCAAATTAACCACCAACAAAGATGGCGGTTAATTTGCATACATAAGCTCCAAGCGGTGGATCGAAGCCTGATGGCCCAGGGCTGGTGAAGCAGCGAAGCCTGACGTTTCTGGGGCCAGCTCCAGCCAGAACTGGGCCAGAGCAAAGGCTTGGGCCCCAGGTGCCGGAGGCAAACCAGTGCCAGTAGCCAGGGGAAAGGAAGGCCTATTGCAGGAATCTCTTCATGCAACAGGCCTCTAGTCTATAGAATAAGGCAGTAAGGCAGCATATGTAGATGCAGTTAATTAAGTAGATTAGGTGGTATAAATAGACACTCATTTTTTTTATCATTATCAGGAGAATCTTAAAGTCTACATTGTAAACCATTAAATACATTTTAAAATTACTGATCTAGATTAAATTCCATATTTTAAGATAAAAAAATCAAATAATGGCATATGACTACTACTCATCAACTAGGTACATCATACCTTTCATAATTACCTGGATTTTCTCATGTTTATTTTGAATGTCCTTTATCATACATATTCATCTATAAAACTCAACATTACATTTTTAACCCTAGATAAAATATCAACTTTCATATATGTTCGAATAATATTTTCTGTTTGCTCATGTTTCTTTATTTTTTTTAGAAAACATTTCTCACCATCTTCCTGTGAATACATCTATTTCAACCAATTTTCAAGTTTCTTGAGATTAGGAGCCATATCTTAATATTTTAAATCTCCCAGAATGTCCAACAAAGTCCTTTTTCTCAAAGAAAAATCAGAAGTTATCTAGACCAAAATCCCCTTTTTTCCAATTGGTCAGGAAATTTATCCCTATACCATTAAATTAACTAAGATATTTTAATTTGGACTAATACATAATGATATTATTACTATGTAGTGCTGCATTCAGCATTTTCTAAATTATTCTCTGATGGGGGTTATAATATATATATATTGTGTTTATTAAAAAAAACAATATGAAATCACATTTGGGTAAAATAAAATAGTCCACAATTGAGGTAAAAATGAAACATTCCAACTTTTACACAATTGGGTCAACTATTTTTTCTTGGTCTTCTATTTGCCTTCCTAAATTTTCATCATTTATCTCTACTCATTATCATCTGTATCTCAAGGTTAGAGGGAAACAAGTCTGTGATGAATTTAAAATCTGTCCTTTGCTTGTTTCCTGGAACATTTGGCCTGAAGTTGAGAATGTGAACATTAATGACTGCTGTAAGATCAGGGGTTATTTGAGGTTTTCTTCATCTGGATTCTGCTGTTTCCCATTACCAAGGGGTACTGAGATTTAAAAATCATGAAATGATGTCCCATCTGTATATCTAAAATGGTTCAGGTGGATGAGAGAGTCAATATTCTGAGGTCATATAAATGTGGAACTCCAGAATCAACTACTTCATAGTTAGTTAAAATCATGTATTCAACATAAACCATTAAATTTACTCAAAATAATAGTTTGTTGAAAAAATCAACTAAGAATTGTCAAATAGATATAATCAGAGGGTCATATATTTCTCAAATATTGAAAATAACAAAATAGTCTTTGAATTTTCTCTGCATTTTAATTTAATACAAATATTTTTATGTCTTCAAATTGCAAAGAAATCATACAAATAGCCAGTTAATTAAAATATAAATGAGGTACAAAAGCAAACAAAACACTAACTAAAAACAAATTTGCCAAAACCTTAATTTTTAGTACTTTATATTGTATTTGAGTTTATCATATTAAATATCAACTGGTCATTAAATGATCTGATTTCTATGGTAGTGTCTTTTCATTCAAATTAAAATTACTGTACAAGTTTGCTGTAAAAATGTGCCCTAGCCAGTTTGCTCAGTGGATAGAGCATCAGCCTGCAGACTGAAGGGTCCAGAGTTCCATTCTAGTTAAGGGCAGATACCATAGTTTCAGACTTGAGTCCTGGCCCTGGTCTGGGCACATGCAGGAGGCAAGCGATCGATGTGAGAGATGTTTCTCTCTCTGTTTCTCCCTCTCCCTTCCATTCTCTCTAAAAATCAATGGAAAAACATCCTCAGGTGAGGATTATCAACAACAACAACAACAAAAATTCTTTCAGAGGCATTTCCTTATTTGATCTGCACAATAGTGCCATTGTAAAGTAATTAGGACATCCTATAAAATAAAAGCTTAATATGCAAATTGTCCGACCATTCGACCGTTAGACCAGTAGCTATGACACACACTGACCATGAGGGGTCAAACACTACGACTGGTAGGTTATCTTGCTGTTGGTGTCCAGCCAATTGGGACTGGGCGAGACTGGCCAGACATGCCCTGGAGTCAACCTCCAACAGTCCTTCCCCGGCCTCTAAAATATTTCTTCTAATAATTTCCTTTCAATGCTCAGGAATCTGTGCACCAGACTTGTAGTATATAATATAAAATTTTATTATGCTCACCTTAGAAAGGAGAAATCTTTGGCCCATTTAGTGAGTAAGAAGGCAAAGCATGGAGTTTAATTGTATAATTGAAAAATAATTATGCTCTTTCTACTACCCATAGCTGAATTTCATCACTGATGAACTCAATGTTCTTAGACTTGAGTTTTAATTCTGGTCTGTCAAAAATTAGAAGCATGACTGAGAAAATTTTAATGAAGTGCTATAGTTGAGGACACAGTTCTGTTATTTAGAGAATAATAAGCATAATTTCCCACTCTAAAGTTGCAAAAAAATATATAATTAGCATAAAACCCATGAGGAATAAAGTGTGAGCAATTAGCCCAATAAAACACATTGATTCTTTTATCTGATACTTATGTAAGAATTCCATTATGAAAAAGGAGTGACTGATCAACACCAGAGACTTAAGATTTAAGCAGAAATTTCATGCACTGGGCATCTATTTTTAAAATAATAAGGATAAACATGAAATGACTGGGGAGTTAATTCTTAGTATTCACATATTTTTATTAGTCATATTAGCTAAAATTTTTAAGCATTACTGATAATCAATATTTTTTTACATATAGACTTCTGGCTTGGAATTTGCTTTGAGTATTAAGGAATACATTAGAAGAAAAAAGACTAAAAGTTTATCCTTTTGTGTCAGTAATAAATTCCTCTGTTGAAGCTGTCTAAACCTATGGAATTCAATAACTATTTTCCTTATCTTTAATTTAATTAGATAGAATAGTGTAGCAACAATGGATTTGTCAAAGTAATAATATCTAGAACAGTGGAATAATATCTAGATAGCTAGAGCATGTTTTCAACTTTCCTAATGCTGCGACCCTTTAATCTTCATGTTGTGGTGACCCCAACCATAAAATTATTTTCATTGCTAATTCTAAATGTAATTTTGCTACTGTTATGAATCATAATGTAAATATCTGATATGCTATATGTGTTTTCCGATGGTTGTGACCCACAGGTTGAGAACCGCTGACTTAGAAAAATAAATATTATGACTTACTTTTTACTAATCAAATATTTACTTTTTTATTCTTTAATATTTCAACAGCTATTCTCATTTATAATATGTAGAGAGTTATGATTTAGGGATTGATTGATTATTGGCTAGAATTAATATTTCATTAAAATTTCCTAACAAACTTAGTCATGCAAACTTAATTTCTTTCCTATCTTCATGGGTATATACAATGAAGATATTTGAAAATTGTCTATTTACAAGATAATATATTTTATTGACAAAAGAGAGCAAACATATTATATAATATATAAATTGTAGCACAACTTTTAAGTATTCATAATTAAATTTCTTGCTCAATCGGACTTCACTAATCCTTAATCTTTTAACATATTGTGTGTTTCTAGAATATAAACTATTTTTGGCACAAACTATTTTTCAGGGTGAGCCATATAGACATTTTTTGAAACAAAATAATACATTAATGCATGATTTATCTAAGAAAATTTAAACACAGAACAAAGCATATTGTTTTAACCTCTCTTTCTACTCTTTATATTGTCAAACTTGTTTATTTTTTAGAGCTCCAAAGACGCACACAGTCATAAAATGCTTGACAGCATCTCTAAGTTGAAAATGGTTAAGATACTTCGGATGTTTCTATTAAATTGAGAAACAAAATATGCCACGTTTGAAAGAGAAAAGTTGGTGGTCAGATTTTGGTCAAGAAAGAGATTGACTGTCTAATAGAAAATGCCTATGTCTGAAACATTTTATACTTGATTTGACTCATTCTCCATTATATAGTAAGAATTCAAATTATTCTCCCCCCTCCATTGATTTTTTCTATAATAGTAAAGTTTATAAGGTCTACTAAAATATACAGAAGGAAAAAGTAGAATTGTTCTGGAATTGCAGTTTCTGCATTTAAAACAGTGTTTCCTCAGGTAGTTTCTGAGAAAAATCTCATGTACAACCAATGCAATATATAGAAAGACTTTATTTACCAATAAGATAAGATGTAATTCCCTAGGATGGGGTCATGCAGTGGCCTAAAAATGGAAGAAACTTAGAGGTTATCTAATGATATGACAATACGTGATCCGGGACACTCTTCAGGGCAAACCAGACGGCCCCCACCCGTGCACCAGGCCTCTATCCTATATAGTAAAACGGTAATATGCAAACTGACCCTAACAACAGAAAGACTGGGAATGACTGGTAACTATGACACACATTGACCACCAGGGGGCAGATGCTCAATGCAGGAGCTGCCCCCTGATGGTCAGTATGCTCCCAAATGGGGGAGCTATGCTCAGCCACAAGCCAGGCTGATGGCTGCCAGCGTGGTAGCCTCTCCTGCCTCCTCAGCAGCACTAAGGATGTCCGACTGCAGTTTAGACCTGCTCCCCGCTGGCAAGTGGACATCCCCTGAGGGCTGCCTGGCTGCCAGAGGGATGTCTGTTTGACAGCTTAGGCCCAAACCCCTGGGCAGCAGGCCTAAACCAGCAGGTGGTCATCTCCTGAGGGGTCCCAGACTGCAAGAGGGCACAGGCCGGGCTGAGGAACACCCCTCAGTACACAAATTTTTGTGCACCAAGCCTCTAGTATTTATAATGATTGATTGAGTGTCAGGCACTACATTGTTCCACACATAACTTTAGTATTTTTGACAAAATTGGGAACTATATATTATATAATATTTTTTCTCCAATGGAAGCCCTGAATTACAGATCCATTTGATTCTAAAAGACATTCTTCTTCCATTGGAAGTGAGAGAATATGAAGAAAAGGAGTTAATAAAGATTTAGTGAGAAGTAAGAATGTGTTCCATTATTACAAGAACATGAGAAAGCTACTGAAAAGGAAATTAAATTCAAAGAAGGAAATAAAGTGGCTGATGACTATGGTGAAAGGTGACTTTGATGACAATCAAATCACTGCAGGTCAAATACATGTGACATTATGTTCTTAAAAGTATCATTAATATGTATATGAGATTTTTGAGTTTGGTGGCAAATGGAGGAAGTGATTCAACTAATTTTATTGTAATTAATTGAGAATGTACTTAGTTTTGTGCATTCAATTATTTGTTTGATTCTCTGTGACTGCATATAAGGCTCTTTAAACATAAAAACAGGCAGGACTCTTTCTCAAAAGGGAAGGAAAATATTCTGGAACTGAAACACTAATATATATATTTCTGAATACTGCCTAGGAAGGAAGAAAGGAAGGGAGGAAGGAAGAGAGGGAGGGAGGGAGAAAGGGAGGGAGGGAGGAAGGGAGGAAGGAAGGAAGAAAGGAAGGAAGGAAGGGAGGGAGGGAGGGAGGGAGGGAAGGATGGGAGGGAAGGAGGAAAGCAGAAGAAAAGAGAGGAAAAAAATAAGCCACCTGTTAGCCTGCAAATTGGAAGAAATACCAGCTGTACAAAAGTCTAATAAATAAAAAGAATGAAAGTGGGTATTTTCATCTAGATCCAAAGGGAATTAAGTGCATAAATCTCTGCACTTACCTCTGTAGTCTGACCCTAGGAAGTAGAAATAATTGAGAAAGTGCCCACAGAATCCCATTATTAGTGAGTGAAATTACACAGAAAACCTAATCCAGAAATCCTCAGCAGATGAAGTCTCCTCGAAGACAAGCTCATAGACTACAGGAAGCTGATAGATGAGGTTGTGTGTGAGATTATCAGTCTCCCTGAGACTCTTGTGTATGCTCACTTTACTGGAACAGCAACAAGAGCGTTTATTTCCTGGCAGTAAGAGGTGCCTGAAAAATTTATCTATCATCTTAAGGAGTGTGAAAAATATCCTGCAATATCATTTAAAAATATGTTCATAAGCTAGGAATAAAAATTGAGGCCAGCTGCTTATGATTGGTTTGAAATTCATTCTCTTAACATGAGAAAGGAAGGCTTCAGACATTTCACTAGGTTAAAGAACAAATAAAAATCAAGCACCTTTACTCATGTTGGAAAGAAAAAAAAAAAAACCATGCAAAATCATTTTATGTTTTCTTTTCAGCGCATCGGCTTTGGGGACTATGAGTAATTTATAAAAGGAATAATGCTCTTTTAATGGAAAAGGAGGAAGATATGAGAACACTCCACAGAAATATTAATGTACTTCTATACATTAAAACATGTTAATACTGTAAAATTCTAAATTTTTATATATATAATCTCAATGAATTGCCTATGATGAAGCAGCTTCTCTTACTACACCTATTTTACAGAAGAGGAAGTGAAGGCAGAGGAGAGTGAATCCATATACTTTGGAACCATAAAGAATGCTCTTACAATGTTCACTATGGAGCCCGGTTCAACTCTGGGGGAAATTATATTTGGCATTACTCCATCTTTACCTCTGCTTCCTCAAAAGTGCCCTTCAGGTGATTTTTGGAGTGACCTACTTGGAACTACTTGGTTGGGCAAAGGTCCATGCTCAGTTTCTGAAATTCATTTTCCTCACTTATCAAAATGTATTTATTGGTGTTCATTCCCTGAGGACTTAGCTAAGTAATCTTTTTTTCACAGGCTAATGGAACACTGTATTACCTTCCCAGAGTTGCATTTTGTAAGAGCCATTTTGGAGAAATTAATTTATGGAAAAGGATTGATATTGATGAAGAGACTTTCAGGCACCCAGCAGGCCTCTCACAAAATATCTGAAGTCACTTAGAAAGTCATCGTGTATTATGCTGCCTATAATGCACAGGGTGGGGTAAAAGTAGGTTTACAGTTGTATGTGAAACACAGGGCTTATTCTTATATTATTATTTATTAATTATTGTATTATTGCCACACAATTAACTGTAAACCTACTTTTGCCCCACCCTGTACTTAGCCATAGCCTCCAAGTCAATCTGGTAAAACTTGAACTTATAAATATGTGGGACCGCTAGAGCAGGTTTCAAGTGCCTTGTCAAATTATAATATGTCCATAGTGATCAGGAGATATCAATTTCAATAGAATTTTTCACTTTCAGGTGATGGATCAATATGTTTGTTGGCATTTAGTAGTTGGAAGACTACTAAAACCTGAAACTGACATGGATCTTTCTTCACTGAGCAAGTGCTAAAATGATACCACAACGACATGCATTTTGATAAAATCAACTAGGTGTGATTTTAAGTGGCACTATCATGAGAAATTATATAAAATGACGTAAGTGTTTTAGGTACAAAGTATTTCAAAATCTTAGAAATTTTTCTGAGCAACCCAAGTTCAAAACTCACATTCTAATGTGAGAGTTGCATGATCAATTGTAGAATTATTAAAAATCTCTGGCTATATATTCTAAATTGAGTACATCACATTCTTTTGAATGAAGCAATCTCTCTCTCTCTCTAGAGAGAGAGAGAGAGAGAGAGGAGAAAGAGGTATTACATATATATATGAATATACTGGTATGTGTATCATTATGTGTGTGTGTGTGTGTGTGTTTAAGCATGTCTCTGTCTGGTCTCTGTCTCTATGTGTGTGTGGCAAGTGCAGCTGCGGTGGCAGGAGCTTCTCCCACAGGACACTCCCACAGTGCACCCCTCCCCATCCGGACTGGGATCAGGATCAGGGCCAGCATTGGCATTGGGAGAGCGGGAGCGGCATGGTGCCTGGCCAGGGCTCAGCCTCCTGACCCTGGCCATCTGTGGCTTCACACACTACCACATTCCTCGGGAGATGAAGGGCTACTGGTTTTGGTTTTGGCCTATCTCTGTACACTGGGCCTAATATATATATATATATGAATATATCTGTATCATTATATAGGTGTGTATGTGTAAGAGCTCTACACATACACACACACACACACACACACACACACACACACACACACTAATTAAACTAATCTCCAGAGGGCTATTACCCATCTTCCACATCACCCATATTTCTACCATTTATTAGCTCTTCTTGGTGACATATTGGATACACTGGAGATGAACTTCAATTTCTTTTCTCAGGATTAAGACAATCCAAGATGGCAAGGACCTGATCTGACGAACTACTAGGTAACAAAGTGACAAAATTTGTGTTATTTCCTTCTAGGCTGAGTTACTAACTTTGGACATTTTCTTTCTTCCTTAAATATATTTTGTCATCTGTAAAAATGAGCCAATTAAGTCACAAGATTGACTTGAGATTCAAATCGCAATGAATATATGTTGATTTGAATCTCAGCTGAGGAAGCAGAAGTAGAGTTAGTGGCTGGTATTGGGCCTGGAAAACAAGAAACAAACCAATAGGAAGTGATGAGGGAGAATTGGGTCTTAATGGGAAAGGTCCTGATATCTAGACATCAACAGTTAATATGAAAGGCAGAGGCACAAGTAAACACAAGAGGTAATAAGAATGTAATCAGGGTAGACCTGAAGCTTTTGAAGCGCTATACATTGATTTACAAAGTATATTATGTGAAGAAGATAGATAAAGAGATGAGAGGCATATGATTCTAGGTTAACAGCTATGGGTAAATGAGATGAAGAGGCAGTGACTTGAAAATTGGTAAGGTGATATGTATTATGGTATAAGAAATAGAGATATAAAGAAGAAATTGTTTTTTAATTTGGGGAAGCTGCACAAAGGAGTAAGCATTGGCCATAAAACTGAATCTTAGGGTCCAAATGTGGCTTTCATAATTCCCTTTGAGACCTTGAGATCCCTTTTTAAAAGCATCTTGACTGTCTTTGCAAGAAAAAGGAAGTTCCTTAGAGAATGATTATCATGGTACTTAAAAATACCTGACCTTGATCCTATGCTCAGCGCTTTGTCTACTTATGAAGGACCCATTTGAGTGTTGTGATAAATTGGCTACCTACATGGCTGAGAAAATTAATCACGGAAATTGCACTGAAAATCTGGGGGCCATATGGAATCACAGGCCATGAAAATTTTAAGCAACATTGGTCTTTATATGAAGATTTGTATTTATATTTCTTTTAAGAATCCATTAGGGGAGTAATTACACTGGAATATTTTTTCCAGACACAAAATATTTTAGGATTTAAGAGATATAAGTGTACTAAAGTTTAAGCTGAAATACAATACTCTGCTGTGTATGTCATAGACGGCTCATTTTTGTCCATAAGCAATTTAGAGTTATCATGTGCTGTTTAATGGCTGAGGACCTTCCAAAATCAGCTTAAAGGAATCCATGAGACATAATTGTTGACTTTTAAAAGTTCAGGAAAAGTTGTTATGGTTTATTTGGAGGTATCATAGAGTTTACTGAAGTTCCCTGGGCTTGTTGACACCCCTGGCACTTTGTGAATGAGGCCTTTTTTATTTTCCCTTCATTTGTTTAGCTCTTTACGTAATTGATTTTCTGTGCAAATACACTAAAGGTCTGAAGAAGGCAGTGCCTCGGGTGTGACAGATGAAATAAGGTGCTTTTAGTCATTGCTTTTATCTTCCATGTCTAATGTGTTGGTTACAGCTGTACAGTTTAACAGCAAAATCAATACATCATTTGCTGCAGGTACCTGAAAAAAATTGGAAGCCCTTTAATATTTTAACTATTAGATTTTCACTAAAATTTTATTTATTTATTTATTTATTACTTATTGACTTATCTATACGTTTGCTGATACTGAATGCTACCAGGTGAGGGTTTTGGGGTTTTTTGGGTGGGGTTTTTTTGTTTGTTTGTTTTTTGCTCCCTCTTGGTTTCTCCTCACATATTGTCTTTTCCACTAGCTAGTTAAGTTACTCTTCTTTGGGTTTTGGAACATCTGCCAATCTAAATGAATCCTGTAGAGTGTAAAATAAATGTTTAAAAAATCTTTTTCATTTTGTCTAAATCATCTTTAATCTTAAACATTTAGCATATGTTCTTCTGAAAATGGAACCACTTTGTATTGTGCACGGAAGGCACTATGTGTGGGGGCACTTGGGTAATTTCTCATGTAAATGGATGCTTTTATTGCCAGTTTTCCATTTTACATTGGCAGTGACATGGTTTCAGCCTGAAACAGAAAAAACCAACTTGATTAGAACATTTTTTCTACTCAATATTCTCTTGAATATATTTATGTTCTCTTATTATTCTCCAACTGTTTGGCATATGTTTGTTTTATTTCAATGCCTTGAGTGTAAGCTTCCAAAGGGGGTAAAACGTGACCTGTACTTATCTTTCATCCTATTCAGACAGACTGGGCCCATGATATGGAGAGAAGCTTATGCAGCTTTGAAAATCCCTGCAGAATTTATCAAGCTGAAGGCTCTTAGAAAAACTTGTTGAATGTATTTTTCTTTTACATTGGATTTTTTCTCTAACAGGTGAGTTTTCTGCATATATCCATATAAATTTATGAAATTATTTATGCCTTATGAAAGAATTTTATTCTCAAAGTGGCCTTATTATTTTTTGAAATTAGTATTAAAAAGATGACTTTAACTAACATACTTATTTTAAAGAAGGTGCATTTCTGGGTGAAGTAGAAATAATACAGTGATGCCTAAGAGAACACATTACTTCATCCACATTTCTTGCAAATTTTACATGTTATTTGTAATAAATATAATATTAAATCTTACCATCTTAACACATTGTGTGCCGCATAGAAATCTCTAAGACATATGCCAGGGACCGCATGTTGTGGGGCAAACTGCACGTTATTTAAGTCATCATAACTACAGATCATAATGCACTTTAGGTGTTGTTTTTCAATAATTATAACATTTTTATTTACAAAAACAATTAAGCAATTTAACAATTAAAGTTCCCTCCTGAGCAGTACGAAATGTGTTAAATGTTAACATCTAGAAAGATTAAGGATTTAGAAGGGCCCTCACCCACATTTTTGTAAGTGGTAACAAGAACCAAATAAATTATATTTATGAGTTTATTTTACTTGTAATTTTTAGGATGTGTCATAATATAGGATGCAGCCTAATCTTTTCCTTGGTCTACACTGGCAGATATACATAGGCCATGTCTGTTCATAATAATGAGCCTAAAACAAAGCAAGACCTGATTAATATTAACTCACTTATATTACTTTGGTATAAGTGATTTTTAATTTAAATCTAGTTATAACTTCAAAAGTGTAATAATTCATAAATATCTAATTTCTCTCAGTTGACCAGAAAATATCCTAATTTTCAAACTTTTTATATTTTTTAAATGTATCTTTTATAAGTTTTATAAATTGCATACAAACTACTGAAATAGTTAAACTGTTCTTTTTTTGGGGGGTGGGTATTATTCAATATTATTCCTTTTGAATCTCTATAGAATATAGTGAGTCTGGGATAGACAGGAAATATATACGCATATAGTTACACATAAATATGTTTATAAGTTTTACCAAATTTATGTTAGCAATTAGTGTTTTTGTTTTTTTCTTCATGGGCAATATCTGCATTAGTCATCAAAATATATATATTTTTAAGGTGGGCAGATTTCTTTCCCTGAACATTCCGAGCTTGTCACCTAGACAGTTTTTCTTTGTAATTGTATAAACCTGTACGTTAATTGCTCTGACCAAAGCAAAGCAATGAGATTGAATCATATAAGCCTTTGTCTCTACAATAAAATTGAATCCATATTAATTTGCTTTTTGATTACTTATTAGTGAACAGTTGATTTCGTTCAGTTAAGTATCTAAAATAAGTGATTTCTTCTGCCTATTATTTTCATAACTATTTGTGTGATATGTTGGTTTTTGACCAAATTTCATAGGAACCTGGTTGAAATTGATTGTTGAAATAAAAGAACAGTGAATCAGAATATTTAACATGACCTAATCAAAGTAGAAGACAGAATCAAAGTCCTTCATCTTTTAGCCAAATATATCCAACCAAAGTCAATACAGGCTTATTAGAGAGATGGTGTGTTAGCATGCTTTAGGGGGAGGACTCATCTTATTTCTGGGCAGGAATAGAACTTCCCTTAAAGGGAAAGATTTCATTGCTTAAATGTAATTACATTTGGTGTGAAAAAAAAAAAAAGCAGCCTTAGGCTGTGTCTGCATTTGCATTCCAATGACATAATATTTTCATTGCTGTACTCAAGCTGCTTTAATCTGCTTTATTGTTTAAATTGGGGAAGTGGCCAATTTTATGGTATATTGATGCTTTGGCAATCTTGCCTAAGATTGAGCCATCAATCTTCTGAAAAATATGGTCAGGAAAGTATAGACTTGATGTGTTTGTTAGTCAAGAAAGTAGGCAGTAACATCATGAAAAGCAGAAGTGAAAATATACAAAACCCTAATGCTTGATGGTGGGGGGAGGGGGAAGATAAGACGGCCTAACAGTACATCTACGTATATTCAGGTTGCTTCTTCTGAGAGAGATTTATCTAAATATAGGTATATATGTATTATGTGTCATATTTTAGATTTTCCTGACTAGCATTTACACAGCAACTACAATGTGATTCATATTCTTCAAGCATAGTAGAAGATATAAAGATGAATAAGTCTTTGGTCACTGTACACTAGGAATTTATACTCTATTGGTAGAGATATGCTTGTGCACAAATACTGAGAATTTAAGCAATGAAAGGATCAGACAAGAGTCTGAATGGAACACTAGATGGAAAAATGGGCTGCTCAGTACAAAAAGTTCCCTGGAGTTCAAAGAGGCAGCCACTCAACTTCTTTCAGCAACACATTTCATCAGTACATTCTTCAATGCTGCCCTACGATGGCCACACTGCCATATTTTTTCTTTTCTGAATGTGCCATGTTTACAATAATTCTGCATATAATTTTAATTCTGGTCAAATTATATTTAACATCTATTAGTATTTATGTAGCATTTCATAATGTACTTAAGATTGAAATAATAATTTAGAAATAAAGGCCTCCTGCTTTTTATGATTTCCAATAATAATCACAGTGGAGAGTAAATGTTGGCAGGGTGCATTTCCACCCTTACTATCATCAGTTAAGACAGTGGCAGTAAATATGTACAAGAAGGGCTAGTTCTGAAAAACATTTCTGAAATTAGAATTAGCAATTTGAAAGCTATCAGGTTTGAGTAAAGAATAATAGGAGTTCAAATATAATTACTTCCAAGTAATTTTTATATGTAACAGAAAAGTTGAGTCCTCTTAATAAGAATATATAGGGTATCCCAAAAAATGTATACATACTTTTAACAGTTGATAACTCACTTAATTTTCAATCCTTTTCAGATTTAATTGATGTGAAATAGTGGGTGAAGCCAGGATAAGCTTTGAGCAAAGAAAATTTATCCTAAAGTGCCATTATATTTTTTATGGGAATACATAAAAGACAAAGCTTACAATACAAAACTTGCTGGGAGCCGGTCCATCCTTGCTGTTTCAAGGGACCTGGCATATATGGCATACTGTTCTTAATATGTTTGCTCACCTTCTTGGCACTATGTGTTTTAACCAAAGTCACCTCTCCGAGAAAGGTTGTTTCCCCAGGTAGAGATTTTCCCCTGAAGTCAGGGAGGGGGTGAAACTCCTTAACTAAGTGCCAGGCGGGTAGTGAGAACCTGGAGAACCTGGCTGGAGAACCTAGCAAAAGAACATGGACATAGAACTTGGCTGGAGATTGTGACTAGAGATCCTGGCAAGGCTGCTGATCAACTGAACGCTATCTCTGTGTCATTCCTTCTTCGCCAACTCCGTCCACACCTTTGGGGACCCCTGGACCTGCTGGGGTTGGACCCCGGCAAAAACTGGCAATAGTCAACAAATTGAGGGCACAAACATTTCGAAAGAAATGATTCTTGATGTTTGCAATTCCATTGCTTTGCATTACCAGCGGTGCCTGGACCAGAGCTGTCACTAGTTTGCAAACAGGTATGGACAAAAGAAAAATGTATTCATTTTTATAGATTCTTTTAAATTTCAAAAATGAACTGTCTATATAATAAAACCCTAAGTTGCCCTAACCGGTTTGGCTCAGTGGATAGAGCATTGGCCTGCAGACTGAAGGGTCTCAGGTTCAATTCCGGTCAAGGTCATGTACCTTGGTTGTGGGCACATCCCCAGTAGGGGGCGTGCAGGAGGCAGTTGATCGATGTTTCTCTCTCAACGATGTTTCTAACTCTCTATCCCTCTCTCTTCCTCTCTGTAAAAAAATCAATAAAATATATATTAAAAAACCCTAGGTGATCGTATGGTGGAACGTTCAGTCACTATGATGCACACTGATCACCAGGGGCAGATGCTCAATGCAGGAGATGCCTCCTGGGGGTCAGTGCACTCCCACAAGGAGAGCACTGCTCAGCCAGAAGCCAGGCTCACCAGGCAGGTGATAAGGAGCAAGGAATCCCAGGCTGCAAGAGGCATGACCGACTGCCGGCAGGCAGACATTCCTGAGGGGTCCTGGACTGCCAGAGGGTGCAGACTGGGCTGAGGGAAACCCCCCACCCAACCCAGTACATGAATTTCATAGAATAAATTAATAATATTTCTAGAATATTAATAAACAGACTTTATAATCATTCAAAGTGCATGTACATTTTGGCAAAACCCTGTATATAGCCTAATCTCTTCCTTGGTCTACATTGGGAGATATATATAGGTCATGTTTGTTCATAATAATGACCCTGAAACAATGTAATATATGTATTCAATATATATTCTGGAGAATTCCAGATCCCCTCTATATCTTCCCAGGCAAAAGCATCTAAGCTCTGGCTTAAGGTATAACAGAAATTCCTTCCCTCCATCTATATCAGGTATGTAATCAACAGAATCTAGTAATCCCAGGTGGCAGAAAACCTGCCCCAAATCTTAGAAGGCAGGTCAGGTGATTGATTTGTTCATTCATTAATTAAAAACACACATTGATTGCCCAAAGTGCCAGGTATTAGATAAGAAAAGTGGGAAAATAAAAATGGGCCTTGGTCTCAAATATGCCTTGAAAGAAGAAAGAATGGAAATCAGAAAAGTCAATCAGACCAGAGTATCTCTTTGGGAGGTCTTTTATAATCTCAGTCCAATTCCAAGCACAGACTGATATAAGGGATGGTCTTTCAAGGCTCTCCTAGACCTGCTTTCACTCCTTTGCATAGGTGAAAGCATCCTATTTCTTTGAAAACTCTTTGGGTTACTTCAGCAAGTGTACTAAAGGAGGGTTGAAAAGACAAGTTGTTAATAAAGTTTCTCTGATTCTCTGACAAGAAATAAAACATATATATATATATATATTTACACACTGATTTGGTATTACCATTCACTCCTCACTCTCTACTTTCCTCAACCAAACAAATATTTAAAAAAACATAACTTTTGGGAGCACTATTTGTAATACATCCCTTGCCCTGGCCAGTGTGATTCAGTTTGTTGGGCATCATCCTGTGCACCGAGGGGTTGCCGGTTCAATTCCTGGTAGGCACATGCCAGGGCTGCAGGCTGGATCCCTGATGGCGAGTGTTTGGAAGGCAGCCTATGGATGTTTCAATCTCATGTCGATGTTCCTGTCTCCCTAGAAATCAATTAAAAAAATCTAAAAAATACATCCCTTTAAAGATATATGCCATAAAGGTATATTGACCCAAGGGATGATAATTAAAAAGTCAATTGATAAAAATAGTTATGATCTTTATATAGTAACTTAAAAAATGGAGTTCAGTTCTCCCTCTCCAGGCATTCTTAAATAGTCGGCAAATTACATGGTATTCAGACTATAAAATGGTTAGCCTTTTCATTCCAGCATGCCTCTACTTTGCCCAGCTGCAGAGGGGAGGTAAGTCTCATTTCTCATCTAATTTTTATCTGACTATAGATTATAGCCAATCAAGTGGCCTCAGTCTATTAATTTCAATGTAGCCTATTGAGATGCTATTTTATACAGTATCAGATAAATGGTGGGAAAAAAACATTAGGATTTTCATTTTTATTTTTAAAAACAAGGGTGGGAAAGCAAAAGTCTTGTAATATAGAAGCACAGGGAAAGTAGTAAATTTATCCCAGAGAAATCTATTCTCAAATTATGTATGGCTTTTTCCCATGACAAACTCAATTACATCTTTCAGACACTATTCAACTTATGCTGTCTAGGCACAGGTAGCAAAGGTGATGTTAAAGGATGAGAGTACGGGAAGAACTAGGTAAAAGTGGAGGCTTGTCTTTTGTTCACTGTTTCCATCCTCTATGCTATGGGAATACTCAGGTTGTACCATTATTTGTAACATCTCAATGAAATGGAAAGAAGCATTACAAGAGGGCCACTTGCTTCAACAGATCATTTTGCTTCCATGGTTTAGTTGTGAGTTAAATTGACACTGTTGCACGCCACTCAAGTTAGGGGTTCCAGCAATGGAACTGCAAATGGATACAGACCTCTGAATGTTATCAAGGCACATGGTCATGCCATAAATGGCTCTTTTGTCTAGTTTTTTTTTTTTAATATATTTCTGCTTACATTGGATGTATCTCTAAATTGCCTTTTCCATCAGGTTGAAATCAGTTGATCTGCAACTTATGCAATACTATTTCATCAAGATCAACTGTGGAAAGCAATGGGTCTATTTTAATTCATAAAATGCAACATTAATGCAGTCCTCTGTAATGTGAAAAGTCAAAGAAAATGAAAACCAACACAGTTTAGTTCTTTTCTTATATGCAAGCTGTCAAATCAGATAAAACGCTTGAATACCTGTTATTATAAAAGGAGAAGATTGACTAGGGAGTGAGTTTGAATTTCTTTAAGGAATTAAGAAAAAAAAAACACCGAATTAGAGTTCATGTGAAATCTATTTTCAACATGAGTAGTGGTTAGTTTTCTTATATTTTTAAGTATTCCATACTGTTTTGTTGCTTTATCCATTTCACCTGTGAAGGTTAAAGCCTGATCCCCATAGATGAAATTGATGAAAGTCTATAGTATGTCAAATTCTAGGCACACATCAAATGGCAAGTCTTAAAGGGTGATTAATGGCGAATTTTGCAGTTAGGTGTTTGGCAAGCAAGGGAGACACTTTATATTCCAGTCGTGCTCCCAGTGACTGTTCCCCTGATTTAATCTGAATGTTATTGACCTCTGGAATCTCAACCAAAGCAAGATATAGTCATTCCATAATATTTGCCAATCGCTTATACCAATAAAATTGTGTAAGCTAATGTTAAAACAAACAAAGTATAGGATTTCTAAGATAGGGTGTGTCAAGCATCATTTAAATTAACAGTTTGGGAATGATTAATGATAGAAATGACATGGCCATATTTAACTTGAGAACTTCCAAGTTGCCCTGTGGCTGCTTAGGGACCATAGTTTTTCTCCCATCTTTCCCTGAAGTGGATAGAGAGATTCTGTTCTAGTAATTCAAAGCATTCTCAGAAAACTTCCACCATAAATTAATAATAGCCCAATCAAGGGTCACAGTAGGCTCTTTGCACACTATATGCATAACTAACATAAAACTAAATTTTCTAGATTACAAAAATTGTCTGGAGTTCCTAAATTAATATGTCTTTTTAAACCTCTCCAGAAAGCAAGATATTCTTTACATATTGGGATATGTGTCTTATTCTGTCGATGTCATCAAATTGTTTTCATTTGAATTGCAGTGCTATATTTGCTTTTCAAGGCAGCTTTGAAAGCATCATGTCACACACAGAAATAGTTATAATACTTCAATTCAAAGGAGGTATCATTTTAGCAATGGGTGAAGTGGATCTTATGCATAGAGCCCTAAAACAGGTAATATTTTCTTATTGTTTATGATGTTTATGATAGAGCATTGTATAATTCAGGTCATTACTTCTAGTGATTTCCATTATATTAAATTAGCAGTGGACATATGAAAGCCTTTCTAGAAAACACATTAAAGTTGTGAATTTACTATCACTGGTAAATTCCAAATACTTTTGGTTATTGCAGATTGCGAACACCACATTCTGACTCCCTAGGAATTATTTGAAACACTGTCATCCTCTTTGATGACAGTCCCAAGACTCTGTGTTATGCAAAATACCTTTGTAGGAGATATAATTTATGCTTCTCTCTCTCTCTGTGTGTGTAGGACCATCCCCTAAACTAACTAAAATATGCATTATTTTCAAATATGCACATTCACCATGATTGTCCATATGCTGGTCCATAATACAATTTTTTAAAAATTTTATCTATTGATTTTAGAGAGAGGAAAGGAGAGAGCAGGAGAGAGATGGACAAAGAGAGAAACATTGATCTGTTAGTTCTACATATTTATGCATTAATTGGTTGATTTTGTATGTCCCTGTCAGGGGATCAAACCCACCACCTTGGTTTATGGGGACCATGCTCTAACCAAATGAGCTACCTGGCCAGGACCTACAAGTCTTTCTAAATGTAAAATGTGTCTTATCAAATATGCAATACCACTACAATGAAATAAAATATCAGTAAGAATACACCAAAATATCCAAGTATTTGAAAATTAATAACATAAGTCTGAACAATAGGAGTAAAAAAAAATCACAAAATAGATGGAAAAATATTGAAAATGATAAAAAAAGAAAAATGAAAATTTGCTTACTGCAACAAAAGCAGTCTGCAAAATAAACATAGTAAATTCATATGCTTATAATTTAAAAAGAAAATCTCAAACCAATGATCTAACAACAATTTAGTGAGGAGATAGGCAGAGACAAAGCGGTTAGGGCTGGGACCTGGAGAAGGGAAGCTGAATGGAGAAGTCTCTGAGTGGCATGCGGCAGCTTGATAGCTACTGCGGACTGCACCTGGTTCCAGAAAATCACTGAAAGAAACAGGATGGCCTGGGGAGGGAGGACTGAGCCTGGCTGGGAGGAGACAGTGCGGTCACCCTGGAACTGAAGTGACAGCGCCAAATCAGGTCCTGCCAGCAGGACCATGGGTTCTGAAATGATTACATATCACAGGGAATACCTTCAAAGGCCAGTCAAAAGCCAGCAAAGTATACATATATCCATAGACAAAGAGCTTCAGTGGTAACCCGCTTTGGGCCCCCTTCCTGCCACCTCTTGCTACAGGGAGTCTGTATGTCTCTCAATGAACTGTTTTCTGCTTGCTGCCATTGTCCATGCATTCGTTCTTTGATTTTGTGAGGCAAAGAAGTCAGAGCAGACCACCGCATTCTGGTTTCATTAGAAGGAAGAAATGGAAAAGCAAATCAAACTCAAGAAGAAGAAGAAAATAATTAAAAGCAAAAATCTATTAAATTGAAAACAAATAAACATAAAAAAATTAGACAAAATAAGTTTCTTTGAAATAAAAGCTCTACTAGATTGACAGTTTTAAAAACAAATGAGATTAATAAACTAAAGGGATAAAATAAATCTATTTGCCAATATTAGGAATAAAACAGGGCTCATCACTACAGATCCCTCAGGCATAAATAAGTACTAAATGAGTTTTGTGGATAATTTTATACCAGTAGATTTGATGTATCTGAAATGTTGGTGAAATAGAAACATTCATAGTAATGCATACATTTTCTAAGCAGTCCCACAAACCTAAAAACCCAGAAAGGGCCTACAACACCTAAAATAGATTAAATAATCAATTAAAAGCCTTCCTTCCCTGATATAAAATGTCAAACTGACTCTAGAATTCATCTGGAAATGTAAAGATAAAACAACAACAACAAAAAGTTGGTGAACTTGCAGCTCTTAATTTCGAGCCTTTTTATGGAACTGAAGTGATCAGAATATTGTAAACTTAGCACAAGAATAAAACATGTAGAGCAATGGAAAAGAGGAAAGAGTCCATACCCATACCTATACATATACACACAATTAAGTTTTGACAAGGTACTGAAGAAATTAAATGGAAAAGGATAATTTTTTTGAACAAATGGTACAAAAGCAATTAAGTTATAACCAAATGGGGGGGAAAAGGAACTTTACTACTGTCTCATGTCATACCAACAGTTAATTTAAAATGGACCAAAAGCTAAAAAATTATAGCCTCTATCAAAACACAGGCCCAACCTTTTTGCAAACTTCAGTCAGGGAAAAATTTGTTAGATAAAATATGAAACACACACGCACCATTTTAAAAAATGGATTAAATGTACTTCATCAACATTAGTATCTCTGCTTTTATATTATACCATTACAATGTAAAAACAAGATGTAGACTGGGAAAATATTTGCCATGCATATATCTCACAAAGAACTTATGTCAAAAATGTGTATACATGCTCAATATTAACTAAGAAGTTAAGCAATCCAATAAAAAATAAACAAAAGATTTGAACCAAGAATTCATAAAAATAGCTGAGTAGTCAATAAGCACAGATGATTTCATTAATATCTTAAATTCTAAAACCATAGTGAGATATTACATTGCTGTTAGAGTTACTAAAATTAGTAAAATTGGCAATACCACATGATGATCTGAGTATGGAGCAAAGTGTAACTCTCCTATGCTGCTTTTGGTAATGTAAGTGTACAAGTTCTTGGAAAACAAGTTAGCCATTTTTAAATTATTTGGATAAACACTGATTATACTCTGCCCAACAATTCCATTCTTCAAGGTTTATCAATAGAAATTAAAGTATAGATCGAAATAGAAACCTGACCAGGAATGACATGGCAGCTTTATTTTGATTACCCCAAAGTGGAACCAACCCACATGCCCATCAACAAGTGAAAAGATGACTACATTGAAATATATCTATAAAATGCAATACTATTCAGTAAAACAAAGAAACACACTACTAATAGATGTAACATGAATTAATCTCAAAAACATTCTAAGTGAAAGTAGCCAAACAAGAATACATATTGTATGATCCCATTTTTATAAAATCCTAGAAAAGATAAACTGAATATGTATGACAGAGAAAATCAGCTGTCACCTAAGGGTAAGCCTTGCAAGAAGCCTGTCTACTAGATCCTTTTCGGGGGAGATACCAGAGAACTTGTTTTCTATGTTGATTGTGGTGATAGCTACATGGGGACATACATTTGCAAAAAATCATTTACCTGTACACTTAAAATATGTTTACTGTATATCAATTATGCATGAAACTGTTGACTTAACATATAGGTGAGAAAGGGAACAGATGGCAAATGCCAGTAAATGAACTTGTTCCTTTCCTAAATTTCAGTAACTCGGGAAAGATTCAGGGCTACGACCTCAGACAGAATTAAATAATATATAAGGGCAACTATGAGTCCTCTACAAAACAGAACCATTTCTCAGTAAGTTTTACTGTAGATCAACCTTTCTCATAATTGAAATGTACTGTTCAGCTTAAAAGACATAACTCCTCCAGATTAAGCAGAGAGCAAGGTTGAAGTGAATGTAAGGTACTAGGAAGATGGCTCATCTACTTCACATCTTATTAGCATGTTTGTCAGGTCAGAGGCTTCCACGACCTGGGATCCTGGCCAAATATAGGTAAATTTCAAGACAAGGAGAGAACACGGAGAGAATGTTCTTCCATATGGATGGGAGGACGTATGTATAGAATTTAAAAGTAAGCAGAATCACCTTTGCTTAGTGGTTTGGAAGTCTCTGGGGTAAGATAGGCAGTCCAAATGAGTCTTGATGAAAGTGAAGGTACATCATCTTTTTTTCTGTTTTGTTATGTGATGTGCTTCCAGATATTGGCTGCACAGTTCTAGTGTGTTGCACATAAGAACTCAAATAATGTTTGTTAAATAATTGATAAAAGTGGGTGGTTATCAAAAGAATACATAAGACAATAAAAATCAATATTTAAACTTGTAGCATAGTGTTGGGGCACTTATTGCACTAAATATGTTATGACTTTAAGAACTATTATTTCATAACTTTGGCTAAAATCAGTCCTGTAATAATTGGATTCTGAAATCATAAATGAATATCATGGAATATTTTTAAAGAAAGGGAATATGAAAGGTTAATTACAGCAGGGCAGTTATAAGGAATTCATTTTAACTATGTTTAAAATTGCTCAGTTCACATTATATTTAAGTGCTTTAGGGGAAAATCCACTTTGACCTGAAGTTCAGAGCTAAAACTCAAGTTAGAATCAGAACTGTTCAGTATTAATTACAATGATGAAAGAGGAGAAAAGTTAAAGAAATGTGTTTTTGTGATTTAGTCAAGTCACTTAACGATATGGTAAATGAAAGGAATTTTTTAAAGAGCTGCATTAAAATGAGGGGTGGACATTCTATAGGTTTATCATCTTTCGGTATAATAATCTGTCTCTATTCCAGGTCCCTGGTTTCAGTGGGCTCTTGTGCCCTGGTGTGCCTTTCTCAAAAATTTCTAAGTTACTTTTGGGTGTCCTGGGTCTGCCAGAATAGAAAACATTGTATGATCAAAGCATCCCACGTTTTTCCTGGGACTCTTTAGGGTACTCTGTGAATCATTACCACACCCCATTCCCTCTGCCAATGAAGTCAGCCAGAAGCCCCAAGAAGCCCCTGTACTCACTGACAGTTTTATAATGAGTGCCTGGGGTTGTTGGGATGGATGGTTTCAGGAGTAAGGATTAGGGAGAAGACTGCTTCTGCTGTCTACTGTGGTACTTACACAAAATTGGGCTGCAAAATGGTGCTGACATGCTTACTGAGATGACTTAAATTGTTTGTATAGACAGAAGATCTGTTTAAAGGAATTTTATGCCTTGGTTCGTCCAGCCTAAGAGATGACAGAATGTAAATAAGAAAATGGTAGTCACAATATCTGAAAGAATATCTAACAGTAGTGAAATATGAACAGTTATATTATAAGTAAGCGATGCTTTACATGTAATTCCACTAAGGCAGAGTTTCAATATAAAACAGGTGTACTTGAAATACAAGTAATTAGATTAAAACAAAAAATAAGGCCCTTGGAAGCCCAAATTTCCAAAGTACAGAATAGGTCCAAAGTACAGAATACTCACGGAGCAAGAATGGATGTGCTCTCCAAAATAAACCAATGTACATTTGCAACCAAAGGCTACTAAACTGAGCACATCTAAAGGTTAAATGAATCCAGTGCTTTCAAATATTGTCTCTCACTTGTGAGATATGTAGTAAATATCTGCAACCTAAATGGAGCTTATAATTTATTGGATTTTTATATTAATAATACATTCCATTTCTGTAAGAATTAAGTAAATTATAAGGTATACTAGAGGCCCGGTGCACAAAAATTTGTGCACTGGGGGGATGGGAGGGAGGGGGATCCCTCAGCCTGGCCTGTGCCCTCTCACAGTCTGGGACCCCTCTGGAGATAATGACTGCTGGCTTAAGCCTGCTCCCGGGTGGCAGAGGGCAGGCCCAATCCCTAGGTGCAGCCCCTGGTCGGGCTCAGAGCAGGGCCGCTTGGGTAGTTGGGGCGCCGCCCCCTGTCCTGCACAGA
>NW_006383008.1:2979037-2981834 GCF_000327345.1 Myotis davidii
CAATGTATAACTCCAGCTCTGAGATCCCGGCTAGCTGAAAGCAGTTTTCTGGGTTTTGTTTAGCTTCTATATTTGTTAAAATGTTTATTAAACTGCAAGCTCAGAGGCTGGCAAGGCAGGCAGGGAATGTTGGTTTCCTCCGTCACTGAAGCAAGCAAGCCTCATGTTAGTTTCAAGCTGCCTGGCTGCGGGCCGCCATCTTGGCTGGCAGTTAATTTGCATATCGCCCTGATTAGCCAATGGGAAGGGTAGCGGTCGTATGCTAATTACCCTGTTTCTCTTTTATTAGATCGGACTAGGGGCCCAGTGCATGAATTTGTGTACCTTGAAAGGAACTGGGGGCTGCAAGGCTGCAGTAGGCACAAGCACAGGTTTCGGCCCATCCTCCGTGGCCCTGCCTGGGCCTCTCCTGCCACAGCCCTCAGTCCCCTGTCTCTTGGCAGCCCCAGTCTCTCCGCCATCACTCCCACACGCTGATGGTGCTGGCCCCGCTAGCACTCACTGAGAGCGTGGAACGATTGCAGCCGGTGCCAGCAGCAGATGCGAGTGGGGCTGGTGCTGTCAGCGGGTGCAAGTGGCAATTGCTGTTCCAATTGCCCCTCAGGAGCAGGGGCAGGTAGAAAAGCCCTCAGGAGTGATCAGGGCTGGCAGCCGCCACTTGCACCCACTGATGGCACTGAGTGATTGGGACCAATGCCAGGCACCAACAGCGGGTGCAAGTGATGACTCTGGCGCTGGCTGCAGGTGTGAGCATGGCCAGCACCGACAGCAGGTGCGAGCACCCAACAGGAGCAAAGAATTTTCAGTAACTACCAGAGGCTCACTCTGATGACAGTGACCAGTGCTCCGCCACTGTCTGGTGCTCCCATTTACCTGCTCCATCATCCCTCCCTGGCCAATGCCCACCATGTTCTGTGCTCTGCCACCTGCTGCCAACACCCACCATGTTCCACGCGTGCCCCCTGGTGGTCAGCGCACAATATATCAACCGGTTATTCAGCTGTTTGGTCTATTTGCACATTAGGGTTTTTATAGATATAGATGATATAGAGATAGAGATATATACTACACTTAATGTGTGTATAAAAGTTTGTGGTTATAGATAGATATAGAGATAGAGATAGAGATAGAGATAGAGATAGATAGAGATAGAGATAGAGATAGAGATAGAGATAGAGATAGAGATAGATACACACATACACACACACACACACACACACATATGGCTACTTTTATATCATGGAAATATAATACTTAGTTCCTGAGAATTTTGAGTAAAAACATTTTTAGGTAAAATGTTGCCTTTGGCTGTCATCTGGAACTAAGTTGAGATCAAGTTCTAATTCATCTTTTTTGTTTATATGTTATCAATAACTGGATGAAGTAAATATTTTGTATGGTTGGATACTTTCTAGATTTCATCTTTCTAAATTGAATAAATTATAAATCATAATTAAAAGTATGGAAAAGTTATTTTTTGAATCTTGGTTTTAGAGTAAGTTTGCTGCTGATAAAATATGGCATTTGTCTAAAGAAAGCATATCTAGTTCAGTTTGGCTATAAAAACAGTTAGCATTGGGATATATTTAATTGGTAGGGTAAACTGTGTGGTCTCTTATGACACCAGATCTACTAGTCATCATAATATATATTGAATTTAAAACATCTCTGAAAAAAAAATTGGTTTTCTTAGTATGTCTCTCTTTTCTAGAAGATAAATTCTGAGACCTCCCCAAAATATAATCTAATATTAACCTTTGTGGGCTTAGGTATATGCGAAAATGTGCTAGGCAGATTTAAATTCCAAAGGTCATTAAAAATTATAGAAAATGCACACATTATACAGGATTATTTCTCCATGGAGTAACCCTTAGCTTTAGAAAATGTACTATGATTATAAACAAAGCAAGCTATATTGAAGTGATTTTTCTAAGGGCAGGAAATATCATGTGTTCTCACGCTCTGATGAGTTGATTTTAAATATTGTTAGTATATGGAGTCAAAGCATTCGAAATTGAATAGTTTATCTTCTGCTTATTAACAGTGTTAGTTGAAAATGTTTTCAGCATAAGGATATTACCACTGAGACTGATGATTTAAATTGGCAATTCAATGTTGACATTTGTCTATTAGCTAAATTCCACACATAAAATGATCCTGTCGTGTTTGCAATAAATAATAAAATTCTTATGGAAAAGATTCATTAAATTAGGTTTCTTTTCCTCTAAGCACAAACATTGCTTATAGGCACTTTGTGCATTTTTAATTTTTATTATAATTTTATGCTTTTTAAATGGAGCTTCAGCTTAGGAAGAGTTAGCCCCTGAGATTCCTCTGGTTATCTCATTTGCCTCCCTCTCTGAAATCATGCATGAAACATGCTCCAAAACACCCCCAACTGAGACATACGAATTACCTGTCTACTTGTGGCTGGGTAAACTTGGAGGAAAATGTGCAATGAAGCTTAAACTCATGTTTTTGCCAAAAGGAAAAATTGGACAAATAAATATCAGAAATCTACTGGTTTATTATTAAAATTCCTTTCAAGTTTGGATTTCTTTAAACTAAATAAAACAATCTTTTCTGTTTCTATAATGCTAAGGATTGCATATTTAAAATAAATACCGTATTTGCCGGCGTATAAGACGACTGGGCGTATAAGACGACCCCCTAACATTTCCACTCAAAATACAGAGTTTGTTATATACTCGCCGTATAAGACTACCCCCTCTTCCGCACACCTTCCACACACCAAATAAAAGGTAAAACAATATCAGATTTGATTTTAACATTTTAA
>NW_006383008.1:2982302-2984142 GCF_000327345.1 Myotis davidii
GGTAGATTTTTCAAGTGTGGTAAAATCTCATAACAGCAAAATTGCATAACAGCCGAGCATACACCCAGCAGCGCTGCTGATGCCTGAACGGTATGTGGAATGAAGTGGGCGGGCATCGGGAGGCCACTATGGCACAGGGCAAGCGCTATGGGCAGTCTATCTGAAGTGTACCTGGCGTATAAGACAACCCCCCACTTGGAGGCATATTTTTCAGGGTCAAAAAATCGTCTTATACGCTGGCAAATACGGTATTTAATTACTGATTTTTTAAGTTTCTACACCTAATAGTAAAGCATTTCTTTGGAAGGGGAGGACACTTTTTCCAATCAGCCAGACAATGAAGATAAAATCATTCCTGCAAACCCAGTTGATCTCCTATGAAGCATGCTTATTATATAGACATATTTGGTAAATACACAGATGGTTTTTAAACTCTGCTTACTGCTTCTGTAATATTGTTCTTTTGATAGTTTGCTACTAATTTCCATATGTTCTCTTCTTTCTTATTCCAAAGATAATCTTCAGGGTCTAGTCAACAAAACCTTTGAGAAAATAAAACTCCTCTCTCTTGCTTGTTTTGTAAAAGAATACTAGTAAACTCTTCTCAAAGTATATTTAATTATAGCATTCTAAATAGAGTCAAGATTTGATCAAATTTCTAGAAAATAAATCAGTATTTTCCAAATTGGATGCATAAAATGATCCATTCCAGTTTATAAAGAGTAACAGAATATATTTTCATTTCATTATTTTTTAATTTTTAATTTTTGTGTACATTCTGTAACATTCATGCAATTCATACAGCTAATGTGGATATCATACAATATCTCAGAAAGACATAGAGAAGCAGTAATACATTAAAATGCTTAAGGGTGTGGTCTATCTAAATCCTCCCTCACTTACTAAATAAGGTAGTTTGGCAAAATTACTTTTCTGTGTGTTTAAAATAGAGCAAAAATTAGTATCTGCTTCATGGGTGATGTGGTAGTTAAATAAGTTAATACTTATTCTTCATATAGGATCCTAAATGGCATGTTTTGCTTTTATTAAAAATTGTATCAAATATAATTTATAAACAAAGAGATATATTGAGAATGTATATATTTAGAAACTTACTAAAGTAGTACATGGCCAACACTTAGAAATCATTTAAATATAAGCATTTCTAATCTAAGGATACACAGATGTGGTGGGAATAGGTCTCAAAATAATCCTATCTAATAAAAGACAAAAAGGGTAATTAACCGTACCTCCGCTACACTTCCCATCGTCTAATCACCGAGATATGCAAATTAACTGCCAACAAAGATGGCGGCCGGCAGCCACGCAGCGGAAGCAAGCAGGAGGTTTGCTTGCTCCAGTGATGGAGGAAGCCAAGTTTCCCTGCCTGCCGCAGCCAGCTCTAAGCTCCAAAAGCAATAGCTCCAAAAGCAACAAAGTTTTAATTATAGAAGCTAAACAAATCCCAGATATCTGCTTTCAGCCAGTTGTAGCCTCAGAGCTGGAAGCGCCACTGAAGGCAACAGAGTTTCAATTATAGAAGGTAAATAAATCCCAGAATTTAAAAAATAAAAAGGAGAGGCTGGGAGCTTCAGTCGCCCTGGGGGTCTTGGCCAACCTGAAAAGGGCCCTCAGCCCCTCACCCAGACTGGCCAAGCATTCCCAGTGGGGAACCCCTACCCTAAAGAGGGTGTGGCCAGCCTGAAAATAGCAATCAACCCCTCACCCAGGCTGACCAAACCTCCATGGGGTGAGGGTCCTCACTGCTTGGGGCTTGACAAGCCTGCAAACAGTCATCAGCCCCTCACCCAGGTTGGCCAGCCACCCCAGTGGGACCCCC
>NW_006383008.1:2984846-2986242 GCF_000327345.1 Myotis davidii
CGCTCAGCCACAAGCCAGGCTGACTGCTGCCAGTACAGCGGTGGTGGTGGGAGCCTCTCCTGTCTCCTCAGCAGCGCTAAGGATATCCGACTGCAGCTTAGACCTGCTCCCCACTGGCAAGTGGACATTCCCCGAGGGCTGGTGGGCTGCCAGAGGGATGTCTTATTGCCGTCTTAGGCCCAATCCCCCAAGTAGCAGGCCTATGCCAGCAGGTGGTCATCCCCCAAGGTGTCCCAGACTGTGAGAGGGCACAGGCCAGGCTGAGGGACCCCCCCCCTCCCAGTGTACAAATTTTTGTGCACCGGGCCCCTAGTCATTTAATAAATGAGAATAAATCTTAAAATATAATGAATAAAAAGGTCTCCTGGTGAAATGTCCTCCTTGCTGAAGCATGTCATAACAAAAACCATTTCCAATTCTGAGAAGGACAGACCTAGGTTTGTTTCTGACTCTGTCAGTAACTTTTTGTGTGACCTTGGACAAATCCATTCAACAATCTGTTTCTCATCTAACAAACTGCAATTGTTACATTATTTCATAGAGTTGTTGTAAAAATTAAGCAATGTACAGGGTACTGTATGTACTGTTTGCCACATAATCAATGTTGACAAAATAACCCATTTACTTATCTTCTTCTGACCGTGGAGCCTTAAATTCTTATATATCTCAGATAATAGGAAATGTTATTGGTGGAAATCATGATGTGACATCTCATGAGGTAACATCTCTTATTAGACAACAAAGTCATCTAAAGCATGTTGATGAGGTAATGGAGCAGAATCAAGCAAGAAGTGTACGTGTTTCATGTGTGCATGCTTAGACATGTTAGCAAAGCCCTTTCCTCATGGGAGACCTCCGCAGGCTGAGCTATATCCTAGGCACAGTAACAATTTATGAGGTGCTATCCATGTGATCACTCCATCAGCACAACTGTCACACCAATCGCATCATTAACTTTTATGTTCAGGTCTATTTCTGACTTCTGTAGTAAACTGGAAAGGAAGAAACTCTTTCTTCTCATCCTAGACACAATAAATGTTGGTTCATTGAAGACCAGAATTAGGGACAAATCCATCTATTCTGATGTCCACATCAAACTCCCCTCTCCCCTAAAAAATAGACCCTATACTTAGGCACCTAGAATGTTCTTCTCAGAACTGTCACTTTCTCTAATGTATGCTGCAGATAAAGGAAGAAGACACTGATTTGGCTTCTAATGAACACAGAAACAGATTCAGCAATCACATTAAGATCGAAGACCTCTTTGAACATGGAGTATAAGAATTTAATAACTTTCTTCTCACCAAGTGCAATCCACCATAATCTCAGGTGTCATTCAGAAATCTGGATGAATATCAATCTATCTACCATATATGTAGATAGATAGTATATATAT
>NW_006383008.1:2986445-2993556 GCF_000327345.1 Myotis davidii
TGAAATGTATGTAATTAAGTATCCACATAGTGGGTAGAGGACACAGAAAAAGAACAGGAAAATACTGATGGATGATGAGATGATAAAATTAACTTAATATTTCTTTACACCTGACTCTTGATACAACAGAACACTAAAAAGCATCAAATTATTCATTCTTTAAGAGAGCTTTATTTTTGAAAAGTGATCCAGTACTTATTGGGTTGTAACTTGGGTGTATTGGGATTGAGATACCTGTATGCATCTCAGTGGCAATGTGCAGTGAATGTGTGGATCTGCGAGTTTGGGTTCATACTCATCAGCACACAACTCAAAGGTGAAGCTTATGCAGGGTTGAGGTGACTGAAATAGTGTCTATGAAGTGAGAAAAGACTAGAGAACCACAACCGAGGCAGAAGAACATTTAAAGGATTGCACGGATCAAAAGAAGACTGAAGAGAAGCCTAAAAGTGACAGCATTATTATGAACTATTACAAAAAAAAAAAAAAAGAAGAAGAGAGCATTTAGTAAGTAAGAGGTAAAGGCCAGAGTCAAGATCTCCAGGGAAAACATGAGTATACAGAATATGCTGAAACAAAGCCTAGGGGATAATTGTTAACTTGGTGAGACAGAGTTTCAAAAAAGTAACATTAAAAGAAGCTAGAAATTTATAAGCTAAGAGTAAAAGTAAAAAATGTAGAGATCAGAGTGGATATATGTTGTTTACAATGTTAGAGGACTAGGAAAATTTATTAAGAATCATAAACGATCAGGCTTGGCTGGGTGGCTCAGTTGGTCGGAGAGGCTTCCTGTATACCAGAAGGTTGTGAGCTCCATCGTGGGTCAGATCATGTGCAGATGAACTAAGAATACACTCTACTTATGAGTGTAATTTCTTTTCAAATCAACCTGAGGGACGTATAGTTTAAATTTTAGAGATTTAATGCCCTTCGAAAGGGATCTAATTAAACAAATGTTTAAATGTGCATGCCTATGAACAGTAGTAACATATTAACTTTCATTATTAGTTATTTAAAGCTCAGGTGAAATCAGTTCTTTCTCACTGTTGTGAACTGAAGACATGGAAGAAGAGTCAAAGAGCCGTAGAAGGCCTAACATCCAGTGCCTGGAAACTGGAAAGAAATGGTCACCAAGAAGTAAGGGTGAGCTAGAGAGATAGCACTGCCTGACTGTGCAAAGCACATGAATATTTGCTTACAATCACCACCAAATTATTAAACCTGTGAGGATTTAGTTAGTTAATAGAACATAGTAAGTGCTATAATTGAAAGTGTAATAGTAGCTAAGAGGAGTGGTATGTAACATTTACTTTCTGGATTAGATCATTGCTGAGCCAATTTTTAAGAGAATTACATTGACAGAGATAAAAAAAATATGTAATAAGTAGAAGACTCAAATACCGTTTTAAGTATGTTTTGATTCCAAAAGGAAATGTACACACTCACTGAACTTTTAGAGAGACCCATGTATTTATTCAAATCCATAAATTGTGGTCATAAGTATATTAATTCATGCAGGAGATGTTCTCAAAGATCCAGCTTCACATAGAGTTAGGATATTTTTCTCTTTTCTTCCCCCTCCTCACACATTTTTATATTATTTATCTCATTATTTCATTTTCTTCCACGAGACATTCAATATACGCTGACTCTTCACCTGCCCCCAAACATGTAATCTGCAAATCTTTATATCTGAGAAGTGATCAGTGCTTCACCACCTCAAGGTTGTTTGCATGAACTATACACATGTCATGACATTCAGACCTTCAGATCCTCAAACAGATTGTGATTGGGCCATCAGGAAATCCTGGGATTTGGCTGGTTTTCCAAACACTGCTTTGGTCACTCAGGAACTAAGTACACTTTCACTCTGATGCTTATACTCTATCCATTCCTTAAGTTACAATTATGTCAGCCTCAATCAATAACAGAAACCTGAATAACACAGTCCCGTTCAAAACACAAGTAAATTTAGTGAAAAATTGGCCCCTGTTCTATAACATTTATTTCTTAATATTTAGATCCCACAGAATTAAGAAAACTTTTCTAAAAACCAGGAAAGTGTCAGTGGAGTGCTATGATCCAAAAATCCATACTAGGACTCTCAATGTCTCTATTTTGTCATTTCCCTGATACTGATTAGTAGTTATACATATATACTTAGGTTCTTCTAATGAGATAATTTATGACTTTAAAGACATTATGATTTACACTTTAAAAATAATTACTATAGTATCTACTTGTCTTTTACAAATTTTGAATTAAATAACAAATGACAGAATTTCCAGAATTGATGATTTTCCTAGGATAATTTTTAACATACCACCAAAAGTCATACCCTTTTATTATGAACAATTCCTATATGTTTCATTATTTAGAATATGGTTTAAAAACAGTACCTAATTCAGAACAAATATATTATTGAACAAAGGCTGCATTCATAATCATAGGTACTTTATATATCTAAAATATGTAAAATAAGGAAAATAGTTAGAAACTTTAGTATTTTACATGAGACTTTACATAAAAGTGGGAAAATCTTACTTTAAAATTCACTTTTCATGGAAAATCAGTATGGATTTAATAGAGAGTGAAGTCTCTATGAGAGAATTCATGCTGCCACTTCAGAAATCCACTAGCAGTAAATCACTGGAAGTGGATGAGTGCTCTGTGATGAGGTGTGGAGGAAATATGGTGTGAAATAGCAGAGCTATTGACAAGGATATACCTTAAAAGCACTAAGCACTTGAAGATTGGAAAGTTTCTTATACTCAAAAGGGAGTCCAGAAATCTCGGCTAATGCTGAGCTTAAACTAGGAAATATAGTACATAATGTAGCAAGTAGATGCTTTATTTCAAGTAATCTAATGTAACACACTACAAGGATAATTGTTTTAAGGTTTGAAACTGAAATTACTAGCCTTATCCCAAATAAAGAACTTCTGTTTCCCACATGAGCCTCATGATTTTAAACTTTTTATCTACTAACTGAATATATTACATTACTTTTAAGTTTGTTTGGTTTGCATTATTCTAAGACATTACCATGCAAATATTTTAATCAGTATTAGAAAAACCAGTGTTTATACAGCACAAAGCAAACCATAAGTAATTAAAAACATTAAAAAGCAACATACTTTGGCCTGTGTTGTTTTAAATATTTCTTTCAGGCTTCTTGACTAAAATCTTGAACCAACTTCTGTATCCCCTTTCCTAATAGCATTTTAGAGTTCTAGTATCTGAAGAACTTTTATTGAAAACATTTTACTAACACCATAATTTTTCATGATTTTATCATAATCTTTCAAACTATTTAAAAATTTCTCCAATAAAAACTGACTAAATCTCCTTATTTTGTGTGTTTTTTTTTTCTAACGAGAAATTGAGACATGAATTCCTGCCGGGCTGTGTGGTTGAAGACATAAATAGAGACAGAACTGCCTCTATTGGTCTCTAAGTCCCCTTCTAGGGCTCACAAGTCACTGACCCAGTGGGAACCAGACACTTGTTCTAAGTGATCAATTTACCTGTGGAGGTACCACCACCACCAGCAATGTATTGCATTACGCAGCTTTCTGGACTGTATACATTGTCAAGATTCATGTTTTAGAATAACTAGAACTCCAAAAAGTAAAAAGCGCAGTTATTGTTTTTGTTTTATTATCAAATAAATTGGAACTCAGTAAAGCTATTTGAATTTATTTTTAAACCACATGATCAGGAAAATAAAAAATAATAAAAGGAGATCCTCTGATTCCTCATTAAGTTTCCCATCAACACCACACAGCTCAATCTGCATGCTCCTCTACTTCACTGGTGCAAATTTTCAAGCTGGCTGGCTGGGTTAAAGAAATGGTCTAAGGCTATGAAACAATTATGTTTTTTCCCCAGTGAAGCTATAATTGATGTGCTTGGTGGCTACACCTCTGTCCTGACCTCATTATTACCATTCTCAATGAGGTACATAGAAGAACTCTGGTGAAATTAATACTTTTTTTCTGTAGAAGAAGAAGATAGAAGGAAAAGATTAAAAATATGAGTATATTTAAAAAATATTCTAGGGTAATTTTAGTATAGCGGAGCTGGAGTAGCATCAGATTCCCATATTGTGTCTGAATTTACCAGCTCCTCAAAGTGTGAAAAAGGCTTAGAAACTTCATAGATACCTCAATGCCCATGATCCAGCCACTTCAGGGTGTGATTTGAAAAGCAAATGGTGTGTTGATGGCTTTTAAAAAAAGGTATGAAAGACAGTCTAATGACAGTGTAATAAAGATTATACACCAGCTGTCACAAACAAGGCAACCATAGTAATTGGGGGTGACCAGAAGGCTTTCCAAAGTAAGCTTCCTTTAAAGATTCATTTAAAACTGTCACCAAGGAACTGTTGGTATTTTAATTTTTCTTTAGATTGGCAATCTTTATTTTATTTCCTTTTATCTGTTATTTGCAGAATAGTCCTGCTCAGTGTATTACCTGTCTGCTTATACTGAATAGCCAGACACAGAAGCAATGCAAAGAAAATACATCATTGGTTAATGTATCAGCTTCCCTTAAATACCATAGAGACTTTCTACATGCATAATTAAAATTAGTGTCATTAATTTGATCAGCAACAGTTCTAGATATTCTGGATCAATAATTCTAGGCTCAAAAAGTTACTGCTGGCATGAGTATCATTGTCATGTTTGATAAACATGTTTCCTGTTATTTGTTATATGTCTTCCTAGAGGTGTTAATACCCAATATAAAGTTACCTCATATATAAATGGAATATCATGCTTTCAGCATTTTTGAATTTTTCCCATTAAACTCACTGAAATTATACTATAGTAATATTTAATGACATTCGTAAAGTACTTAGTATTTTACAAAATATTTTCTACCTGTTTTGCATTTGTTTATAGAACAGCCCAATGACATAGTATGCAGGGTAGGCATTAGCAGCCACTTTTTGCAAAACTTTCTACACAGCAAAAGAAACCACCAACAAAACAACAAGAAAGCCCACTGCATGGGAGAACATAGTAGTATTTGCCAATGTTATCTCTGATAAGGGTTTACTCTCCAAAATGTATAGGGAACTCATACAAGTTAACAAAAGGAAGATAAACAATTCAATCAAAAAATGGGCCAAGGACCTAAATAGGCACTTTTCAAGTGTTTCCTCAAAATATTAAAAATAGAATTTCCATTTGACCCAGTAATCCCACTTCTAGGAATATGTCCCAAAAAAACAGAAACTACAATCAGAAAGAATATATGCACCCCTATGTTCAAGCAGCACAATTTACAATAGCTAAGATTTAAAAACAGCCTAAGTGCCCATCAGCAGATGAGAGGATTAGAAAACTGTGGTACATCTACACAGTGGAATACTATGCTGCTATAAAAAAGAAGGAATTCTTACCATTTGCAACAGCATGGATGGACCTGGAGAGCATTATGCTAAGTGAAATAAGCCAGTCAGAGAAAGATAAATCTTTACATGATCTCATTCATTTGTGGAATATTATGAACACTAGAGGCCTGGTGCACAAAAATTTGTGCACTGACAGGGGTTGGGGGAGGGTGTACCACAGCCCCACTTGTGCCCTCTTACATTCTGGGACCCCTCAGGAGATAATGAGCTGCTGGCTTAGGCCCGCTCCCAGTGGCAGAGGGCAGGCCCAATCCTTAGGTGCAGCCCCTGGTCGGGCTCAGAGCAAGGCCGATTGGAGAGTTGGGGCGCCACCCCATCATGCACAGAGCAGGGCGGATCGGGAGGTTGTGATACCACCCCCAGTCACGCTCAGGGTAGGGCCGATTGGGGGTTTGGGGAACTGCCCCCGTCATACTCAGGGCAGGGTCGATGGGGAGATTGGAGCACCATCCCCTGTCATGCACAGAGCAGGGCAGATCAGGGAATCGGGGCGCTGCCCATCACACACAGAGCAGGGCCAATCAGGGGGTTGGGGCACTGTCCCCTGTCACAAACAGATTAGGCAGATAGGGAGGTTTTGGCCCTGCCCCCTGTGACACACAGAGCCGCAGGGCGATTAGGGGGTTTGGGCACTGCCCCCTGTCACAGTGCTCCAGGGGCTAGGAGGCCTCGTTGCCCCACTTGACACAGGGGCAGTGAGGCCTCACTGCTCTGCTGATCTCAGTACCAGGAGGCCTAACAGCTCTGCCGATTCCAGTGCCAGGAGGCCTCGTGGCTCCGCTGATCTCGGGTCGGGAGGCCTCACAGCTCCACTGATCCCGGTGCTGGGAGGCATATTACCCTTTTACTATACAGGGTAGAGGCCTGGTGCACGGGTGAGGGCCGGCTGTTTGTAGCTAGGCACACCCCCTTCAGGGTGGGGGTCCCCATTGGAGTGCCTGGCCAGTCTGGGTGAGGGGCTGAGGGCTGTTTTCAGGCTGGCCGGTGACTGAAGCTCCCAACCTCTCCTTTTTTTCTTTTATTCTTGGATTTATTTACCTTCCATGGCTGTCACTGGAACTGAGAACCAGCTTTAGCTCTGAGACTTCGGCTCCAGCTCTGAGATCTCGGCTGCTGAAACCAGGGATCTGGTTTGTTTGGGTTCTATAATTGAAACACTGTTGCAACTCCAGCTTGGCCGGCTGGCTGAAAGCATGGGCTTTGTTTAGCTTCTATAATTGCAACATAGTTGCTAAGAGTGCAAGCTAAGAGCACAGGAGCAGTAGGCAGGGAACCTTGGCTTCCTCCTTCACTGGAGCAAGTAAGCCTCCTGTTTGCTTCAGCTGCCTGGCTGCTGGCCACCATCTTGGTTAGCAGTTAATTTGCATATCACCCTGATTAGCCAATGGGAAGTGTGTCAGAGGTATGGTTAATTACCATGTTTGTCTATTATTAGATAGGATTATAAACTGATGAACAAAAATAGATACAGAGACAAAGAAGCACCAACAGACTGTCAAACTTCAGTGGGAAGGCAGGGGAGGGTTGAGGGGTTAAAGCAGGGGTGGGCAAATTTTTGACTCAAGGGTCACAATGGGTTCTTAAACTGGACCGGAGGGCTTGAACAAAAGCATGGATGGAGTGTTTGTGTGAACTAATATAAATTCAAAGTAAACATCATTACATAAAAGGGTACGGTCTTTTTTTTTT
>NW_006383008.1:2993670-2994834 GCF_000327345.1 Myotis davidii
GACCGGAGGGTTGAACAAAAGCATGGATGGAGTGTTTGTGTGAACTAATATAAATTCAAAGTAAACATCATTACATAAAAGGGTATGGTCTTTTTTTTCAATAGTTTTATTCATTTCAAATGGGCCAGATCCGGCCCGCGGGCCATAGTTTGCCCACGGCTGGGTTAAAGAGATCAAGCAAAGGATGGGTATGCATGCGTATGAGCATAACGAAAGGACACAGACACTAGGGGGGTGAGGGCATGTACTGAGGAGTGGGGGAGGCTAGGGGGAGATCAATGGGGAGAAAAGGAGGCATATGTACTATTTGTAATATTTTAAACAATAAAAATAAAAATAAAATAAAATAAATGACCTAAGGGGGGGAGAGTTGTTGAAACTGAGAATGAGAAAAGCTGATTATACTATTTAAGTGACATAATAAAGAACACATCTGAAACTTAACTTTGGGAAATCTTTGCCAATGCTTGGTACTGTCAGGCTATTGTTCTAAGCCAATTTAATAGGGGGGCAATGGTATCTCACTGTGGTTTTAATTTGCATTTCTGTAATAAGTAATGATGACGAGCATCATTTTCATAGCATATTTGCTACCTGTATATCTGCTTTGGTAAATGTCTCTTCAAATATTTTGCTCATTTTTTAAATTGGGTTGCTTTGTCATTGAGCTTTGAGAGTTCTTTACAAATAATGTGCTTACAAGTCCTTTGTGAGATAGAATTTGTCCATTTGTCATTTTATGCAGTGTGCTTTTGGATTGCATCTAATAAATCTTTACCTATCCATGCTGTTGCAAATGGTAAGAATTCCTTCTTTTTTACAGCAGCATAAGTATTCCATCGTGTAGCATGGATGGAACTGGAGAGCGTTATGCTAAGTGAAATAAGCCAGTCAATGAAAGAAATATACCACATGATCTCACTCAGTTATGGATAATTAAGACCATTATAAACTGATGAGCAAAATTAGATACAGAGGCAGAGCAATATCAAACAGACTGTCAAACTACAGCGGGAAGGCTGGGGAGGGTTTGGAGGCAGGAGGGGGAGGTAAGAGATCAACCAAAAGACTTGTATGCATACATATAAGCATAACCAATGGACACAGATGGGGGGAGTGGGGGAGGGCATATTCTGGGAGGTTGGGGCCTGGGAGAGGTCAATG
>NW_006383008.1:2995464-3004193 GCF_000327345.1 Myotis davidii
GCATCACTCTCTCTATTGTGATAAAATTATCAAGATGACAGAGTACATATTTCTAGCAGTGGTTCTCTGCCTTCTGGCCCTTTAAATACAGTTCCTCATAACTTTAAACATAAAATTATTTTCGTTGCTACTTCATAACTGTAATGTTGCTACTGTTAAGAATCGTAATGTAAATATCTGATATGCAGGATGGTCTTAGGCGACCCCTGTAAAAGGGTCGTTTGACCGCCAAAGGGGTCGCGACCCACCGGTTGAGAACTGCTGTATCTAGAATGACTTAGTCTGAAAGAATGGATTGAATTTTCAAAGAAAACCAGGAATGGGAAGGATAAGAGAATAAGAACAGAGAGAGATTGAGAGATTATTAGAAGCACACACATCTATACTGCTCAGCCAGTTTGATTTGAACTTCCATAACTTAAATAGAAAAGGGTCATGATCAAAATATTGAGTCACTCACATTTCACTTTTTGATTTTATATAAATACCACTTTTTGATAAACCATTTTACCACTTATTAGAAAAAGTAATAACAACAACAACAAAAAACAATATGATTGAAAAGTGATGACATCACATGGAATTAGAAAGCACCATTTAGAATATGATTTCATAAGAAGAAACCCAATTATTTCCCAGTGAGGGTTATAATACAATAACTGCTGATATTTCACTTTAAGATTATGAAGCTTTCTTAGCACTGAGGGTAGGTAGCATCAGGGTGGCAATCACCTCTCTCTGATCAGTACTATCTACAGGAGAGTGTTCTAAACAGCAAATACTACAGATTCTATAATGCTACTAAGTAAATGAACTCTTCAACATCATTTATAGCCAGGTGTTGTAATTGTACATATTGCAAGTATTTAATAATTACTTGCTGTATTTTAAATTGCAACACCTTCTTAGTATGCACAACTACACACACTTCAAAGTTTAATTGATCAATAATATATGCTAATATGTTAATCACTCCCAGGTTATGTTATACTACCTATGCTGACCTTACTTTGGGGGTATTGATGAGGATTCTAGGTTTTTCTATATCTTAAATTGAGTTTGCCCCAAAGTGTAGAAATTACTCAATGAAACCAAGCCCTACAAAATCTATCAGTTGATTCCTCCATTTATAATTTGTCTTTAATTTAAAAATGTTATTACATGTTGTTCATACTATAACTTTATTAAATTCCATTGATCACATTTTGGATTCCAAGTATTCGAGAATAAAAGATTATTTTTTTAAGTATAGGCTGTTAAATCAGACATTGTTTTTCATCTTATGTAACACACAGGAAGAGCATAGCATTGTCTAAAAATTACTCTTATCAATACAAATTAAACAAGTATCTAATGAAAACTGAGGAAATAAACGTCAATCAGTTTACAGAAAATGCAGTAGGGAGAGAACCATGACAAATGAGACTATAAGGATGAAATCTGGGCCATAGAAAATTTTGTGGTCCAAAGATCCATTTATTTTTCTACAAATAGGATAAAAAATATAGAAACATAAATTTCTATAAATTCTAACTGACTTAAGAAAAAAAAAACAAATTCAACGTGCCTACGTTTTTGCATTCTGATTTTAACAAGCCAATCATAAACATACATGTTGCGCCCTGGCCAGTGTTGCTCAGTTGTTGGATGTCCTCCCTTACACCAAAAGGTGGTAGGTTCAATTCTTAGTCAGGGCACATACCCAAGTTGCCAGTTTAATCTCCAGTCTGGATAGATGCAGGAGGCAGTCGATCAATGTTCTCTCTCACATAGATGTTTCTCTCACATAGATGTTTCTCTTTTTCCCCCTCCCCTTCATTCATATCTAAAATCAATTAAAAACAAAATGTTATTTTAAAAAAACACATTTGAGACAATTGGAGAAATAGCAAACATTGTGCATTATATAATATTAGGAGATTATTGTTAATTTTGTTAGGTATGATTATGTTATTGAAGTTTTATTTTCAAAAAGTACTTACTATTAGAAATGGACGCTGAAGTGTTTACAGATAAAATGATATTACATTTAAAATGTGCTTATATGCTTGAAAAACAAACAAACTAATAAACGAAAATATTGGGAAGAAAATAGTTGAGGCAAGTATATATAAAAGACGTTGCTACTTAGGCTGGGTATTGGGTGTATATGTGTTTATTATACTGCTCTCTTTACTTTTGTGTATTTTTTTTAAATTTCTGAAAATAAACAAAAAAGAAAAAGGTATATAACAGAAGAGCTTATAACAACACGGGAAAATATTGTGACAAAGCACTTAAGTAAAGAAAACAGGCTACAGCCAACCTGCAAGGAGTAGAGGGGGTACCTGAACCTTGGGTAAATGTACAAGAGAAATGCACAATAATGCATTTTTTGTTAATTTTTTGTTCTTCTGTATCAAAGTATTAAATGAAACTTTTTCAGTGTTCTCAGGTTGGCTTGATGTGCATGAGCTTAAAACAAAGGGTGTAAAGTGATCATATATTTTAAGAGTTAGAAGGTCATTTGTAAGAACTGATTAAAAGGGGACTGGAAAACTAGACCTTATCCCTCAACACCAATACTTATGGAATACACTTAATTTACTAACATACATGGAACACTTAAAATCCTGACTATATATTAGATAATCATACAAGTCTCAGAAAATTTAAAGAAAATGATATTATAAATGACCTCCTTAGACACAAACAAAATTAGATTATAAGTCATTCACTCAAACACACACACTCACACACTCACACATACAAAATAACTTAAAGAACCAATATAGTTGGTAATGTAAAAGCACACTTTTTTTTATACTTTATTGATTTTTTACAGAGAGGAAGGGAGAGGGAGATAGCGAGTTAGAAACATCGATGAGAGAGAAACATCGATCAGCTGCCTCCTGCACATCTCCCACTGGGAATGTGCCTGCAACCAAGGTACATGCCCTTGACCGTCGAACCTGGGACCTTTCAGTCCACAGGCTGACGCTCTATCCACTGAGCCAAACAGGTTTCGGCAAAAGCACACTTTTTAAAATACTCTTGGGAGAAGCAGGATTATAGGCTTAGTAAGGTTTTGGTGCTCTCTGGAAACTGAGGAGAATGGGGTTTAGGGGCAGGACCAGATCTGGCTGGGATTGGACTCTTCCTATTTGGAGAAGCTGCCACTGGCTACTTTCCAACTAAATGTTGGCTTTGTGGTCACTTTACTATTCACTCCTGATCTGATTGGTATCCCCCTTCTCCTGCTTTTCTGCCTGGTTGAGCTGGCCTGATACTTCCCATGATGCTATTTCTTCCTCCAAGGGTAGGCAGAATAGATGCCAAGATGTGCAATCAAGGGATCTCTTGGGAACAGTATCAGAAAGAGAGATTAGTACACAGCCTCAACAATCCAACTTGATACTGAACTGGGGATTGTCTTGCACCACTACAAATCATTGAAAGTCCATTAAAAGCCATGAGAATGCAGCACATAATTGCTGTATGCTTTGTGATGACCGGATATATAAACCAGTTAATCTATTTATCATTGGGAGAAATCTCAAACATCCCAAAATCGGGTGTTCTCTCTCCAAGTATTTTTGCATATCTCTGCAAACAGATGAAAATAACCCTCGCTTTCCAAGGCATTTACTTTATAAAGAAAATATCACAGATAACCATTAGAAGTGTCTCCCATATATCATATGTTCATTAGAAATCTAAGAGTCTTAAAATTTTGGAAAATGCATCAGTAGCTATTTAGAGATATCTTAGTAATATCATTGCTTTCTGATTTCTATAATTACATTCAAAGTCCTGTTGCAGTTACTATTATGAATATCTACAGAAAATGGATATGATTATAATAGGTCATTATACATTTCATTGGAGTATTATTAAATTGTTTTCTCAAATCCCATAATAATAAAATTAACATGTGATTTTTAAGTTTTCAGCTATGTTCAGCTAAACTCAGAAATCTACAAGATGGTCAATGAATTATACAGATAGACTATTTCCAAAAAGGTCTGAAAACTCAGACAGTCCTTGCATAGGACTGTCTGAGTTTAACTGTTACTCTTACAAAGTTAACATTACAAAGATAACATTCATGGTTTTTGTGGAACGTCAAAATCTCAAATTTAAAGTATTATTCTCCCATTTTCTAGTAAATGCAATCATTATAAAACCCAATTTTGAAGTTCTGTTGGCTAAGAAACTGAAAGACAGTGCTCATCAAATAATTCTCTGAATAGGATAGATAATATATAAAAACTTTGGTCGGAGAAGCCAGTCCCTCAATTATTATAAACTTGTAAAATATTTTCTATATTCTAAATTCATATTATTTCCATACTTGAGCATATATACTATGCTTTCATAATAAAATACTTAAATTAAGAACAGGATGAAAACTTTGTGAATAAACATTATTTATAATGATCTCATTATAATATATTTACAGAAAAAAAAAGGCCAAAAAATCCTCATGTAGACTTTTAATCAGCGGTAATATATCATTCTCAAAGAACTAACTACTTTTATTAAATTTAAAAATATTACCATTTTTGTAAATTTTTACAGGAAAAGGAAAAATACAACCCAAGTCATATTGTTCTGCTAATAAGCTCATTTAATCTTATTACTTACACTATACAAGATAAGTATTAAAGAAAACAATCAACAAAACAAAAAGACAATCTACTGAATGGTAGAAAATATTTACTAATTATATATATATATATGTATTTACTAATATTTACTAATTATATATATATATATATATATTTGATAAGAAGTTAATATCCAAAATAGATAAAGAATGCATACTACTCAACAACAACAACAAACAATATGATTGAAAAATGGACAGTGCACCTGCATAGATATTTCTCCCAAGAAGACATACAGATGGCCTACATCCATATGAAAAGATGCTCAACATCACTAGTCATAGGGAAATGTTTACTAAAACCATAATGAGATATTAACCTCACACATGCCATAATGGCTATCAATAATTAAAAAACAACAAGTGTTGGCAGGATGTGAAGAGAACCCTCCTGGACTATTGGTGGAATTGTAAATTGGTGCAGTCACTATGGAAAACAGTAAGGAGGTGCCTAAAAAATTAAAAATAAAATTAAGCTTATGACCCAGCAATTCCACTTCTGGGCATTTATTAAAAAAAATCAAAACACTAATTCAAAATGATATAGGAATACATATGTTCATTGCAGTATTATTCACAACAGCGACCTATGTGTCCATTGATAGACAAGTAGATAAATATGCAGTACGTTTATACAATGGAATATCACTCAGCCATAAAAAAAGAATGAAATATTGTTAACTGTCACAACACGGATGGTCCTAGAAAGTATTATACTAAGTGAAATAAGTCTGACAGAGAAAGACAAATATCGTATGATTTCACTTATTTGTGAAATCTAAAAAAAACAAAATAAATGAGTAAACCCAACAGAAACAAACTCATAGATACAAGTAACAAACTGATGATTGTCAATTAGGAAGGGTATTGAGGGTTAGGTGAAAAAGGTTAAGGAATTAAGAAGTACAAATTGGCAGTTGTAAATAGTCAGATGTAAAGTACAGCATAAGGAATATAGTCAATAATATTGTAATAACTATGGTGTCAAGTGGGTACTAGACTTATCAGGGGGATCATTCCATTAAATTATATATAAACCACTATATTGTACACCTGAAATTAATATTGTATGTCATCTGTAATTGAAAATTAAAAAATAAATTAATAATATTTTAAAAAGTTAAATCAGAAGGCTGTCTCATAGACTAAGTGTTAAAAAAATCCTCAACAATACATTAGCAAAACACATTCAGCATTATATGATTAAATACAATTATATATATGTATGTATATATGTATGTATATATACACACATATATACATACATATATATGAATATCTTCAGCTGATAAGATAGGCAATTAAATAGGTCAAGACAACTACAGCATGATTACCATACAATTTGCTCACTCCGTGGGCAGAAGGACCAGTTTATTTCTGCTTGCTCTAAATTTCATTAATTTATCAAAATTGCTATTCCCTTGCCCCACATTCCTGAACTGTGCCACAAACACACTGCATTCTTAGTATTGTGGGCCATCACATCAACCTGTGAAACTTAGAAGCCAGGGGCACAGCAAAATGTACTTATACTAACTGCTTTATCTGTCTTGATAAATAAAGTCCTTTGTTTCTGACTGGATATACTGTCTTCTGCCATCATCTCTGAATCAGTAAGAGGAAAATGGGCTACAAGCTGAGACTTTAAAAATCTTGAAAATTATATAAGTGCAACATTGTACAATAAGAGATCCATAAATGTATGTGTATATGCAATCATTTCAATTGTAACTAAAGAGATTTGATAATATTCAACAGCTATGCATGATTTAATCCTTGCACAAGAAAGGAACTTCCTCTATATGGTAAGTCCTATTTACAACATCTACACACCATGCATGTATTGTCTGTAATCATGCCGTTTGGAATTGTGCATCATAACAAACATTCTGTTGAAGTCAGAAACAAGTTAAGCAGGCCTGCTAAAAATATTTCTAGTTAATATTAGCTAATAAATAAGAAAAGAAAAAATAATGGAATATGTAAGGACTGAGAATAAGGAAAAAATTATTATTATTTAAGGTAATAACATTACTGAAATAAATATCCAAGACTACCACCAAAAAAAAGCATGTTGAATAGTTACTGTAAATTCAATATACAGAAATCACATTTGAGTATACAAGCAAAAACAAAAAATGTAGAAAATACTGTCTTCAACGGTAACTAAAAAGAAGGATACATTATTATAAACCAAAGTACATGCAAGATCTTTGCAGAGAAAACTAGAAGATATTAAAAGTCACCAAAAATTCTACATGAATAGAGATTTCTATCAGGGTCTTAAATAAAAAGGGATAATAATATTTTAAAAATTCATCTAAAATAAACTGTCAAAGTAAGTAGAATTTTACTAAGTTTTTAAATTAATTTTTAAATAGGATTCTAAAATATGAAAAGAAAAGGCCCAAAATGCACTCAATAAATTCTTCTTAAGAGCCCTGGTCGGTTTGCAGAATGAAGGATCCCAGATTCAATTCCAATCAAGGGTGTGTGCTTATGTTGCAAACTGGACCCCCAGCCCTAGTCAGGGCACATATGGGAGGCAACCAATCTAGTAGTACATGTCGCTCTCACAGCGACGTTTCTCTCTGTCTCTCCCCCTTCCTCCCACTCTCTCTAAAAAGCAATGGAAAAATATTCTCAGGTGAGGATTAACAAACCAAAAAAGAAATTCTCAAAAAATAGTTTATGTCATGGAAAAACCTCCATACTAGCCTATCAACATTGTTTATGAAAATGTAATAACTAATCTCAGCATGGGGTTTAATATTTTTTTGATCAATAGACAAAGGAATAGAATAAGAATGAACCCATATAGGAAACACTGATATGTGCCAGAGATGATACTTCACAACAATTGGCTAGGATGAATCATATAGTAATTTTTTCTAGCATATTGAGAAATTTATAAAAATAAAATTAGAACTTTAACTCATGCTAAATATAGGATTATATTAATTATATCAATTCTAGAATTTGTAGACCTAAATGTGACAAGTAAAATTAAAATATCTGGAAGAAAAAAAGACAACATGATGTAAAGGTTTCTTCTAGCCTGGAAAATCCTTCTAAACTTCAGGAAAAAACTTCCCATTTCTGTTTCCACATGTAAGGAGCTTGGAAGCTGCCATTCTGTCTCAACAACAAGTCAAAAGCTAACTAGACTGAGAAATCAACTCTTCTTGGATCCCTGAGGGAAGGAAGACACAGAGCAAACCAACGCCCTCAAAATGAGTCGGTCCACAGACAAATACAGACAGAGCTGTGGCTTACCTGAGCAGAAATGCACCAGCAGAAACCATGGCAGGAACCAGAGGGAAGAAAACCTGAACTGTAATTGGCGACTTGCTGCTGGCTCAGTGTGGACAATTGTGAGGTTAAAAACTCCAGGGGAACCCAGTCATGGGGGCCTCCTACGGCTTTGTGAGATTTACCCCCAGGCACTCCACCAGATTCCCACAGTAACTATCAGAGAAAAATCCCCTCTGGCTTCAGTCAGCAGGAGGGGAAGAGGAACCATTTTGAAACACACCGGAAAGTTCTGTTCTTTTTAACAAGGCTCACCCTCAGGAGAAGTCAATTAACCACAGATTAACCTGTCCTCAGGAGAAACCAGTTAACCGGAGCCTAACTGGCTGGAGTATTATCAGAGCTTAGCTCAGTGGTTCTCAACCTTGGCTGCACATTAAAATCACCTGGGAATCTTTTTAAAATCCTGATTTCTGGGCCTCATCCCCCGGAAATTCTGTTTCTTTGTTCCTAATGTTGAGGCCCCCCAGTAGTGATTGGTCACTATTCCCTTAGGCCGGTTACTATAGTAATTTCTGAGCTCAAAGGTCAAACCTTGCATGTTGGGTACAGGGGAGTTTCCCTCTCCCCCCCACCCCCCTCTTTCCTTATTGTTTTCCTATTCCCTTTGGGCTTTCTTTTTCTCCTTGTGGATGAGGGGCATCCTTCCCTTTATTTTGTAAATATAGACCTTCTGCTGTTCCCAGCTCCCTCATTCTATGGAAATGTACCTGTTGCAGCTTTTCAGCTTCCCCTATTCAATGGAAATATACCTTCTGCTGCTCTGCAT
>NW_006383008.1:3004380-3007356 GCF_000327345.1 Myotis davidii
AACTAGGCAGAGTTACTAAGACACTCCAACTGGGCAGAGGAGAAAGGACGCTAGTGGGAGACAAGAGCTTTAAAATGTATGAAAGTTGCTAAGACAGACAATTTGCAGATAACCAATTACAAAGCAATAAGGTGTATAAACCAATCCCAAGGATGTTGCTAAGGCAGAATTCTTTGAAAAGACCAATCAGAAGCTAGCAAGGCTGTCTCCACCCCTAAATTAAAAAGTGCATGCTCCCCCTCTCCCTCTCCTTTCTCCCCTGGAGGAGCACATCTTTGTGCCCATGTGGCTTATGGCCATGTGGGCCTCCACACATGGACTAATAGGCTTTAATTAGCTTGGATGTTGAACTACTCCTGCCTGTAACATGGAAAGGAAGCTCTGAACACTGGCCTGCTCCTGGAGCCCTAGCTACACCTTTTCAAGGACTGGCTTTTCACAATAAACTTCAGTTCCACTAACTGTTTTTGTCCTCGACTTCATTTTTTTGATTTTGAGAGACAACAAACTCAGACTCAAACATCCAATGTTCACTGAGACATTGGAATTATCAAACTGGGAATTTAAAACAATTATAATTAATATGCTCAGGGTTCTAATGGATAAAGTTAACAGCATGAAAGAACAGATGGGCAATGTAAGCAGAGAGATGAAAATCCTAAGAAAGAATTAAAAAATAGGACAAAAATCACAAAAAGAAATTAAGGATGCCTTTGATGGGCATATTAGTAGACTGGAGACAGCTGAGGAAAAGAATCACTCAGCTACAGGATATATCAATAGAACCCTTAAAAACTAAAAAGCAAAGCAAAGAGAATAAAGACTAAGATTAAAACTAGAACAGAATATATAAGAACTACGGGGCAAATACAAAAAACATAACATATGTGTAACGGAAATACAAGAAGAAGAAGAAAGAAAGGAACAGATAATTATTGAAACAATAATAACTGAGAATTTCCCAAAATTAATGTTAGACACCTAACCATAGACCCAGGAAGAGAACACCAAACAGAATAAAGCTCCCACTCCCCCCAAAAAAATCTACAACTAGTTATATCATATTCAAACTACAGAAAAATTCTGAAAGAGCCAGAGGGATAGAACAAAAACACATTACCTATTATAAAACAATAGAAATATGAATTATATCTGATTTTCCCTCAGAAACCATGTAAGGAAGAAGAGAATAGTAGAAAATATTTTTAAAGTGTTAGGAGAAAAACAACAACATCAAACTACAAGTCTACACCTTACAAAATCATTATTCAAAAGGTAAGGAGAAATAAATACTTATTTTCAGAAAAAGAAAAATTGAGGAAATTTTGTGCAGGTAAACCTACCTTGTAAGAGCTGTAAAATAAAATGTTCAGAGAGAATAAAATAATGGTTTTATAGGTGCAGGTACAGGTATATTTATATACATATATCTATATATATGCACATAATTATATATATAGGTATATATAGATAGATATGAAATACATAGTAGCAATGACATAAGGGACAGGAGGAAGGAATTAACATTATTTTGTTATTATAATGCATTCACACTACCTGTGAAGTAGTATAGAATTATCTGAAAGTAGACTTGAATTAGTTTATGATAGCCAAAAATCCACATAATCTTTTTAAAAAGTTTGTCTCCATTTCTTTCTCATACTATTACTTTCACCATTCATTTATCAGTAACACCAGCTTTCCTTCAGTTCTGATAATGTCATAAACATTTCACCTCTTTACAGAATTTATTGGGGTGATACTGGTTAAGACAATTATAAAGGTTTTAGGTGTATAATTGTGCAGCACATCATCTGTATACTGTATTGACTGTTTACCACCCCAAGTCAAGTCTCTGTCCATCACCATTTATTTCCCTATACCATCCTTTATCTCCCTCCACTCCCCCACCCATGCTAAGAAAGGAGAAAAAATGGAATCATATATATTGCTCAATTAAAATCACCAAAGAAAAGTTATAGAAAACAACAGAAACAAAGAACAAGGACAACAAATAAGAAACAGTAATGAGTATGGTAGACAGAAATCCAACTATATTGATAATCATTTTGAGCATTAGTGGTCTAATTAAAAAACAGAGATTGTCAGAGTGGATCAAAATATATGATCCAGTGTTATGGTGTGTACAAGAAACCCATTTTAAATATAAAAGCTGATAGATTGAAAGTGAATAGATGGAGAAAATATACCATACTAACACTAATAAAAATAAAGCAGAACTAGTTATATTAATTTCAGACAGAGCAAACTTAAAATAAGATAAATTATCAGAGATAAAGGGTATTACACAAGTCTTAATGTGTATATGCCTAAGAAGAGAGCATCAACTACATGAGGCAAAAACTGATAGAATTACAAGGAGAAATAGATGAATTCTCTATCATAGTGTGAAACTTCAACACCCCTCTTTTAGAAATAGACAGCTCCAGCAGGCAGAAAATCATCTAGGGCACAGTTGAAAACAACACCATCAATCAATTGGATATACTGGACATCTGTAGGATACAACCAACAGCAGCAAAATACACATTTTCCTCAAGCTCACATCAGTCACTAAGACAGACGCATTCTGAACCATAAAAAATACATTAACAAATTTAAAAGAATAAAAATAATGCAATGCCTACTCTTAGACCACTATGAAACTAAACTAAAAATCAATAACAGAAAGATAAAAGAAAAATCCCCAAATATTTGTAAATTAAACAACACACTTCTAACTAACTCATGGGTTGAAGAAATCTCAAGAGTAATTTAAAAATAATTTGAACTAAGTGGGAGTGACCTATGAACCAGGAGGTTACAGTTTGATGCCTGGTCAGGGCACATGCCTGGGTTGTGGGCTCCATCCCTAGTGTGGGGCATGCAGGAGGCAGCCAATCAATGATTCTCTCTCATCACTGATGTTTCTATCTCTCTCTCCCTCTCTGAAATCATTTTTTTTTAAAAAAAAAT
>NW_006383008.1:3008451-3013367 GCF_000327345.1 Myotis davidii
GAGAGGGCTCCCTGGCTGCCAGAGGGATGTCTGACTTCCAGCTTAGGCCCAATCCCCGTGGAGTGGGCCTAAGCCAGCAGGTGGCCATCCCCTGAGAGGTCCCAGACTGCAAGAGGGCACAGGCCCCCCCCACCCCACCCCAGCCCCAAGTGCACAAATTTTTGTGCATTGGGCCTCTAGTCCTATATAATAAAAGCCTAGGTGTCCTCACGCCTCATGCGACACCTTCACATGATGTCATCACAAGATGGCCTCCACAAGATGGCCATGCACATAGGGAAGGCGGGGCCTGGTGGCCACTCTGCAGGTGAGGTCTGGGGATGCCAGGCTCTGCACTTGCAGAGGAGGAGGTCAGGAGGAGGAGGTGGGTTGGCAGGGGAGAGCAGTTGTGGGTGATCAGGTGGCAGGGGAGCAGTTAGGCGTCAATCAGGCCAGCAGGGGACCGGTTAGGGGGCGATCAGGCTGGCAGGCAGAAGCGGTTAGGGCAAATCAGGCAGACGAGCAGTTAGGAGCCAGCGGTTCCAGATTGTGAGAGGGAGCTCTGATTGGGTGGGGTCATTAGTGGTGACCTCAGCTCAAGCACTGGCCTTGGGCTGCTCTGTCATTTCTTCCTCCTTTTTTGCAGCCCAACAAGAGACCCCAAGGGAAAAGTGCTTTCACAATTCTGGGTCCAGGAGACCTGTGATATTACAGGCATGTGAACAGAGGAGCTGCTTTCAAAACCGCGTTCTCTGAGATCATACTGAACAAGGGCCTCTTCTTGCTCGAGGTTTAAGTAGTCCGGTACTAGGAAATCACTGTCCAGAAGTAGTTTGCTAGTCGTGACGCTTCACGGCTCAGACTCCTCAGGTGCCAATTAAATTTGCAGAGTTGGTAAACCTGGCGCCACATGTTCTGCGCCTGTAAATCCGAGGCTTGCGGATCATGTGCCGAAAAAACCCTCATGTGGTGCTTATATTCCCCGAAGGAAGTGAAAGTGGTGCCAGGTATGACAGTGTTTACCTTCATGCCTTAGGCGATGCATCTCTAGCAAGTAAGCTCTGGTGAACAGTGGTCACACTGAAATGGTTGAATTCCTGAGTGGATGAGCATGTGCTGTTTTAGGTTCTGAATTCGGGTGAATCGAAGGTCTGTCCGGACCATTTGAGCCTGGCCGTTCTGTACTGCTGATAGAAGGAGCAATGTAGGGTTGGTAGGGATACTGAACATTTTTCAATCGATCAGCAGCATCTGCGTGAGCATTGGTGCTGGAAGTGCAAGGTAACCCTTCGGTGACGCCTTTGTCTACCGAGTCCATTGAGGAAGACTGTGAACTAATCCGAAGGTCACTTTGGACTTGTTCACTTTCTGAAGCTCTTTAATACTACTTTTCTGGCTGAAGTTGTCCACCTGGTCTTTGAATGTTAGTGTCTGACTAATTAGGTCATTGCCTAAATTAGTTTCCTCTAGCCCCGCCCACAGTAATTTCTCTTGCCTATGCAGTCGTGATACTTTATAAAGGAGAAATATTGGAGATATTCTATATTTTATATGTAGGTTCATGTATTGTTTGGGAATCTTTTTATTGTGCTGTTTTAGGCAAAATAAAAAATTATGTTAAGGCTGAAAAAAAAAGAAGAAATAGATGATCTGAGGTCTATATATGTTAAAGAAATTGAATCAATAATTAAGAACCTTCCATATCCGAAAGCACCAGACCCAGATGTGTCCCCTGGTAAATTCTAATAAACATTTAAGGAAGGAATTATACAATTATCTAAATCTCAGAAGATAAAACATAAGGAATGCATCCTACTAATAGACCAGCATTACCCTAACAACAAAACCAGAAAAAGACTTTATAAAAAACTATATAACAATAGTGCATAAACATAGGTGCAAAAATCCTCAACAAAAAACTAATAAATCAAATGCCAAACAAAGTATAAAAAGAATTATGCACCAAGACAAAGTGGGATTTATCCCAGGTATGCAAGACTGGTTCAACATTTAAAAACCAATTAATGTAATCCACCACAACAGACTAAAAAAGAAACTAACATGATTGTATCAATAGATGCAGAAAAAGCTTTTGACAAAATGCAAACCCATTCATGATCAAAATAATGTCAATTAACTAGAAATAAAAGACATTTTTCTCAACTTGATAAATAACAGCTTCAAGAAAACTGCAAATAACATCATACCTAATGCTGAGAAATTCAAAGCTTTTCCACTAAAATCAAGTACAAAGCGAGGATATCCCTCCCACTACTCTTTTTTCAACATCATACTGTAAGTTATAGCTAATACAATAAGAAAAGAAAGGAAATAAAAGATACACAAAGCCCTGACCGTTTTTGGCACAGTGGATAGAGCGTCAGCCTGTGGACTGAAGGATCCCAGGTTCGATTCTGGTCAAGGGCATGTACCTTGGTTGTGGGCACATCCCCAGTGGGGGGTGTGCAGGAGGCAACTGATTGATGTTTCTCTCTCATTGATGTTTCTAACTCTCTATCCTTCTCCCTTCCTCTCTGTAAAAAATCAATAAAATATTTTTTTAAAAGATACACAAATAGAGAATAAAGAAATAAAACTATTTTGTTCATATATGACATGATTGTCTATGCAGGAAATCCAAAAGAATTAAGAACAAATCCCTAGAACTAATAAGCAAGCAAAGCAAGGCTGCAAGATATAAGGTTAAGTTACAAAACAATAGTTTCCCTATTACCAACAATGATCAGTGGAATATTTAAAAAAACACACACAACAGAATAATGTATATTAGCATCCCCCAAACATGAAATACATAGATATAAATATAACAAAATACAGACAAGATCTATATAAGGAAAACTATAAAACTCTGATGAAGAAAATCAAATAACTAATTATGTGGAGAGATTATTTCCTGTTCATGGAGGTAAAGACACAATATAGTCAAGATGCCTGTTCTTCCTAAATTGATCAATAGATTCTATGCAACCCTGTCAAAATCCCAGGAAGTTAGTTTATGTATATCAATAAACTGATTCTAACTTTTGTATGGTGAGGAAAACGACCCAGAATATCCAATACAATTTGACGGAAGGGAACAAAGAGAACAAAAAAGGACTCCCTGACTTGAAGACTTACTATAAAACCACAGTAATCAATACACTATGTCTATTCTTGGTGAAATAATAGACAGATAGATCAATGGAACAGAATAGCAAGCCCAGAAATAGACTCCTGAAAATACAGTCAACGGATCTTTGACAGAGGATCAAAGGCAATACAATGGAACATAAATAATCTCTTTAACAAATGGCAAATGGTGCTGAACAACTGGACATCCGAGAGAGAGAGAGAGAGAGAGAGAAACCAAAAACAGACCTTAAACCCTTCACAAAAATACATTCAAAAGGATCATAGACCTAAATTTAAAACACAAACCACAAAACTCCTAGACCATAAAATAGGAGAAAACCTAGATGACTGTTACATTCCTTTTGGGCTGCTATAACAAAATACCACATATTGGGTAGCTTATATAGCATGTTTATTTCCCAGAGTTTTAGAAGCTAGAAGTTCAAGATCAGGGTGCAAGCATAATCAGGTAAGGGCTTTATTTCAGGTCACATACTTACCATTGTATACAACCTGATAAAGGGGACCAAGGGAACTCTCTGGAAACTCTTCAAATCCCATTCATGATGATTTAACTTTCATGAGTTAATCACTTCCCAAAGGCACCACCTACTGATAACATCACCTATGGGGTTTAGCATTTAAACATATGAATTCTAGGAGGATTTAATAATCCCAAACATAGCAATGACCTTAGTATGGTGATGCCTTTTGAGATACAATAACAAAGATACAATGCACAGAAAAATAATGTATTAGCTGCACTAAAGTTAAAAAATTTTGCTCTCCACAAGACAAAAGAATTACAAAACAAGTCTCAGACTAGGATAAAATATTTGCAAAAGACAATCTGATAAAGGACTGTTATCCATGTAAATAATAAGAACTCTTACAACTCAACAATAAAAAAACAACCTTATAAAAAAATGAGCCGCCGAAACCGGTTTGGCTCAGTGGATAGAGCGTCGGCCTGCGGACTGAAAGGTCCCAGGTTCCATTCCGGTCAAGGGCATGTACCTGGGTTGCGGGCACATCCCCGGCGGGAGATGTGCAGGAGGCAGCTGGTCGATGTTTCTCTCTCATCGATGTTTCTAACTCTCTATCTCTCTCCCTTCCTCTCTGTAAAAAATCAATAAAATATATTTAAAAAAAATGAGCCAAAGATGTCTATAGCTGTCTCACTAAAGAAGACATGAAGCTTCAAATAAGCATATGATAAGATGCTTCAAGTCATAGGTCATGGAGGAAATGCAAATTAAAACAACAAGTTTATTTGAATTACCAGATTCAGGAACACTGACAATACCGTACAATGGCAAGGATGTGGAGCAACAAGAACTCTCATACATTGCTGGTGGAAATACAAAATGTCACAGCAACTTTGGAAGACAGTTTGGTGGTTTCTTAACAAAACTAACTGTTCTGTTGTCATATGCAATTGTATTCCTTGGTATTTACTTATCCAAAAGGGTTGAGAACACAAGTCTACACAAAAACCTGCATATGAAGTTTATAGCAGCTTTATTTATTATCGCCTCAATTTGGTAACCACTAAGGTGCTCTTCAATAGGTGAATGGATAAGTAAGTGCTATACACAGAGTGGCCAGATTATGACCACCTGATGTTTGTAGGCAAATTAGCTATAATTTCGAGCTGAAGTTGCTAGAGGGCCAGACCATTATAAATAGGGAAGCAGGTTGTTCACCACGATAGTAGAAGTGATTTTTTTTTTTCTGAATATATGGCTAACCAATGCGATTTAACAACCTTTTAACGTGGGATATATATTATGATGAATGGCCAA
>NW_006383008.1:3013726-3015361 GCF_000327345.1 Myotis davidii
CTCACAGAACTGGACAGTGCTATTCATCAAGGCATGGTGCAGATTCCTCGCATCACCTTTCAACATCTCATGGAGACAATGCCAAGAAAAATCGCCGCAGTATTGAAGGCAAAAGGTGGCCCAACGAAGTACTGATGGGGTGGTCATAATAATCTGGCCACTCAGTGTATATCCAGAGAGTGGACTACTAGTATTTTCAATACTCAAAGGAAATGAGCTATCAAGCCATGAAAGGACATGGGAGAATCTTGAATGTATATAACCAAGTATAATAAACCAATCTGAATAGGCTATGCACTATAATTTCAACTATATGACATTGAGGAAAATGTTAAGCTATGGATTATGTGAAAAGATCTGTTTCCAGGGGTGGGGAGGGTGGCAGATTAATAGGCAGAGAACAGAGAATTTTTAGGGCAGTAAAAATAATCTGTGATGTTATAATGATGGATATCTGCCATTATACATTTGTCAAAACCCATAGAATGTCTAACAGTAAGAGTGAACCCTAAGGCAAACTATAGACTTTGAGTGATTATGATGTGTCAATGTAGTTTCATCTTTGGTAAAAAATGTACAATTCTGGTGACTGATGTTGATAAAGGAGGAGGCTATGTATTGGTGAGGGCAGGAGGTATATGGGAAATCCCTGTTCCTTCTTCTCAATTTTGTTGTAAACCTAAAATTGCTCTAAATATGGTATTAAATAATACACACAAAACAAATCAAAATCACATTGCACAGCTTAAATATAAACATTTTTACTTGTTAACTAGAATATCATGCTAATCAAAATAAGTCAGACAGACAAAATTCAGAACCACATGATTTCACTCACATAAGGGATATAAACCTGAAAGCAACAAATGAACAAATAAGAAAAACAAACAAAAACTCATAGACAAAGACAACAATATGATGGTAACCAGAGGGAAGAGGGCTGGGAGGGTAGTAAAGGGTAAAGGGAGACAAATATATGGTAACGGAAGATGATTTGACTTCAGGAGGTGGGGCACACAATGTTTTACACAGATCATACATTATACAAATGTACATTAGAAACCTATATAATTTTATTAACTAATATCACCCCCCAAAAAGTAAAAAAATAAAATTTCACTTTGATAAAATTTATATACACACACACACACACACACACACGCACACACATATACACTAAAGGCCTGGTGCACAAAAATCTGTACACTGGGGGGCGGGGACCCTCAGCGCAGCCTGTGCCCTCTCAAATTCTGGGACCCCTCAGGCATGTCTGACTGATGGCTTAGGCCCGCTCCCTTCTGGCCTCCCTCTGTGGGAGGCGACTGGCTGGCCCATCAGGGGGCAGTGCTGGCAAGTGGCCGGTCCTACCCTCCCCCCCATCACCCCTCCACCACCACTGATCACCACCACTGCCCCGCCATCGCCATCCCCTCCCTATGCCCGCTGGCATGTGCCTTCGCTAGCCTGGTGCAGCCTGCTCCCCAGCCACACCCCCATGATGGGTTGTTTGGTCGATTTGCCTATTACACTTTTATTATGTAGGATGACAGAAATAAACACAGCTGTGAATGTCTATCTGAGGCTCGGTCCTTTGAGAGAACCCAGTACAGAGACAACCTAATAATTATGAATAAA